>NC_090922.1:164265353-164572228 GCF_040938575.1 Ambystoma mexicanum
CACAACAACAGATATATTATTTAACATGACGTTGGAAGAAAGAGGAATAAGGTTAATGACGCTGCAAAATAGAATGGCTCTCGATGTAATCCTGGTTGATCATGGGGGAATTTGCAAAATAGTGGGATCCGCATGTTGCGTTTATGTCGATGACTATTCCCCCACGATCTTTGAAGCAATAAAGAAAAGGCACGTTCTAAGTTCTGAACTCCCCACTGGAGAAGGGAGCTGTGGAATAGGATCTTGGTTTTGGGGAATACTACGATCTTGGGGATGGAAGTTGATCTCAATATTAGTAGTGGTGTTCGGAATATTCCTAACCTGCTGTTGTTGTATACATTGTTTACCCATAGTTTGCGCAGAGGTAACTGAGGGATGTATGGAAGGATGCATGCATATGATAACAAAGAAAAACAACCTCATGATCGAACTAGCCCAGACCCAAATGAGATGAGAGCAGTAAAAGAGTTGATGGCAATAGATATTGATGAAGACAATGATGTCCACAATAGCATGCAAGACTCAGACATAAGTACTTCAGATTCATCATCACTAGAGGAGGTTTCAATAAATAGATGAGACGTTTGGCATATGGCCAAAGGAGAGTTTGTCAGTCTAGAAATACGGATACCTCTACTTTGAGACCGCAAACGCATTTTGGTGGCCGTGGGCCAACCGTCTCATGCACGATACGACAGAATATAGGTTTTCGAGTTTGCCAATGAACGACCATTTTGATTTAACAAGAATCGCCATTTTGTTTTCTAACCATTGCTCATTGCTTTCTGTTCCTATTGCTTCGCAGTATATTTTCCGCTTACACTGCTCGACTGTGGAACATTGTTGTCTGTATGTGAAAAGGACAAGGCCGCAGGGCCGTGAGGATAACAAGAGTTCGCTGAAACACAAACGTAGGCAGCGCCAGGAAGAATGCCCGGCTCCCTACTTAATGTAGCCTTGAAGCAGAGCTGCAGGGCATTTAATCATTTCACATCTGCCAGCCAGTCTCGTTATATGGTAGAATATGTTAGAATAATACTGCAAAAGGCTTGAATTATGCTTTTCTAACGGCCCCCCTTTGCTGAGCCCGCTAGAGCATGTCGGCTCCCAGGACGCGAATAGCACCTGATAGATAGCAAGGTCCGGAATGCAACTCCCCCCGTATGTAGTTCGCTTCCAAGAACAAAAGCGACGTGTTCTATTCAATAACCGAAAGATGCCTTCGCACTCACAAATTGCAAATTGTTACTAGAATAGATGTTTGAAGGTGTCATAGTGGTTGGAGATGTCCATCATCACACCAAGCTCAAAGAAACCCAATAAAGGGGGGTGTTAAACATGTCATAGCTGATTGTTTGATATGCATTTTGTATATATGTAACTGATGTACGTAATTCTCTCTCTTGCCTCCCTCGAGGTCTAGAGATACACGTCGCGGGGCGTGAGACCGAGTTGGCCAACTGAGACTTTTGCTTTGCAATAAAACCCTAGCTTCGGGAATACAACCTCGTGTCTGGCGTCTCTATCGTGTGTGGTGACCCACCTTGTTTCCATAGACGTCAGGGTCCCCTAGGGGCCCCTTTCAGGATGATCCAGAGCACGGCAAGTGTATTGCTGATACAGCTCACCGTAAGCAACATGAAGCACTGAAAGAATCTTGGGTGTGGCTTATATAGCCAGCCACACCCAAACACTAGAGAGCTCATGAGTTATCATGCACTTCCTGTTTGGCAACAGGAAGTGGTAACCAGGAATTTACTACAAACTCTAGGAAGGAATGAAAGAAGGGATTTGTTATGGGTTATTTGTGTGCCTATGCCAGGCCTGCCAAGCCTCCACCCAGCTTACCCCAACTACCTGCCTGATACCCATGACAGTCTTCCCCCTCAAGACCCCTCCAATGGTGTGTATGAGGGCTTTGGTTTCTCAGGATGGTCACGATGGAATTTCCACACCAATCGGGGGGCATGCACGTGTGTGCTGGGTTCCCATGATCTTTCCTGGGGTCCGTACCCCTTCGAGTCAATCAAATAATACAGGGTCTTTCGTACTTGTTTGGAATCTAATATGTTCTTTACTTTATATTCTGGTGCTTCTTCACCCACTTGTAAGGGTGCGGGAGGTGTGGAAGTTCGGCTTCCTGGGTGTGCTGGTTTTAATAGTGACACGTGAAATACGGGATGTATACGCATATGTTTAGGTAATGCCAGTCTCATGGCTGCTGGATGAATTACTTTTTCTATTGTATACGGGCCGATGTATCTAGGCTGAAATTTCTTGGGACCCTTTAAAGCAATGTGTCCAGTTGCCAGCCAGACCGAGTCTCCCACTTGATAATCTGGGGCTTTTCGTCAATGGCGATCAGCGTTTCCTTTCTGTGTTTCTTTGGCTTGCTGTAGGTTCCTGCTGGCTTCTCTGGCTGCTTTCATGATTCTGGCATGTAGATTCTTTACTGCGGGCATTTCAATCTTTTCTGGCGGATCGTAGACCGACGTTCTGGGGTTTCAACTATATATAATAAAGAAGGGTGTTGCTTGGGTTGATGAATGTGTTGAGTTGTTGTAGGCATACTCTGCCATCCAAAGAATTTCTGTCCAGCTTTGGCTTGTTTGGTGTAATACGAGAAACTGAAGAGATATCCAGAGAGCAAAACACTATTACTTACAAAAGTATCAAATTATTTTATTTATCATGATACAAAAATTTGAACAAGTCAATTAATGGCATTCTACTTTGTAGAGCATCAATAAATCACGTAACACACCAGCATAGATGAACAAATAACTGTGACTAAAACACATCCATCTCAACAAACATTCATAGTGCAGCATCCAAACCATACATCATACATAGTGACATTCAACCAACCAACAATGGCTAAAAAGATAACTAAATTAATTAACATTATTTGCCAATTGGGAGTGGGACAAACATTCATCACATCCCATTTGATTATTTTAATGTTTACAAATATATTAAACAAACAGCAATAGAATTCATTAAAAACAATCTATCACAAGGGCGGATCTGTGAGGAGAAGTGTTATGTAGATCACATCCCTAAAAGAATGAACTCAACCGGTTTCGACGTAGAGTGTGTAGTAAACAACGTCTTCATCAGGAGATACAAAGCGAGAAGCTTATATAAGTAGCCATTAATATGCAAAATGCCAAAGATGGATCGTATGCTGGAATCATATCGCCAATGGAGTTGTGACTGTAGTTAACATGACACTGCTCTCAGTAGCCCCCTTCAAAGATTATGGTACGATGGCTTTCTGGAGGGTGATGCAACGAAGCAAATCGTGTCAGCAGATGTGCGCCTAGTGTACCATCCCGGTTAAAAACGCCACGCGTTCCGCTCTCTACTCGAACTTCATCAGGCTTAATACTCTTACCCTCTTTGGTAATTCGAACTTCATCAGGCTTAATACTCTTACCCTCTTTGGTAAGAGTATTAAGCCTGATGAAGTTCGAGTAGAGAGCGGAACGCTTTTGCATTGTTTGGTGTAATAGACAGCGCAAATACTGTTCCATGGTTTGGTTCGTGTGCTCGGTTTGGCCGTCCGTTTGAGGGTGGTGACTAGAAGACAGACGGACTTCTACTCTTGCCAGGGCACAACATTTTTTCCAAAAACAAGATACAAATTGGCTGCCTCTGTCAGAAACGATTATGGTAGGAAATCCATGTAACTTGACGATTCGGGCTAGAAAAACCTGCGTCAGGGTCTGAGCTGAGGGAATACCCTTTAGAGCTATGAAATGGGCCATTTTGGAGAAGAGGTCCACTACTTCGAGGATGGTATTATAACCTGAGTTAGGAGGTAGATCAGTGACGAAGTCCATTAATACTGTGTGCCAGGGCGCTGGCGGAATGGTGATTGGCTGAAGGAGGCTGGCTGGTTTTGTCCTGGATGTTTTGTATTGTGCACACACCTCACAGGTGCCTATGTAGGTGGTAATATCTTCTCGCTGAGTTGGCCACCAATAAGATTTGCTTCCTTTCTTCATGGTTTTGGCTATACCCGGATGGGCTTCTAACAGCCAGTCATGGTAGTCTGATATGATTGCTTGGTGAAGATCCTTAGTTGGAATGTAGAGGCGTTTTTGGTAGTATGGTAGTTTGTCTTGAATGGTGAACTGATCTCCCTTCGTGTCCCAAGCCAGTAGGTCTTCTTCAGACATATTTTCTTTTATTGTTTCCTGCAGAGTATTTAACGGAGATGGGCCGATGCAGAGGCCGAGAATTTTAGGGCTGGGTATGATCTCCACCGGGTTAGGGGCATTGTAGACTTCTTTTCCTGTGCCAATGCATGATAACGCATCCACTTTCCCGTTCTTAACTCCGGGGCGGTAGGTGATTACAAAGTCGTATTCCATTAGGGATAGGGCCCAACGGAGCTGCCTAGAAGACTGAGCTTTTGCTGAGCTAAGTATTGCAAGTTCCGATCTGTTATTATTGTGATGGTGTGTTTTGCTCCTAGTAAGTAATATCACCATTCACACAGTGCGCTTTTGATTGCTAGGAGGTCTTTCTCACAAATTGCATAGTTTAATTCTGCTGGGGAAAATTTCCTTGACCAAAAGGCAATGGGGTAAAGGCATCCGGTTTCAGGATTTTGTTGAGACAATATGGCCCCCATGGCAATGCTTGAAGCGTCCGTTTCCACGATGCACGGTAAATCGGCTGTTGGTGTTGCAGAATTGGGGCCGAGGTGAATTTTTCCTTGAGAGCTCGGAAAGCTTCTTCCGCCGCTGGTGTCTATTCGAACTTTCGGTGTTTGGACAACAAGGACGTTTTGGATGTACGATATGTGAGAATCCTGGTATGAAGCGTCGATAAAAGTTTGCAAACCCTAGGAAACTCTGTACTCCCTTTACAGACGTGGGTGAGGACCAAGTGAGGATTGCCTCCACTTTTCTATTGTCCATCTTGATCCCCTGTGGTGTCAGTACATATCCCAGAAACTCCACCTCGATGACGTGGAAGGTGCATTTTTCTAGTTTTGCGTATAGTTGGTTTTCACGCAGTTTGCAGAGTACAGCTCGCACATGGGTTACATGCTCTTGGGGAGTAGTGGAGTAGATCAGAATGTCATTGATGTAGACGACTGCGCAGACATCGAAGAGCTCCCGTAACACATCATTCATAAAATGCTGGAACGCAGCCGGGGCATTGCAAAGCCCAAAGGGCATAACCTGATATTCGTACAAGCCATAGCGGGTATGGAACGCAGTCTTCCACTCTTCCCCTTTCTTCATGCATACCAGGTGATATGCGCCGCGTAAGTCTAGCTTGGTGAAAATCTTCGCTTGTCTCACCTGGTCTATGAGTACTGGTATCAGAGGTAACGGGTACTTATTTTTTATGGTGACTTGATTTAGGGCCCGGTAATCAATACACGTTCTTAAGTCCCCCTCTTTCTACGGTACAAAGAAGAGTGGGGAGGTGGCTGGTGACTTAGATGGTCTAATGAAGCCATTGGCCAGGTATTGACCCAAGTAGGTCCGTAGTTGAGTGTTTTCTTCCTTGGTTAATGCATAAATGCGGCTGCACGGTACTTGTGCCCCTGGTTGCAGGTCGATCTGGCAGTCGTAAACTTGATGTGGTGGTAGAGTATTCGCTTGCTCCTTCGCGAACACATCCTGGAACTCCTGGTATTCCTCTGGTAAAGTGCCCACCAAGCCTAAACCTGCTATCTTTTCCTGTGAAGCTAACAATGGGCATCCTTTGATCCCTTTGATGTTGTAACAAGAGGCACACTCCGTGGAAAAGAGTAAGATTCGAGCTTGCCAATCTATCTTTGGGTTGTGCGTCTCTAGCCACGGTATCCCAAGAATCAGCTGGAATTGGGGTGCAGCAATAAGGTTGAATGTAATACTTTCTCTGTGGCCATTTTGGCAGATTAAGGTGATGGTGGAAGTACACTGTGTTACTGGTCCCGAAAGGAATTGTGTGCCATCCACAGCTGTCACGCTTTCTGCGGTGTCCTTACGGTGGAATGCTAATCCCAAGGTCTTTGCAGTGTTTATGTCCAGGTAGTTCCCAATAGCCCCACTGTCTATGAAAGCCTTGAGGGCATGCATTCGGGTGGGCAGTGAAGGGTCTACCAAAACCACAGGAATACTGAAATGTGAGATCTGAGTGCTCTGTTCCTGGCTCGACAAACCAACCTCTACATCTGCCGGGAGTTGGAGGTTTCCGCTACTGCACCTGTGTCTTCCCCTATGTTATCTCCCATTGTCTTCCGTGGGGGTTTAATCGTGCAGTTCCGGAGGAAGTGACCAGATTGGCCGCAATATAAGCAAAGTTTTTCCTGATGCCTCCATTCTCTCTCTGCCTTGGTGAGTGGTCCCCTGAGAACACCCAATTGCATGGGCTCTGAGTGTATTTCTGAGGCCTGTCGATGGGACACTTCCTTTGGTTGGACGTACACTGGTCTATGCTCTGATCTGGTTCGGTCGGCCTTGTGATCCTGTAACCGGGGTCTAGTTGCATAGTTAGGTCAATGTATTCACTGCAATCTTCGGGAGGATTAACTACTTGCTCCAAGACATCTTTTAACTCTACTCTCAGTCCTCGATAAAATAACGTTATTTGTTTCTCCTCTGGCCAACCTGATTCGGCTATTAAGCGATTGAATGTGGTGACATATGACATTAGATCCTGGCCAGCCTGTCACAGAGAGAGTAGCTCATCATCCAGGGCCTGACCCCGAGTCCGATGGGCAAATAGTTTTTCCAGTTCACGCTGAAAACCTGGGTAATTTCTCAGTAAAGGGTCATCCCTAAGCACTAACGGGGCAGACCAGTCTGCCGCGTGCCCTCCTAAATAGGAGAGGACAAAAGCTATTTTAGCTTGGTCGTTCAGAAAGGTGTCTGGTTTGCATATGAAATGTAGCCGGCATTGATTCATGAACACTCCAAATTTCTTGGGATCCCCAGAGAAGCGTTCTGGGGGTGCTAAAGGGATGTTGCCTGGAAGCAATACCTGAACGGGTGTGGCTACAGGTTCGACGGTAGGCGGCCCCTGTGGAACTCCACCTGGTAGGGGTGTAGACCAGCTTGGGTCTGTAGGAGCTGTCTTGCCAAATTGTCTGTTTTGTCCCTGTTGACTACCAGTTCGCACCTCAAGGCATTTGTCTCTGAGCGGGCTGCATGCACCTCTGCCTGTAGTTCACCTACTAATAGGGAAAGCTGGTCTACCTCGGAGGTTTCCATCGCTCAGGCAGAGGTATTGAGGATGGCTTTGTAGTCTGTCACACTCACCTGTGTCTCTGCACCATCACCTTAATCTGCCAAGACGGCACTAAAGAAAGTATTAGACAGTGCTAGACGAGCCTTCACTTCCCCTGTTTCACCCGGAGGAATACCTGTCAAATACAAGGTGTACACTCAGACCTGAATTCACCCGATTCCCCTGGGCCCTTCCCTTCTCTTTACTGCATGCTGTGATGTCCCCCTATGGGCTTACCTTGATCTTTAGTAGGGTGTGCACTCCATCCTGCATTTGCAGGGGCGCGATTCACTCATGTGATTGGTGCCAATGTCTGTAGGCTGAGTTCAGATGCCAAAGGCTGTTTTATGCCTTCACAGCGAGGCAGAGAGTTCAAGGCGCCAGTTTCTTCACTGGCTAGAAAGTTCTTCCCGCAAGTGAACGTTGCGCAGAGAATGTTGAGTGTCCAAAATTGTCCGTGTTGTCTTTGTTTGCCAGTATTGTTGTGGGTGAGTAGTGCTGCGTGTAGAAGCTAGCTGCTGGTAGGTCTGCTCAGCGCCTTCAATTCAAGCGCGCCTGGTAATGTCTCTCCCTTTCCCTCGCAGGAGAACTTATGTGGTATTAGCGACTTGAGTCCGGGTTCAGCGCTACTAGAGACTTGGTGGTTAGGTAAGTTTGCACAGAGGCTTTTGGTAAGTATGCACCGCGTAGAGAGAGAGAGCGCAGTGAAATAAGTGTCTACGTTATTGGAGTAAGCGCAATGAATAATGTCTCTTCTTTCTTACAGGGGTTTGAGCGCTCGTGCAACCAACCTGGATTCCAGCGTCACGGGAAGATTCGGTGGGTATGCACAATGTTACTGATGTGCGCGTGTTAATGCTGTTCTTCTTTGTTCTTACAGGTGCCGGTGTAGAAGTCCCCTCTTGACTGGAGATAGCTGCGGCGTGGAGTAAGAACCAGGTAAGCTGAAGCTGAATGATCCAGAGCGGGTAAGCAGATGTAGGATGATCCGGAGCAGGTAAGCAGAATGATCCGGAGCAGGTAAGCAGAAGCAGGATGATCCGGAGCAGGTAAGCAGAAACAGGATGATCCCTAGCAGGTAACAGATGCTGGCTGATCCAGAGCACGGCAAGTGTGTTTCTGATACAGCTCACAGTAAGCAACACGGAGCACTGGAAGAATCTTGGGTGTGGCTTATATAGCCAGCCACACCCAAACACTAGAGAGCTCATGAGTTATCATGCACTTTCTGTTTGGCAACAGGAAGTGGTAACCAGGAAGTTACTACAAACACTAGGAAGGAATGAAAGGAGGGATTTGTTATGGGTTCTTTGTGTGCCTATGCCAGGCCTGCCAAGCCTCCACCCAGCTTGCCCCAACTACCTGCCTGATACCCATGACAGAGGGTGAGGGCACCAGGAGGTTAGTGATTCCCCAATGCCATAGAAAGTTCCTTTTGAATTTGGCTCACTAAATTCCTTTCGGCGGGTCACTTGGGAGTGACTAAGACATCAGACCGGTTGTTTGGACACTTTTACTGGTTGCAGTTCAGCATAAAAGTTAAGGAATTTGTCCGGTCCTTCTCGACTTGTCAAGCTTCTGGCAAGTCAGGTAGGGCAACAAAGGCCTGTTAATTCCACTACCTGTGGGTGTGCAGCCTTTCAAGAGAATAGGCAGGGATATTGTGGGCCCTTTGGATCCTCAAACCAGCTCAGTGTACAGATATATCTTGGTGGTGTTAGACCACGCCACAAGATACCCTGACGCTGTCCCTCGGAGGAGCATCAACGCCCCCTGTGGTTGTGAAGGCTCTGATTGGGATATTCTCCCGGGTTGAATTCCTCAAGGATGTCGTTTCTGACAGGGGATCAAACTTTATATCAGCGTATATGAAGAATATGTGGGAAGAGTGCGGAGTCACCTACCGGTTCTCTACATCCTTCCATCTACAAACCATTGGGCTTGTTGAGTGGTTCAATAAGACCCTGAAAGGTGGCTTGGAAGAACACCTGAGGAGAAAATGGTATATTCTCCTGCCATGCCTTCTGTTTGCCTATAGGGAGATGCCACAAAATGGAGTAGGGTTTAGCCCCTTTTACCTTCTGTTTGGACACCCTGTACGAGGTCCCCTCACTCTAGTGAAAGAGGGATGGGAAAGCAAACCCTCATCCCCTACACAAGATGTGGTGGACTGTGTACTTGTCCTTCGATCTAGAATGACCAAGTACATGGAATAGTCGACAAAGAACCTAAAGGCCATTCAGGAGCTGATGAAGCACTGACACAACTAGAAGGCCACAGTGCCAGTCTATTCTCCAGGCCAGTGGGTGTGGATTATGGAGCCTGTAAAACCCAGTGCCTTTTAGGACAAGTGAACTGGGCCTTAATGTGTGCTGGAAAAGGTCAGTGAGGTGAATTATCTCATTGATGTGAAAGGACCTAAACAGATGTGCTGGGTCTTTCACGTCAAGCGGCTAAAACACGATTATAGCCAGTATGACTTGGTCATGGAATTAGTGACTGATGGAGAGACTGAGGAGGAGACCGATCCCCCTCCAAGACCTCTTGCACAATGAAGCCACAGATGGGTCAGTTGAAGGTATCAACCATGCAACAGACTTGTAAGAAAAGAACAGCAACTGACAGACTGTCGCTGTTTACTGGGACAATTTGCCAGACTATTTTCGCTGACTCCTCGTCACGCAGATTGGTGCACCCACGATGTGGACACTGGAGATAGTAAGCCGATGAAGAGCAGGATTCACCAGATGTCCGATAAGATTTGGGATACCATCAAGGAGGAAGTTTCCAAGATGTTGCCCCTAGGAGTGATAGAGCCATCTCACAGCCCCTGGGCTAGCCCAGTGGTACTGGTCCCTATAAAGACCAGTGCTGGGAAGACTGAAGTTCACTTTTGTGTGGACTGTAGGGGGTTCAATTCTGTCATGTGTCATGAAGACAGATGCTCACTTCATTCCTCGGGCAGATGAGCTCATTGACAAGCTTAGTGCTGCCAAGTACTTGAGTACCTTTGACCTCTCAACAGGTTATTGGCAGGTCGGCTTGACAGATGCAGCGAGAGAAAGGTCCACATTCTCAACCCCAGAAGGACATTATCAGTTCACTGTGATTCCCTTTGGATTGAAGAATGCCCCAGCCACTTTTTAGCGGATGGATGGTTAACCAGGTTTTCTCAGGTCTGGAAAACCTTAGTGTCACCCGTTTAGAAGACATTGCTGTCTTTAGCAACACCTGGGAGGATCACTTATTCCACCTGAAGCAAGTGCTTCAGGCGTTGCAGAAGGCAGGTCTGACTATCAAGGCCACAAAGTGCCAGATAGCGCAGGGTACAGTGACTTACCTAGGACACCTCTTCGGTGGAGGTACGAAACAACCTCTCAAAGCAAAGGTACAGGCTGTGAAGAATTGGGACATCCCCACCACACAGACACAGGTGAGAGCGGGTACTACCGGTCGTTCATCAGATGGAATGGGACTATTGCCATGTCCCTGAATGATGTAATATCCAAAAAGATGCCAAAGAAGGTAACTTGGACCCCCGCCTGTCAAACCTCCTTTTAGGATTTAAAGGATGGATTGTGCAGGGCCCCAGTTCTGAAAGTGCCAGACTGTGGTCAGGAGTTCATTATCCAGATAGACGCCTGTGATTTTGGGATTGGAGCAGTGTTAGAGCAGCTGACCTATGAAGGGGTAGAGCAACCTGTCGCCTACATTAGCAGGAGGTTAACAAAAATTGAAAGGAACTGGGCTGTCATAGATAAAGAGGTGTATGCATTAATGTGGGCCGTAAAGAAGCTGAAACCCTATATCTTTGGGTCTCACTTTATGATCCAGACAGACCACAGGCCTCTGCGATGGTTAATGGCCATGCAAGGGGAGAACCCTAAGCTTTTGTGTTGGGCCATATACCTACAGGGCTTAAATATGGACATCCAGCACAAGCCAGGCTCCCAGCACGGAAATGGCATCAGCTGGTACTTTCGCCTTGATGATGAACCAGACCCTCAGTAGGGTGTTGGTTCACATGTTGAGGCTGGGCATGTGAGAAATTCGATCATCGGCACAGGGAGTGTGCACTCGCCTGGGACTTTTTGGAAATGAAAATGAATAATGGAAGATTAAGCACATTTTCCTGCTCACTGCATGCATAGTCATGTGTACTCCGGGAGGACACAGCCTACAGGCGCTGTTATCCCCTGCCATGTTCTGCTGGAATGTGACAGCCAGGGGTATATCAAAGCATCTCAAGAAGGGGGAAGGCGACAACTTCCTCCAGCCATGGGCAGCCTAATTAAAATATCAAAGGCTCCATGGATCTGCCTTCCTATTGTCTAAACTGCTGTGTCATAAAGCACCAAAGTATTGACTGAAAAGGATACGGTACTCAAAAGGATACAGATGGTAGGGTCTTCCGGATCCCTGTTCACACGATTTGATAGTTGTGAAGTCAAGTTTAGACCTTCCAAATGATACGACTCTCTGACTGATGAAACAGGCAGAGAGATGGATCACTGGAAAGGGCGTGGGTAAAGTATAGGAAGTCAGCCTAGAACAAAATAAAGTATCATAAGAAACTGCCCCAAATCGACTCTCTATGATAGAACAGTATTTGGCATTAATTCACACACTGACCTTATGACTGGTGTAGAAGAATCCAGCAGAAGTCTCTTGAGGAAAAATCCGGAATTGGAACAAACGACAAGGAAGGGAAGGTTAGTAAGGGAGACTTATCCCGAACGGCACGAGGCTCACGCTAGATACCGGGTTGCTGCACCACAGGATAGCGTCCAAAGTACTGTTCACTGTCACCTTCCAACAGTCCTTGAAAAGCTTCCTTCCCACGTAGAGAAAAGTATAGAAATGAATAAATCCACCTGTTAATATCACAGATGCAGGAGTCGGAAATAGCGCCCTTTTGTGGAATAAACAAAGTACACGCGGTTCTGAACAACCGCGAAGAAATAGTGTGCGCGTGTGGAATTACACGCGAATAGGATTCACGCAATCCAGGCCAGCCGCGCTTGTAGACAGCGTGCGCTTGTGGAATTGCACGCGAACAGGATTCACGCAGCCCAGGCCAGCCGTGCTGGAAGACAACGTGTACGTGTGGAATTACACGCAAACAGGATTCACGCAGTCCAGGCCAGCCGCGCTTGAAGACAGCGTGTGCTTGTGGATTTGCACGCGAACAGGATACACGCAGTCCTGAACAACCGCGCTTGAAGACAGCGTGCGCGTGTGGAATTACACGCGAACAGGATTCACGCAGTCCAGGTCCGCCGCTCTTGAAGACAACATGTGCGTGTGGAATTACACGCGAACAGGATTCACGCAGCCCAGGCCAGCCGCGCTGGAAGACAACGTGCGCTTGTGGATTTGCACGCTGACAGGATACACGCAGCCCAGGACAGCCGCTTTTGAAGACAACGTGCGCGTGTGGAATTACACGCGAACAGGATTCACGCAGTCCAGGTCCGCCGCTCTTGAAGACAACGTGCGCTTGTGGATTTGCACGCTGACAGGATACACGCAGCCCAGGACAGCCGCGTTTGAAGACAACGTGCGTGTGTGGAATTACACGCGAACAACCAGCTCCAGGAATCAGCGTGTGGCGGAAAACACACTATAGAAGGCCCAAGAAGCAGCTGAGGAAAACTGCAAGGACGCAGATCGGAGGTTCAGCTACACAACGCCAAATGATTCGATCAGAAGCAGCGAGTGAAGGTTCCATGCTACTTATATACGTAATGCCGTAGCTCACGTGACGAAGCAGAATTCACGTGAATTTAGCGACGTGAAAAGTGCAGACGTCGCTTTCCCGGCAATGAATCGAACAACCGCCATTTGGAATAGAACGGTCTAGCTGTTCTATGAGCGTAAGAGGTAGAACCACGTCCAGCATGCATGACATTCTGGTGGGTGGCAGCACATACTAATAGGAGTTATTTGGAACAGGCCTGATCACAAAATGGACAATAGGAAGGCATGACTAGCACCTCTTGGATATGCAATGTGTCAACTTGAAGCTAGCTCCCACTCCTCTGTATGAAGGACAGTAAATGGCATGTCTGGGTCCACTGTTTACCGTAGGCAACCCCTGCAGAGTGGACCCCTTTCACAGGGACGGAGTATGTGATTTGAGGGAGACAGAAGTCTGCTCACACCATAAACTTCAAGGGAGACTTGTCCTTTGATCAAGAGCCACATAGGGCTCAGTTAAACAGAGAGACACTTTGATCTACAACAGGCAGGAAGATGGATGGGACTTAGGAGTACATGTTGTCATGTCTTACCTTTCCTGTTGCAAAGCACTCTGGTCCTGATCTCACGCATAACAGAAGATTGTTGGTAGAGACCCAGGATTGGTTCATTAAGGTAGGCGTAGCCTGTACCAACCACTGGGACCTATTTGGCTTTAAAAGAGGGCTGAGCTCCTCACTTAGCAGATCATCCAACGACTTCGAAAGTAGTAAGAAGGAGGACTCATTTGGACCCTGGCTGAAGGTACAGTCTGCCTTACATCTTACACCAGTGAAGGAAGGCCAGGATTTCCAAGAGGGAAGCACAATCCCCCGCTAAACACCTCCCAGGGAACAGAGGGAGATACCAGACTCAGAGGACCCATCCAGCAGCTCCAGAACCGGTACCCAGCCAGCACAGAGCATGCTCTGCTAGGCTCTGCCAGCAAGGTTCCTAGGTGGAAAGTGCCAGAGAGTCTCTGAACAAATGACAAGGCTGTTTATTTATTTAATCATTTTTTTATAACTCTCCTAATACCATACATGGGTTCGGTTTCTAAGCGCGGATCCGGGATTCAAACTTCTAAGGCTCTGCATGGTCTTGCTTCCAAGACCAGTGGGTTGCCCCTGTGCTATCCTCCGTTCACAAATGACATCTTTCTAAGAGCTTTTGCCTGCCTGCAAACACTCTCCTCAGCTTTGGCCCACCCGCCTTAAAGGACGACACAAGCCCTGTGAAGAAGCTAGGAGTGCCATAACAAGCATCAAACAGCATCCATCTTTTAAGGACATTTTCGAGGCAGTCGAGCCCTCGAACAGCGATTGGCTGCGCCACTGACTGTTGTCACGCTGCAATCACTAAAGCTGTCCAAGACACCTTGACCAGTGTTCGAGATCCATCAACCAGCACAGAGACAACGATTCTTGTACCTGAGCCACCGTGTAGGCGAGCCTGCAGCCATCCATCCCGTTTCACATGCCAAACTACCTGCTGCCTGATACCCGCAGCTGTCTCCCATCTTGAACTCTGTCGCAGGAGCTGCGAAGGATCCTGGAACTGACTCGAAGCTGTCGAGCATCAAGATCATCTCAAGCACCAGGTACATTGTGGTTCTGTCCCCCTGGTCATTCTCCGAAGGCCCCTAGTGATATTTATGACCCCTTGCTCCTTTGGTGCTGAAAACAAATAACCTTAAACAGTTAAGATGGATTGCTTTACCGACTACCCTCCTGTAAGTATCCTGAGTGCATCCCTTTCCCTTGTGAAAATGTCTGTCCTCTGTGTTCCTTTACACAGTAAGTTGTATTTTGTAGTGTGCTAGAACTGTTTGTTGTAGTAATAATAAAGTAGATCTTTTTATACAACCTTGACTGGACAGTCCCTGTTATCATTAGGTAATAATTGTATTTTCTCTGTGTTGCAAATAACCAATGGTCCACGATCCTGCGGAGATGAGCCTGCCATTCCGTCCACGTTACTAAAAATTGGACAAGGAGGTTTATGATTTACTTGTGTTCCAATCTGTTCGGATCCCTTCTGGTGTACTACAGGTGTGGAGCTGATTGACGGTTTAGAAACCGATATTTATCCCTGGACCACTGGTGCACCGGAAGTTGATTCGTTACAGGATGTCTCCAAGAAAGTGGCGTTCAGCTAAATCGAACGCAAACGCTTTTACAAAGATGTCATTTTGGGGCTATCTCAGTTGTAAAGGCATGCATATCCCAACTGTATTTCTGCATATATCTTACATTCGGGGGAGAGTTGGGGCGGAGGGGGGCCAGAAGTGTGAGAAAATGCACCATTCACATTCCTAAATTCAGCAGTGTGAGGGAACGGCTCCATATTGCATTTCCTTTTAAATAACACTATAATAACGTCAACATACAGTACACCCCTACAAATGGGTAATGTGCACAACATATATGTTATTCGTTTAAAAAGTGTTTATTCACCTGTCTGTTTCCATTTCCTTCCCACTCTCCCCCCTCCCTTCCTTATCTATGTCTTAGCTCTTGCACTATCTGAAACGTCGTCAGGCCGAGTGTGATAGTTAATTTCACATCCTTACTGTTCATGGCCTGTAAGAATGTCATTGTATTTTTCCTTGTTCCCTCCCTTGCCTTGAGGCGCTTTGAAACAGATTGTGTGTAGCCGCTATATAAATAAACTATCATATCATACCATAGCATACCAAGCATTCTAGTCTCAAGCTGCTGTCAGTGCCATGCACTCAAACTCAGGATGATAAATGCAATCCAGCCTTCGACCTGTGTATTTCACAATTGGGAACATTGGGGAATGTGCTTGATTACCCAGAACGTCAACAGCTTCTAACACGGGGAAGCAAATCTAATGGTTGCTTTGTTTTCTCTTAGGATACAACATTTTAAGAAATGCATCGCCTTTATCCATGAGTGCCGGCTGCGTGGCGGAGGATGCCTTGTTCACTGGTCAGTGTTCGCAGAGCCTCTGAGTTAAGCATTCCTTCTCTTGATAGAAATGTGTATGATGGCGGGTCACACTCAATGGGGAGCTGGAATGTTCTGCAAACGTGGGACTTTTCTTTATGCGTAAATTTATCTTTTCCAAAAAGCCCTTTATATAGTTGTTACAACAGAAGATTTTTTGGTGACAAGGAATGCAATGAGATGGACATGGGTTGTGGTATTGGGGAAATTGCAGTTCCAGTCAGTCCCTAGGGACAAGGACACAAGACCTTTAATATCCCAGGCTGTGACATTAACCTGTCATGCACTGTGACTTCAGAAATACTTTATTTCTTTCTGAAGTTGGAGCGCATGCACTGTGACTTCAGAAAAAAATTGCAGTGCAGATGGAGGCGCTCAGGCTCCATGCATATCACAGGAATCAGGAAGCCCTCACTGCTGCCTGGTTCCTGTCATCATGATGGAGGCTGGCGCGCAGGAGCTGGTGGCCCATCTCATGGGGAGGCGTCCGTTGGGGAAGATGGATTCGGGAAACAGCAGGTAAGAAAAAAACATTTTTTGTAAGTGTGTGTGCGTAGGTATGAGGTTGTTGCATGTTTATGATGTTTGTCTGCACATATGTCTGCATTCATGCAAGGGTGTGTTATGTATTATGTAATCTGTGTGTGAATGGGTGCGTGTATGATGTATGGGTGACTGCATGTAAATGAGCAAATAAATGCTGTGAGTAACTGAGGTAGTGAATGTTGTGTGAATTGTTGGGTGCATGTGTTTGTGTTGGGTCTGCCACAGAGGAGCAGATTTTGGCTGATGGGGGTGAGGGGCGGAGGCTGGTGCGCTTAATGGGCATCCATCAAGGATAAACATGCATGATATGTGTTAGTATGTGGCTGGAATGTCATTTTAGTGCAGCCAGTCTAGCCATTTCTTACTGTGGCATGACCTTTTTTATTGGACATCTTTGATAAAACAAGCAACATAAGTGTTATTACATTGGTAGACTGGCATTTTGGTGCATTCGGTCTAGTCATTTGTTACGGGGGCATGACATCTTACAGGCCATCTAAGTTAAAGCAAACATGAAAAGAGCTATTAACGGGTTAGACTGGCATTTGGGTGCAGCCAGTCTAGCCATATCCTACTGTGATATGGCATTTGTGCTGGGCCTCTATGATAAAGCAAACATATGTGTTTTTACGTGTTTAGACTGGCATTTTAATGCAGCCAGTTTAGTTATTTCTTACTCTGGCATGGCATTTTATTCTGGGCATCTATGATAAAGTAAGCATAAGTATTATTACATGTCCAGACTGGCATTTAGGTGCATCCAGTCTAGGTATTTGTTTTTACTGTGACCTAGCATTTTTTCTGGGTATGTATGATGACGCAAGCATAATAAGTGTTATTAGATGGGTAAACTGGCATTTTGGTGCAGCCAGTTTGGACATGTTTTCTTACTGTTGCCTAGCATTTTAATGGTAAAGCCGATACAAGCATGTCCTTACATGGCGATACTGCTATATATTGGCACAGCCAGCCAGGGCATGTTTTCTCATTGCATCATTACTGGTATTATGCCCAAGGCAAACACAACTATGTTCTTGTATGGCAATACCAGCATATATCGATACAGCCATCATGGACATAATGGGCACAGCCAGCATGAACATGTTTTTATACTGGCATGTATTGTGGGCAAAGTCATCATGAGAATGCATTGGGAAATGCTCCTGTGCACTGTTGGTGAATTGCATCCAATAGATGTTTGGATTGGAGTTACCCTACAAAATCAATTGCTAACTGTCTGTCATTTTACCCACAGAAAGTGTGCTGTGTAATGAACCATTTAAAAGCATTGTTCAAAAGATTTTCTTGGAGGGCAACCTCTTTGGTTGGTTCAGCCTCCCTTGTTACGCTTGGTCACTCTGACATATTTGTGGAAAATGTTTACTCCCCACATATTAATCGTGGCTGGTGGGTGAATGGGCATGAATGAATGTATGCTTGCAAGGCTGAGGCCCAGGCAAGGGGCATTGGAGCATGGACGTTTAATGTTGGTATTTTTCGGGCAAAGCCAACTTGATAAATGTTATTACATGTTTTGGATGGTGGTCTATAGCACAATGGGACAGGAAGACCGGACATTTTCTTTCTTTAGCATGACATTCTTCACTCGGATAAGGGGCAATGCTAATATGATGCGTGTTCTTACATTGGGAGGATTGTGCATGTGTGCAATAAGCAAGTAAATGTTTATTACTGTGGTGTTGAATGTTTTACTGGTGTCAAGGGCAACATCAACATAATAAGGGTTCTTCCGTGGTGGTTGGAGGCATTTGTGTAACCAAAAAAGAAAATGGTTCCTTACTGTAACATTGGATGTTTACTGGAGCTGAGGTTAAGTCAACTTGAAGAGTTTTCTCACATGGTGGTGCGGGGGTTGGGCACACATTTGTGCAGCAGCAATAACATGTTTTCTTCGTGTGGTAGGAGATTGTTACTGGCATTAAGGGCAAAGTCAAGCAGAGAATGTTCGTACATGGGGATACGGGCATATACTGGCAGAGCCAGTTTTCTTATGGTATCATTACTGTGCGTAATATTACTGGCCACGCACAGAGGTGGGTGTCATGACTCAGGAGCCAGGCACATCCCCCTTGTTCTATGCTAGGTGAAAGATTTATGGTTTGACTAAAACACTTATTTACATATTTCATCTAGTGCAGTGCGTGGAGTGCCCCTGCGGCAGCATGAAAATCATGCGCAATGCACATGCGTGGTGGTACAGGGCAGCACGGTGTGTGGCGCAGCCCATGCTTTGGTGCTGAGCGTGGGGGAGCCCTAAGCACTGTCAATAGGCACGGTTTAAGTGAAGACCAGTTTTGGTTTGTGAAACTGCAGATTTTAAGATATTTTTCTTCTGCAGGACGGGGGGTTTCACATTTGTTTCATGCATTGTGTTGTTAACATGGCATGCTCCGACTGCTTACATTCATGGTTTGTTTACATTCCAAATGAAGGTTGGTTGACCGGTTCGCTTCTGCCCACTGTAAAGCAGTGTACAGCAACGTAAAGCAATTGACAGCTATTTTCATAGACCGCAAACAGCAGGTGTCTTCATTATTCGGATTGACTGTCATGCTTAGAAGCTCAATGACTGTGGTTGGCTGCAGGATGATGTTCTATGCTTCTCTTTGGTTAAAATGTATAGGAATTCTCTCATTCCTATACAATGCTATTATTGTGAATAATAACAGCACACACACACACACACACACACACCCGCACCCGCACCCACACACCCGCACCCACACACCCACACCTATACACCCACACACACAACCACACAGAATGCTGTTACATGTTTCCTCTTGAGCCTGCTTTCTCTCCACCAGCACGGCCCCTCTATTCATGTTCCGTTTCTTCCCAGCTTGGCCGGCGTCTCTCGGAGCACCACCATCCTTGTGGCTTACCTGATGACTGTGACAAATCTTGGTTGGGAGGAGTGTCTGTCGGCGGTAAAGGCCGTGAGGTCCTACGTGGGGCCCAATCTTGGCTTTCAGCAGCAGCTCCAGGAATACGAGATGACCTTGGTCAGGGAGGTAATTATTAGTCATGTGTATTACTTTTCCTCTTTCTCCCCTTCTCCACTTAATTCGAACCCCGGCTCTCAGGCAGAGTTCAGTTCTCCCATCAACCCCCACCCCGGATGAACGTCTGCATTTATATCTTTGCATTCGATAGCCATGTCACAACTTGTTATTTTCTTTTTGAGATTACATTGTGGCTGAATAGGTGGCTTTACAGTGGTACACATCCTAGAGGAAATGCCTACTATTGGGCTATATTATTTCTGGGATCATTAATGAATTCACCATGGCTCTTGCGTGACATCAAATTGCACGAGTTTTCCTGTTTCAGAGCAGGATGCCTGCTCGCTGGCGGGATGCCTGAACCACTCATCATGAGCTCACATACGACAAGCTGTCCTGCTCCATCCATTCTCCTGTCTCTTTGACTGCTGAGGTCTCTCAAACCTGGCCCCAGTGTCAGATGGGGATATTTTTGAAGTGATGGGACACAACTGGTTGATCAGAATTGGTGGGTGAAAACCTCAACCCAGACAGAAGAGTTTTGCAAGGTACCCTCCTAGCACATTATTAGTGTGGGCTATTAAGTGTCGCTAGCAACTACTATAAGCCGAAACTATTGCATTCCAGTACAGATAGGGAGAAATGGTGTATGAGGCGGGACCCACAGCCTGTAGGTGCTGTTTGGTTATTTGTCTACCCATTGACTGGCCATGGCCATACTAATCCCTACAGCCATTCCCACCCTCGTCCTTCCCCTACCCGCCCAAAACACCTCCTCATGGGATCTCTTTGAGCTGGCTCTAATTAAGCCTTCCCATCAAACTTTGTGTTTGAAGTGTCTGCCATTGTATTTCCAAAACCGTCTTCTGAGAGTTAATGGATTAATTGGAGTCGTAAACCCGCTACTGGTGTAACAAAAATGTCACTCAGGGTTGCCTTCAGCAACTTGATTAATAAGTACTTTGCTTATCTTTCACGGAAGTCCTGTTAATAACAAGCATTGGCAAAGCAAACAGTTTTGGCTTGTGTCTAGGAATTATGCATTTGCCAGGTACTGCTATTAGATGCCCAGGTACTCGCACCATTTTCTCACCCGCTACCATCAATGGCCAGTTAATACTGCTATGGCTGTGCCTGGCAAGTGCCTTTCCCATGCCTACACAAAATCCCAGTCTGTTGGCATGGCCAAGGCTTGTTTAAATAAGAGGTCGAAATTGTGCAGTTTGTAGCTCACTCTTTGCGAGAAACTGAATCAAAAGCCATGAGAACTGCAGGCACCTCTGTTGGTGAAAGCCAACATATTCCAATGCGGTCAGGTCACCACTGTCAGACTCCGGTTCCACCTCCCCTTGCTCTTCACCTGATTCTTCTGAGGATTGCCCTTGGAGGGGAATCTTGGTCCTTGGAAGCTTCTTTTCTTGCTGGAAGTCTTGTCCTTGGGGTTCCGGACCTTCTTCTCGTGTAGATAAGGTCTATCCCCTCCGGAGGCCACCGTGACAGGTGTTGGAACCTGTCTTGGATGCCTCCAGGGGGGCCAGCCTCACATCCAGAGAAAAAGCCAAAGGCAGAAAAAACCCTGTAGATATTGATGGTGGAGACGTGGTGGTCAGTCCTTGGGAACCCAGGCCGGTTGAAGGAAACACTTCTCAATAGTTAAACAGTTGGAAGTTGACACTGAAGGTGGTTGATATTGTAGAAGGGTGGTTTGGTATTGGATATCAGAGACACGCTCCTTGATAAAATAAGGATCTGTAAATGCAAAGACTTTCTCTCCAGTCGTAAATAACAGGATAGTAGAAAGGACTCTAAGAGAAGAATCAAGAAGAAGAGATACTGCTGTCAGCCCTCTGAGAATGTTCAATCTCCACCCTTAACCTTTCTCCCCTTTCCTCCTCACCTGAAGATTGGTCTTGAATGGATGATATTTGTGGTCTTCTAGCACAATAATCCTTCTCCGTCTTTCTCCTTTCTTTTTTTTCTGAGAAAGTGTCTTTGTCACGAAAGGAAGCCACAGTGTACTGCTGTGAATAGCACTACCTGCGGCCCCTCTTCCGAGAGGGACAAACTGGGGAAAAGGCCAGCCGGCACAAAAAACCCCAGAGGTGCAACAGCAGCAGCAGAGGTCCGTCATAAGGATTCTGGGTGGAAGGTAGGCTCCAAAGGAACCGTGAGGCAGCCGATAATGACGGCCTGCGAGAGTGAACAGTACGGAGAAAGAACCGGAAGGGAGCCGGAGAAAGGAGGCAAACCGAAGAGAGAAAGGGAGCAGGAGGAAGAAGGAAAGGATAACAAGAGGACCGGGAAACGGGAAGGCAAGAAGCGGCCCAAGGGGCGGCAGAGGAGAGAGAGGAAAAAGGAAAGAAAACAAGCGTAACCGCAACTGAAAGAAAGCAGTCAGGGAGCTGACCAAGCGGGTTGCAACACACTTTGTGCCGGGGGGAGTGGCTGATAAGCTTCCCGGCTCGCAGTGAAGGAAACACTAGACTGCTACAGCGATGTTCGAAAAACGTGGTGGAACGCTGCAATGGCGGCCCCCAAGCTGCACCCTGGACCATAACGTCCACGAGAGGCGGCGCATGACAGTATGCCCCCTTCCAATGTTGCAACCACCCGGCTTTCCAGGGTGAGCCCTGTGAAACTTCCGCAACAACCTAGGAGCATGAACAAAGGTAGAGGGTTCGCATGAATCTTCCGCCCTCGAGTATCCCTTCCAGTGTATCAAGTATTCCAAGCGACCTCGCCTGTATCGAGAATCACATATTTGAGATACCTCAAACTCCGCTTCCTCCCGGGGCGGTGGATTCAGTGGAACCGAACGGGTGGAGGATCCCACGGGAGCTTCCCTGAGAAGAGAGGAATGAAAGACAGGATGGACCCTGTGCAAACAGGGAGGCAATTTCAGGCGAAAAGCCACTGGGTTGATTTTAGCGATGAAAGGATAGGGTCCAATGAAACGGGGGGAAAGTTTGGAGGGACGAGTCCACCGGGGAAGATATTTCGTAGAAAGCCACACCCGGGTGCCCACCTTCCACTCCGGCACCGTTTGACGGTGACGATCCGCATGAGCCTTATTTGCCACTTGACTGTCCAAAAGACTGGACTGGGCAGTCTTGTGAGCCTCCTGAATCTTGGACAACACACCTTCTACAGCGGGTAGGTTGGATTCAATGGATGGAACAGGGAAAATAGTGCGAGGATGAAACCCATAAGTACAGTAGAACGGAGTGAGCCCAGAAGCGGAATGACGAGTGTTGTTGTAGGAAAACTCTGCCGTGGGAAGAAGAGACACCCAATTGTCCTGTTCCTGGTTTATGTAACAGCGTAAGTATTGTTTGAGAGTGCCATTTAATCGCTCAGTCTGACCGTTGGTCTGGGGGTGAAAACCGGATGATAATGCCCATTCAATGCCCAACCGATGACATAAGGCTGTCCAAAATTTGGAGACATATTGGCTGCCTCTATCTGACGTAATCTTGTCGGGAAGACCATGCAGACGGAAAATATCTCTGCCATTTCTGATGCCGTGGGCAATCCGGGAAGAGGGGAGAAATGAGCCATCTTGGACATATAATCCACTGTTACCATGATGCAGGTACAAGCACTTGAAACTGGTAGATCTACCACAAAATCAGTGGAGATGTGGCTCCACGGATGTAAGGGTATTGCACTCTGTTCAAGTAAACCCAAAGGTTTGGTAGTGCGATTCTTGCTGCTGTTACAGATCCTGCAGGATTGGACATACTGTCTGATTCCGGATCGCATTCTGGGCCAGTAGAAATACCTTTTGACGAGATCTAATGTTCCAGCCTGACCTCTATGTCCGGCCGTCTGGTGATCATGACACCATTGAATAACTTGTTGTTGAAGAGGACCTGGGGGAATAAACAATCGATGGTCCTGAAACAAAAGCCCTTCTCTGTCAATTAAAGTTATCTCCTCCTTGGGGGTAGCCAGAATCGTAGCTTCTTTAACCTGCTGGAGAAAACTGGTCACATGGAGGAAAACCCGATTTCTGGGAAACAGTCTTTCTGCCGGTGGTAAATGGGATGCTTTCAATCCACCCTTCCAAGATAGCGCGTCAGCAAGGAGATTCTGACTTCCAGGGATGTACCTAATGCGGAAATCATACTGGGAAAAGAAATGGGCCCATCGGGCTTGGCGAGAATTGACGCAGTCCATAGACTGAAGGACTTGTAAGTTCTTGTGGTCTGTTCGAATGGTGAACAGACAGTTACTTCCCTGCAGCAGGTGTCGCCATTCCTCACACGCGAGTTTCATGGCCAAGAGTTCCCTCTCAATGACCGAATAATTCTGTTGACTGGAAGTGAGTGTGCATGAGAGATAGGCTATGGGATGTTCATTTCCGTTATGTTCCTGGAGTAGGACTGCTCCTACGGCGGCAGCAGAGGCGTCAGTCTCTAGAATAAAGGGTTTTGTCTGTTCCAGGTGCCGCAGAATGGGAGCTTGACAAAACAGTTCTTTCAGGTGTTTGAAATTTCTTTCAGCTTGGTCATTCCATGAGAATGGTAATGAGGACCTTTTTAGCAACTGAGTAATGGGTAACACCACTTCAGAAAAAGAGGGAATGAAACGCCTATAGAAGTTGGCTACTCCCAGGAACTTCTATACTTCCTTGACTGATCTGGGAGAGTGCCAGCTTAGAATGGCGTCCACCTTTCTTTGATCCATAAGAACCCCCTGTGATGAGAGTACATACCCCAGATAGGGCACGGTGCTGACCCCGAACAGACATTTCTCCTTTTTTATTAGAAGCTTATGTGTTTTCAGACGTGTTAAGACTTCAGTGAGATGTTTCTGATGCTGTTCGGAATCTCTAGAAAATACAAGTATATCGTCCAGATAGACTATAACCGAAACAAACATAAGATCTGAGAAGACCCGGTCAATAAATCTCTGAAACACTGCTGGCGCGTTGACCAGTCCAAAAGGAATAACATGATACTCGAATAGCCCGAATGGAGTACGGAATGCCGTCTTCCATTCGTCCCCTGATTGTATGCACAAAAGGTGATAAGCACTGCGTAGGTCTAATTTGGAAAAAATAGTTGCTCCTTGTACAGCCTCTATTATGTCAGAGATAAGGGGCATGGGATAGAGATCCCGTATCGTGACTTTGTTCAAACCATGATAATCAATACATGGTCTGAGTTCAGGAGAATCCCTCTTTGGTATGAAAAACAAGGGAGCACCTGCTGGGGACTTGGAGGGACAGATTAGACCATTCTGCAAGTTGTCGTCCAAATAAGTCCTGAGGGCTCTCTTTTCTGTTTGTGATAGGGAAAACATTCGACCAAAAGGAACTAGGGCATTGGGAAGGAGATCAATGGCGTAGTCCTCTGGCCTGTGAGGAGGTAGTTCCAAAGGGTTCTTTTCTGCAAAGATATCCTCGAAAGCCGAGAAGGCCATGGGAAGAGAGTGGACACCCACGGTACTGGCTTGAGGAACGGTATGGGCCTTGGCTTCCATAAACCGTAGGTCCTTTAAGCAGGTCTTTCGACAAAACTTCGATTCAAAGGTAATATTGTTGGTGGACCAATTAATCTGCGGATTGTGTTTGCGCAGCCAGGTAATGCCCAAAATGAGTGGAAAATGGGCCGCACGGATGATATCGAACTGTATGGTTTCTGAATGTTGTTGTATGAACATTTGAAGAAACTCAGTAGTCTGCGTAATAAGGCCTGAACTGAGGGGACTACCATCCACCCCCTCGACCTTCTGATCCTGCTTGCGGTCCATGCGTCGTAAGCCGACAGAATCGGCCCAGATGGTGTCCACAAAGTTGCCGGCGGCCCCACAATCCAGTAGGGCCAATGCTTCAATCTTGCGATGGTCTATAAACAATTGTACCTTGAGTACCATTAGTCTCGAATCTTCCTGTGGATTCACTGGACCCACTGATAACGACACATAGGGACTGGTTACTTCCCCTCGGATTCCCGTCTCTCGTAGGACCGAGGGTTCTCGTTTCCCACTTGTCGTGAAGGAATCTCGGAGCAAATCTTTATTTGATGTTGGTCTGATCCACAATAGGCGCATAACCCCAAGTCTCTTCTTCGCTTTCTTTCCTCTGGAGTTAAGGACGAACGTGTGGTTCCAATCTGCATAGGTTCTTCTGATCATGCCGATGCTGCAACTGGAGGAGGAGGAATATGGGCGGGAAAGGTAGTATTCCTATTCTGTCGCCTTTCTATTCGGCGTTCGAGTCGATGTTCAATTTGTAAAGCTGAGGTTGTTAATTCTGGAAAGGAAGCAGGCCGGGGAGATCGGGCTAACTCATCTTTAATATCTTCCCACAATCCTCTTCTGAAGATGACATATTGGGTCTGCTCCTGCCAACTAGCTTCTGTGGCTAAGCGTTTGAACGTGGTAAGATAGTTGTGCACATCAGTCTGGCCTTGACGTATGTCTAACAGGTCTTTGCCTGCAGAAAACGAAATTTCAGGCCTCTCAAACTTTTGTTTTAGTCGGCCTACAAAAGCCTCGTAGTCTTGCAGTATAGGGTCTGTTCCCAACACAAGTGGAGTGGCCCAGGCCAGGGCATTGCCCGACATGTTGGAAATCATGAATCGCACCCGGGCATGACCGGTTGGGAATGCATGAGGTCTAAAGGCAAAATGGATACTACAAGCTTCCAAGAATTCCTTGAGCTTCTTTGAAGCCCCGTCATATTTCCCTGATGGGAGTGCCATGGGAGGCAAGTCCACGGGTTTTGGTTCACGATTAGAAACCAGTTGTTTTAACATGTTATTTTCAGTCCTTAAGGTTTGCACTTCCATGGATACATTTCGAACCTCTGCTGAGAGGTTTTGAACAGCGGCCACCATCTCTTGCAATTGTTCAGGGGTCGCCATCCTGACCACTGGGCGTCGCAAACTGTCAGCCCTCTGAGAATGTTCAATCTCCACCCTTAACCTTTCTCCCCTTTCCTCCTCCTCACCTGAAGATTGGTCTTGAATGGATGATATTTGTGGTCTTCTAGCACAATAATCCTTCTCCTTCTTTCTCCTTTCTTTTTTTTCTGAGAAAGTGTCTTTCTCACGAAAGGAAGCCACAGTGTACTGCTGTGGATAGCACTACCTGCGGCCCCTCTTCCGAGAGGGACAAACTTGGGAAAAAGCCAGCCGGCACAAAAAACCCCAGAGGTAGAACAGCAGCAGCGGAGGTCTGTCGTAAGGATTCCGGGTGGAAGGTAGGCTCCAACGGAACCGTGAGGTAGCCGATAATGACTGCCTGCGAGAGTCAACAGTACGGAGAAAGAACCGGAAAGGAGCCGGAGAAAGGAGGCAAACCGAAGAGAGAAAGGGAGCAGGTTGAAGAAGGAAAGGATAACAAGAGGCCTGGGAAACGGGAAGGCAAGAAGCGGCCCAAGGGGCGGAAGAGGAGAGAGAGGAAAAAGGAAAGAAAACTAGCGTAACCGCAACCGAAAGAAAGCAGCCAGGGAGCTGACCAAGCGGGTTGCAACGCACTGTGTGCCAGGGGGGCGTGGCTGATAAGCTTCCCGGCTCGCAGTGAAGGAAACACTAGACTGCTACAGCGACATTCGAAAAACATGGTGGAACGCTGCAATGGCGGCCCCCAAGCCGCACCCTGGACCATAACGTCCACGGGAGGCGGCGCATGACAACTGCAAGAGAAAAAGAAATGACAAGACTGGTAACCGAAGAAAGAAATTAGCAAGTTGCACCCAGGTGGAATAGAGAAATGCAAGATACCGCGGTGCAGTTATAATAGCCTTAGAGCTAAAGAAAAAGGGTGCCGCGTTCCGACTTCCGGCGGAGCCAAAAAGCAGCCAGGAACAAGGACGGCAGATGAGGCGAGTGATTGTAGCCGCACACAGATGAAGGCTGCAGGCGGAAAGAAAGGAACGGCAGATAGCCGAGCGGAAAGAGCTGGATAGAGCTGCGTATGGACAGAAGGCCGTAAGCAGGAAGCAGAGATGGCCAGACGCCGACACAGGTAAGATGCAGGAAGTAACCGCGAACCGTGAAAACAGAAGGCGGAAGTAAGGGTAACAATAGAGCAGCGAAAGCCGGGAGGCAGGACTAACCAGGAAAGACAAAGAGAGGAAGCAGGCAGTCCGACTAGGACGTAGAAGGCAAAACCAGGCGGTATAGAGGGCGGCTAACACAGCCCAAAGAAGGAACGAATAAACAAAGAGTGACGGAGCGTTTAGCGTTAGGCACACAGATACAATGCACTGAATTTGGGGGCGGAGTCAGCATTTACAGAGGATTCCACCATATTGGATGAGGACTAGAGCGTAGCACACCGCTACTAGTACCTCCATCGGTTCCATAATTTCCACCCCTGATTCCTGCCATTTGCCACAGGAAATCCTGCATGGTCATGGGAAAATGTTACGCCCTATAGTAACCCAGATGCATGCTAGATACATGTATATTTTTGCTGCACCAATTAACCAATGTCTCATACAGTGTGCCCCTGCCACAATGGGAGAAATGTAAACCATATATCATTAATCATACAGTAGGAATTACACAATGCTGTGCTAGGGGGTTCATCAATCATGCAATCGGACCTGCCAGTTGAAATTAGCTGCAGGTATGTTGCCACGGCAGTCCATGGCACGGTTCAGCTAAATATGCCAGCATGCCCGTTTAAACATTGCCACGAGCATTTTCATATTGCTTAGCCTGTTTCTAAGTGCCTCTGCTAATCACATATTATCACTGTCTTGCCAGTTTAAACAGCGCTCAGCATGAGAGTGTTACAGTGGTAACACTCGCCCCTATGGTTTCAATGACATCCAGTCGCGCCAAGGAGTTTTTCTCAAAAAAACATTAGTTATAACATTTTCACGTTCACCTTTATTTTCATATTCCCGACTTGCTTATTCTCCATTTGAGCCACACGTCTCACCCAGCACGCCTTTCACACCCAATCGGTTCATTTTCAAAAGTTGTCCAGTAAACAGTGAAAGTGCCGGTACGAACGTTTACAAGTACTTTTTCTGGACGGCAACTACAAGTTGGCCAGTAGGGATGGAGGATTTACCTCCAGCTAAGAGCTGCTGCTAAATCAGATCCTTACTGGCAAAAAACTGCTGGTATTGGTAATACCATAGCCAGTAATAGCGGCAAAATACCCTATGGGACTCCATGGAATGGGGATTTACCGTTGAAACTGGCACTTGTAATCCGGCAGACACGTGTTGCTAAAGGTATCACCATTTGCTGGTACTGGGAAACAAGTAATGAGGCCTCCCAGTTCGTCTCGTGTTCTATCAAAACGTGCCGATTGCCCTCATTCACTGAATGTCTGGAGCGAACACGATCAGCAGATTATAAACACATGTTGCAACTCCATAAACAGGAATAGAAACACACGCCCTCATACGGGAATTACAGTTGCCTCTACAGAAGAATGCAGGGCTGAAATCTTTGCATGCAGCTGTCTATCAAATAAACGATTGGGCGCGAAGCAAGTGTTGGCTGAGAGGATTGTCATAATTTGTATGCAGCAAGTGGGGAATAGGGAAATAAAGAGGAATAACACATATATATGTTGTAATTGTAAACATTTTGAGGAAAGCTCCTTGGCGGGCTTGATTGGTACAGAAACCAAATGTGTTTACTGCACTCCAGTTATGAAGATCTTTAAGGTCTACACATGTTACGGGTTACATCAAGTCTTGTATGCTACAGCTGGCAAAAACAACTAATTCCCCACTAAAAGCGACACCAATCCAGCTGCATGCATATTTACTCTAATTACTAATTACTCTAATTACTCTAGCGTGACCACTCCACCACCCTCCCACCCCCCCCACCCCCCATATCACCAAAAGACGGGGGTTGTAGACACAATCCTGGCAGCAATGCTGAATACATGCTTGGAACATGGCAGGTCTTACAAATAAGTTTGTAGATACAGATTGACAGGACTTTCTGTTATCATATCACTTCATTTAAATGGCCTACATACCACTTACATAATGTAGGGTACGCGGCGCACCAGCCATGGCTCCCAGGGGCCGCACGAAATGCGAAGGTAAGTAATGAGACAACTGGCTCAGTCGGTATTAAATATTGGAAATAATGTTTGCTAGCGTGAAGGTTTAATATATCTTTACCATATATAACTGACCCACACTGAGACTCGTCATTGCATCAGAATCCTTTCTTGATAGTTTTACTGATTCTGGGGATGATCGTATTAAAGAACATGTACCTTTACTGGGGGAAATGAACATTCAAGCGCTTGGCTGCTCTCAGAGGTATACAGAAAGAAAGAAAGAAATGAAGCTTAGATTAGCCCTAAAACACAGATATCGATCCCCAAATAGCAATATCCCTTAGAACAGCATTTGATGTCTTGATTGGACAATGCAGACTTAAGAGCCTATAGTGGTACTTTTCAGGGTTGACCAAAGATCTTGAGTTATACTCAGAAGTGGATATATTTGAATTATTTTAAGGCCATTCCTAGGGTGAGCAGTGATTTTGAAACCACTGTCCCTTAAAATGTATGCAATAAATGACTACAAATGCGAGTCCCCAAAACCAAACTCTGCAATGGGGTCCTCAGCAGAGGATATCATGCTCAATGCTGGACCATGGTTGTGTTCGCAGTTTTGTGTCATGATTTTCTTCCTTTGTTGGAGTCCATAAGAGAAATGACTTAGGTCAGTAATCTGGATGAATCGCACGATTAATTGGCTAGAATGATGAGAATTTATGTCACCACACCATGTGCTGTTATTCTGTAATTTGCATGTAAAATCCTGACTTGGTTTGACAATGGCTGTAAGCATCTTCCGTCTAGGTTGCTTGAATCACTTAAAGTCAGGTGTGTTAGGGTTGCGCCGCTAATACACACACGCAAGGAATATGAAGTGTTGGCCCAAATGAAAAAAGGGAAGATGTAGATAGGCATGATATGTTTTGCTGTGAATACACTGACATGACATTTTTTGAACTAGAGTAACACTATTCTAGGACAATCTACACATGTGACAAATAAACCTCAGGGGCACCAGTGGCCCAGGGATAAATATCTGTTTCTAAACCATCAATCAACCCCACACCACTAGTACACCAGAAGGGATCTGAACAGATTGGAATACTAGTGAATTAGAAGACCTGCTTGTCCAATTTTGGTAACATGGACAGAACGGCAGGCTTATCTCAAGGTTATGGATCGTTTGTTAGTTGCAACACAGCGAAACTACAATTATTACCCAATAATAAAAGGGACTGTCCAGTCAAGGTTGTATACAAATATTTACACTACAAGTACAACCCACACTGTAAAGGAACACAAAGAACAGACAGTTTCACAAAAGAAAGGTATGCACTCTGGATCATGACAGGAGGGTAGTTGACAGGAGGGTAGTTGGTAAAGAAAACAGTCTTACTGTTCAAGGTTATTTGGTTTCAACACCAAAGGTGCAAAGGGTAATCACTGTCTCAAGGGGCCTTCAGAGAAGGACCAAGGGGCAGAAGCACAATGTAGCTGGTGCTGAAGAAGTTCTTGGTGCTCAACAGCATTGAGGCAGTTCCAGGGTGCTTCCCAGCCCATGAGACAGAGTTAGTGGCAGGAGACAGCTGCGGGTGCCAGGTGGCAGGCAGTTCGGCAAGTGAGGCTGGATGGATGTCTGCAGGGTGTTTGGCACGGCGGCTCAGGGCAGCTCTGGTGACTGCGACATGACAACAGTCACCAGTGCAGCCGGATGTGGATCAGGGACTCGACTGTCTCAAAATTGTCCTTAAAAAGATGGATGCTGGTTAATGCTTGTGTGGCACTCAGCCTAGCTTCTTCGCAGGGCTCATGTCCTTTCAAGGCAGACAGCCCAAAGCTCAGGAGGGTGTTAGCAGGCAACGACCTTGTCCTTTGTCCAGAGACTCTCTGGCACTTCCCATCTAGGAAGCTTGCTGTCCGAACTGTTAAGGATTTCAACCGGGTGTCACACACCGGACCAGGACCTTCGCCCTCAGCCTTAGATGTAGCACACAATTAGAATGCTTTTTCAGGGACGTCATTTGGGGGTCGCCAGGGTTCACAGTTGCGAACCCTGAGGTCTCCTTTGCTACCCCTAGAAGAAAGAAAAATGTGAAATCTTTTTTTTGTTTTTACTTTTTTTAATGTAAGCTCTTGGGCTGTGGCCAGTGTCATGTGGCTCTTTATTTTTGGAGAGGCTGACTTTCTTCTTCAGGCCTCTTTAAAAAAATAAAAAAATAAAACAGGCTTCCACAAGTGTATCACTTTGAGCAGTGACATTAAATAAGAAAGAATAGGAATGACACATCATTTGTCTTTCTGGAATTCTATCCATTAATTGCCAGACTCATAAAGGTTTATTTCCAGGCACACTTCAGGTGATGAGTCACTGATTTAGCCTGTTCATAAACACTTCAACTCAGCCTTTCACCCTTCTGAGTTCGACATATGAGAACCAATACAGGTTGGGTGATATTTTATGTATAAGAGCTTAAGCGTAAGTGCTATATAGTAACATATCATTAGACCTTGAACGTCTGCTTGCATTCACAGTAATTTGTTAATATGGTCCTATACACACTGATATTAACGATACATTTGGTGATCCATTCTGCTATGAAATGTATATACCATTGTAGTGATATCACAACCATATTTCTGGTAGTGTACTTAGGAACAATATGTGATGTCCCTTCCTGTTTTGTCAAGGGGTGAAAGAAAGGTTGTGTTCCATCGCTTCTCGTGATGTCACTTCGAGGTGGGGGGGGGGGGTCAAATGACACCACTTGCTGTGATGTCATCAGAGGTCAAAGGTCATGTGATGTCACTTCTGCTACCCCTGGCATTTTGGTGAAATGACGTCCCTGTGCTTTTTCTTTAATTTCAATGAATTTGAATTGAGCCAATACCCGACCCGTCTCACACCCCCTTTTAAAAAATCCCCTGGGTCAGAATGGACCACGAACCAGGCCGGTGGGTGGTAACACAATATTTTTTTATTTTAATTTCAAAGAAAATCACACAATTTTTGTATTGGGAAGCAATCACCAATGGGGTGATCATTACAATGAAAACCACTGAAATACACTTGGGTAACCTTCTACAAGAACATATCCAAAGCACAAATGAATAGGAGCACTTTTTCAATTAGGATAGATAGCACCAGAGTTACGATATCCACCTGCAACGTTCCCTCAACCCACAAATAATCTAATTCTGAGTGGATAGAAAGAAGCAGCAGGTAGTCAGCGATATGTGGTAGCAAACAGAATCAAATTTTGACATTCCCTCACAAAAGAAGATGTTTTAAACCCTCTGCAATGGCCTACAATGACACTCAGATTTTAACAAATAATTAATTATATGTGTAATTAAATAACGATGTACATATGTTTTATCACAGTCTCAGGGATGTCATATCATTAGCAACTATAATTTAAGGTATCACCAAAGGCATACAGTTCACAAAGCAGGTTGAAATTGGAAACGCAGTGCAGTCAAATCACACATGGAAAAGTTGCATTTTTTTCTAGTTTGCAGTTTTAAATGTCAAAAACAGATTTTCAGAAAAACAGGTGAAATACTCTGAATTGGAATGTGGTTTTTGGGCTGGGGGTAGAGGCACATCACAGGGACAATATAGAAGTGAAAGGATGGCTATAGCTGAAGAATTGAATGAGATTTTCAAGGTGGATGAGGTTTTATTTTAGGAAAATACAGCAGTTAAAAACGAAAATCGGTTTGGAAGGAAAGGAAAAGTTTTACTCACATGAGATTTAATGGCTAGAAAAGAGGACCGCCACCTGTGAATGTAAAAGTTAAGCTGCAGTTGTAACCCTTCATGCAGTGTACCCCTTTTCTTTAGGGAAAATTAATTTATTTAATCAAAATATTGCTAAGGAGTTACAAGGTGGGGTGAATGAAAGAATGGCGCTAACACTAGAAAAACAAGGACAGGGTGCACAGAGAATTAGAACAGTTTAGACAAGTTATCAGGGTATGGATAGGATTACTTACAAAATAGGGCAAAGACAAAGGGGTCAAGATGTGGTATGCTATGTGTTGTTATGGGATGGGGGAAATACTCACAATCATCACTGGAGTTTGGAATTTGGGGCAGCTAACCGAATTCTGTACTCAAAAGGTTCTGGTCACTGGATAGTGCGCTGTCCTGGCAAAAGACAGCTGGGCAAAGGTCTGGTCACGGCACAGCGATGACTCAGCTGGATGGAGCGGGTTAGCAAGACAAGCAGCCAGCACTGGAGAATCCCAAAGCGGGCTCAGCCACCTTTCCCATTTCTCCCTGAAGTTAGTGGGATTTTGTTGTGCGGTTTTAGTGCTGAAGGGTGGTTCTGCCTGGATAGGAAGGCCTGCGTCAACTATCCCTTTTCTGGCAGTGGGGTCTGGAATCTTGCAGAGTGAAGGGGACTATCTGGATATGCCCTGGAAAATTCAGAAGACAGTCTAGAGTTCTGTCAGCTTCCCATATTTATAAGTCATGGTGACATCATCGGTTTATTGTTGGGCAGAACTGAGCTAGACCTACCCCCAAGAACCGGATAGGTTAGCCAATGTTTGTTGCCTTCCCTAGGAGGTGACTCAGTTTATGGGGTTGTACTCTATGATGTGCACAGCCTTCCCCCAGTCCTTTTTTGCCAAAAATCAATTTTAACATAAATTACACATTTGTACAATTGTGGCATTTTAACAAATTACATAGGCAGATTACATATTTTATACAGAGCATGGCAGGTCCACCCTCATGTCTGTAGGACTTTGTTTTGCCCATCTAATAGTTTTTCACGATTTTCAGTGATGAATATTCAACCTAAAATTCTATAACTTTATACATGGATATAGATTATCATAAGGCATGTAAGTATTGAATTTCAGAGTGGCGTCATATACACTTTCCTCAGACTGTCCAATTCTCTGCCATTTCTGTTCCCAATATGGCAGTGAAGGCTACCACGTCTTAAATTAAAAAGCACAAAATTACATTTAAACTGTTAACTTTTTACATTCCTGCAAAGTCCTGTTGCAAGGATAAAAGTCTTAAAAGTTTATTAATAAAATAGTCTTTAGAGCCAAAACGGTCAGCTATGTTCTAAGGGCTGCATATATAAGGGCATAGTTCTAAGGCTGCTCTTAAGTTGGCTTTGAAGCTCCGAGTAGAAGTTGCGGGGTGTGTGATTTCTTATTTCAGATGTCTGTGTCCCAGAATCTCTATTGTAAGAGGCCTCAGCCCAGACAAAAGTCTGATGAGCCTGGGCTGTTCAGTGCTTTTGGTCCATTCAAAGTTTTCCAAGGTAGTAATTAGCACTCATGTGTCCTTTAATCTATTGTGGCTCCTTCTTTTGGGGGTTAGGCCACTCCTGTGGTCAGCCAACTGTCCCTTAAAGGAGAGTTCCGGGACTTTTTTTTTATTGTCCCTACGGTTCGGCCATGCGTTTTTAAGCATAACTCGGTAGATCGTAGAAAACTTTCCTATGGACCTTACCCGACTTTTCGTCCATTAACGCACTCGAAATCAGCCGCCATTTTATGATAATCCTATCACTTGCCGCATCGCCCAGGCTCACCTGCTTTTGCGGCACTAAATCAAATCCCCCGCCCCTGAAACAGACTTTATCAAAACATTCATATTCCCCGCCTCTATCCGTGACGTGACTGTGCTGCGTAGGCAAACTCGCCCAGGCGTCTTCTACGCGACTCCACACAGAACCCGGAAATCAACACAGATCAGCTCACACAACACAGCGCGCCACAATTCGCAATATGAAACTGTACTTTTAAATCGAACCGCAAGATTGTAAATTTGGTAAAGTACATTTATTTGACATCAAATGTTTAGAGAATATTCAGCGATTTTCATTTTTATTTGCTCACGTTCCAAAAAGTTCGTTTTGAGGCACGCGATGTTCCTTTGCTGTACACAGGGTCTTAGATCATCTCACAATACAGCGCCACAATTCGGAATATGAAACTGTGGTTTAAAAGCAAACTGCAAGATTGTACATTTGGCAAAGTACATTTATTGGACATCAAATGTTTAGAGAATATTCAGCGATTTTCATTTTTATTTGCTCTCGATCCAAAATAGTTCGTCTTGAGGCAAGCGATGTTCGTGTGCAGTACACAGGGTGTTGGTTTACGATAAAATAAGCTCTTCGGTCGCACTGATAATGGCATGGCTGTTCCAACGACGAGGCACTAGGCCACCACAACGGTCTGTATGTTGCATCTAGCCGTTAGTACCGCGTAAGGGCATACTTGTACTTGGCGATCGTCCCATAAAATGGTCAGGGTGGTAACGTTGTTCACGCGGAGAAGCAACTGGCGGTTATAAAATCCATCCGCCGGTGTCTGGTACTCGTGACACAGACAATAATGGGTGAAGTACCTGTTTGAAAAACATAAAAAATTAAATTAGTCTCACCATCAGATCTTTATTAAAATTATTCATTTTATATATTCGGTCGGGAAATTATTTCATAGCTAGGACAGTGCAACTGGGTTTTAAACGTCAAGGGGGGGCTGTAGGATACTGAGACAGTACCTCAGTGCAGGGGTTGACAGGGAGTGCAGGTGGAGAGTGGAAGGGCCCAGGACCGAGATCGCAGACAGTGGACCAGTTGTAGCAGGGGAGAGGGAGAGAGAAAGCAGAAGCAAAGGTTTTGAGGTGCTTCCGTAAAAGTAGACGGTTCTCCCCAAGATAGTGCGCGGTACAAAACAATATGCCACATAGAACGAACAAGTACAACTTAACCCGTCTTTAAAGCTACTGTATAGGGCCTCATTACGACCCAGGCGGTAAGTTACCGCCTGGGCCGTGACTTTACCACCATGGCGTAAACTACGTTTACGCCATGGTGGTTGGCGGACTTACCGCCCCATTCCGAGGTCGGCGGGGCGGTAAGTCCCCAATCCCCATTTACCCTTCCCCATTCCCATTTTTGCCCCATAGGGCATAATGGGAGTGGGGAAGGCGTTAATTACGCCACCGTAAATTACGGTGGCGTAATTAACTCCATGGTCCCTTAGCGCCATGGATTTTAACACCTGCTAAAAGCAGGTGTTAAAAGCGCCATGGCGCTAAGGGACCTCGTAGTTGGCGGTAAGGGGTCGGCGCAGCTAACGCTGGCGTTAACCCCTTACCGCCAGGGTCGTAATGAGGCCCATAGTAATTAAATTGCGGTATAAACTCATCTAAAGAGTTACTTACATTATATTTGCATTTTCCATTGTGTCTGTGCGTAGGGCAGCCCCGAAATACCACTCCTTCTATGCCGACGTTATTTCTTCTAATGAACGAACATGAAATGGCTTTCGTTTCTGAAATTATATTCATTATCGTTTCTTACGTGGTCCCGGCCTGTCAAGGTCAAAATACAAAAGAACCTTACACTGATTCGTGGGCCATTCTGGCACCCGAGAAAAAATCAAAGCAGCTGACCTTCACTTTGAACGAGCACACATTCCTAGTTAGCTACATTAAGTGTAAGGCATTCTCACAGGACTTGAAATTTACACTCCATCTTTGCATTTTGTCTGCGTGCTTTGCAGCCCCACAGAACCATAAATACGGAGACATTCTATATTTTTTGAAAAATGATTTATATTACTGTTTGGTTTAATTTAATGCGCAAATGAACAAGGCTGGATAGATACACATATTCAATGGGCCTGCGACATGAGGAGACTCGAGAGAACAGACAATCAAATTACAATCATTTAAACCGTGATGTGTATTTCTCAATGAGTTCTTCTTTAGGTGGACATGGAACAGAGGCAATGTTGGGTGGCAATGCAGTTGTCCCCTGCACAGGTTCGTTCACAACTCCATTTATGTGCCTATCTAGGACGTCAACAATAAGTTTCTCAATAAACTCATATTGCATATCCTCAAACACTGGTTTGATCACCCATTGTTTACTTCTTTTAGTGAAGGCCTTATTGTAGCGAAGCGTCCCTAAAGTTCCGGTCGTCCTACTTTGTTGACGGCCAACATTATGGTTATGTGCCAAGACCGCTAAAAGAGTCCGATTAATCATGCCCTCCATGCCAAAATGCAATCGTTTTGGCCTGTACTTTCGGCACATATTGTGGAACACCTCCAAATCTCCTGTGTGGCAGAATTCCGTGAGTCCCCTCAAAGCTTTTGTTATAGTTTTATCAAATACAATCTTTTCAATGGCTTTGTGAGTGGGTGATGAAGGAATCAACCACTTCTTCTTCCGTGCCTCCTCTGTGGACAAATGGCCATGTTCACAATTGTGGAAATGTTGGTTCGTGTTCCATCGGTGAACGTTTGTACAGTGTGGCATTACTGACCGCCATTTTTCCAGTAGAATTTCCAACGACCCTCCACATGTTTTTGAGCTCCACCAAAGATGGTTGCTGATTGACTTGGACCACTGTGAAATACCTTGCAATTCTTTTTTTTTACCTGCAGCCGACAATTTTTTATTGATTGATTTTGCAAGATGCCAAACGTCAAATTGGTGATTTATATTTTTGTACTGTTCTCTCATTGTCTTGGCAATTGAAACGTGTCTGTCCGTGGCTATCAGGTCGATCACCATTCCCCGCGATTGTAGTTCTTGCAATGATGCTACAAAGCCAACTTTCTCCATGGCCACTGAGGATGTACTTTGTGACACCTGCACGACCACCGAACTCACAATTTTCTTACTTTCCATGTCCTGAAAGTGGTAGGTGCAGTACTTGGCTGAAAATCCTGGGCTGTCGCACTGTCCATCACCGGCTAGCCTGAACCGTTTGCCCGCGAATGTACTATCAATAGACATTTTTTCCATTCTCCAAGCTTCGCTAATGGCTGGAAATAGATAATCGGTTTGGTATTTGTAGAACTGAGTTTTCGCAATGAAATGGATTCCCACAAACTGAAAGAAAGACTCTAATTTTTTAAAACTTGAACCACTAAAAAGTGCAGCCGCTGCACAAAGTAGATTGCCTGCTGGCAGTTGTCCCAGCATAGGTTGTGCAGACCATGTGAAAGGATGATATTTTGTACAGGTGGCATGTATTTTAAGGTTAGTGCCTCGTATTGCACGAGTCACATTAATCAATGGCTCCCCACATACTTCCCCACCTACCAAATGCCCACATTTAATCCGAATAATAATATCAATCAAACAACTATCGAATACAATGAATTTGGCCTCTTTCCTTATACTGTCACTCTGCATCCCTGCTGGTTCGGCCTGTAACGTTGAGGACATGTCACTCACATGAAAGGTAGAATCTCTGATATCGTCTTCCGCTATGTTCAGTGATATTGATGGTGTTTCATTGTCGTCTACTTCATTCTCTTCCATTGCAACATCTGTTCCTTCTCCGGCGATGGGTGAATAAAACAATTTCTTCAACTTTCTCGCGGTCTTAGTTTTTGCGGGTGTGGATTCTGTGAATTGATCTCCGACTGCATCCGAACTACCAGGAGGACATTCACTATCAATGGCTGGTGGTGGTATAGCTCCGTTGTCAATCACTTCATATTCTTCCCATTGGCACGATGCTTCTCCAGTCTCAAGTCCTTGCCAAAAGGTTTGACAAGCAACATCTCTCGTTCGCTTCACTGTCTGTGTAGATCTAGTTCGTACACCCACTCGCAACTAGAGGACAGATTGGAAAAGGGGTGTTCAGTTTAAACACAACTTACAGTATTGAACTATTAACAGTGAAAAACAACATAATATAGTGCCCAGGACACTAACCTTCTTTTGCTTTCTTTTCTTTGAAACTTTCTTGCCTCGAACTTCAACATCAGGACGCTGTTGCTCCGACTCGTGTGTGCATGTCTCCACTTCCTCTTGCGCTGCAACGACTATGTTTTCCTGATAAGCACATCCATCACGCACTGACGCTCCATCGACTCCCTGAAACATAGAACTTTCATTAGTATGTATAATAATATCGAAAACACAAAATGTACTTGGGGACCAATACCCACGTACATCTCAATAGCAAAACACGAATGAACGCTTTGTGTAGAACATTCAAACGACAATTATTCACGCATTGTTGATCTAGTTAGATGGAACTGTCAAGATCCATACCTCGGGCTCCTAATAGACTTCCATTGATAATATTATTGAAGATGATGCTTCAGTGACTCCCTGAAACACAGTAATTGCATTAGTATGGTTTTCTATTTTGATAAAAAGAACAGAAAAGTTTGTGCAGGCGTGAACGGCTCATCTAAATAGACCTGCACAAATGATCAGTTGTCTAAAATAAATAATGGATATCTAAATATGATTCGATTTGCTCGATCGTTGGAAGTGTCACCACCCAGAAATCTGCATCAACTACTAGGGGTGATGTTCTTGTAGAAGAAGCTCCGTCATCTCCCTGAAACATAGTACTTGCGTTAATAAAGAAGGAAGTATAGCGGATGTAATCACGTCATATGATTTCGCTTGATCGAACTGTCAGTATCCATACCTCGAAATGCATAAGAACATCAAGGGACGATGTAACTGCGGTGCACACTTCTGCAAGCTGTTGCGCAGACCCGTAACTGCATGCTCCCCCTTCTTCTTGGACTAATGCTCCATCGACTCCCTGAAACATAGGACTTTCATTAGTAATGAACACAATATTGAAAAAAGAAGACACATAGGAGGGCGACGACAGAAGGACATATCAATGGCTAAAAACGAAAGAAACATTGTGTGTAACAATCACGCTACAAGAATGCAAGATCTGATGATCTCCATCGATGGAACTGTCCTGAAACGTACCTCGAGCATCTGAGTGACATCAACGGTAGTCGTCAATACGTTGGACTCCTCAGCATCTCCCTGAAAGACAGTACTTGAATTATTTTGGATAACAATAATTATAACTGAAAACAAAGACTAGAGGACGAGTACAAGGGTGTACCATTAGGTAAAATAATTACACGATAAATTAAAACTATTGATTTACATGCCTAAAACAAGTCAGTGGCAGAATAGCCAAGTAAGATTACCCGATAGGCGCTTGAAGTGGCTGATGACTGCAATAACGACACGGATGGAGAATCTTCCGCCTTCATATTGAGTGGATACATAAATGGGGAAATTATTGTTAGCTAATGCTACACACTACCGCAAGGCCGAGAGATAAATACGTAAACTTGACTCACCAGTGGAGGGATGTGGACGAATAGAGTGGGAATAGCGGTTGAGAGCAATTTTCGCCTCACTCGCGGTGTGTTCTTCTTTATTAGCAATGATGTGGAGTACATGTCAGAGGTAAAGTGCCTGCTGCAGATGCGGTATCGATCACCCCTCTTGTCCGCAAAGACTTCTAGGACTCTACTTTCAAGCTCAGAGGGTGGATATCCGCAATATCGGACCCATTCTCTTATCTGATCTATTGACTTAGGGAAAACATGCATTATAGTACCTTCAGATTTATTATGGGTCTTCGAAGGGCAACCGCCAATGGAACAGGCAGGCATTGTGGAAAGTTCTGAAAAGTAAAGATCAACAATTCTCTATGAATACCAATGTGTTAAAAAATTAAATGACACATAAAAGGTTCAATGCAAGGTATGTTTTGGTTCTTGGAACTATACACGTTATTCACATGCGGATAAGTATTTGAATAACTTTAAAAAAATAGAAAAATAATTTGACTAAACTCAGAACATGTGACTAGTTCCTTGCATGTACTGTCTTGAACGAAAAGAAATTGGACGCAAAATGAGTATGGTACATGGCCTTACCTTGACGAGCAAACAGTTAGATGCAGGGATCAGAGTAGTTTCTTGTCGTTCACAGGTTGCAAACTGACGAGTTTCCTCGAAGTGGTCACGGAAGTTCACAGAGACGAAGAGCAGATAACCAGCACCTTCACGGGTTGACTAGCAAAGTGCAAAGAAGTTCTCATTAGAAATATGAAGTGGGTTATAAAGAATTCGAAACAGGGGTGTGTTTGTGAATGAATGACTTGTATATGTCGTGGCATTATGCGGATTGCAGGGGGCCGTCCAGCGTGAGGGGGGATGCTTGGCAGGAGACACGGGGTCTGGCGGTAGACATGGGAACAACAACCCATGCTCTATAGACCACTTTGAAGTGTACATGGTCTTTGGCACCTCTTGGCCTTTATCGCTCCCTGACAGCTCCACTTGCCAGCTCAAGTACCCCGGTGCGAACTGCCTTTGATAGGGCGGGGGGTGGATTGGGACGGTGGTCGTGCAGACAAGACACAGGAAGACTCGTGAATGGAGACACACTTATGTGGATTGCAGGGGGCCGTCCAGCGTGAGGGGGGATGCTTGGCAGGAGACACGGGGTCTGGCGGTAGACATGGGAACAACAACCCATGCTCTATAGACCATTTTGAAGTGTACATGGTCTTTGGCACCTCTTGGCCTTTATCGCTCCCTGACAGCTCCACTTGCCAGCACAAGTACCCCGGTGCGAACTGCCTTTGATAGGGCGGGGGGTGGATTGGGGCGGTGGTCGTGCAGACAAGACTCGTTTGCCGCAGGGCCTCACCAAGGAGAGGACATCTAACTGCATGTAAGAGGCAGGCTGCAGGATCTAGTACATGGAAGGCAGGGGGGTGAGTTTATAAATACCTCACCCTCCCAGGAGAATATATGGGTGCAGTTCACCCTGGAGACCCTGGATGCCTAGGCAGTTAGTCAGCAGCAGGCTGGCCTGTGGTGGCAAGGCGGCACGGGCCAGAGGGGGTCATCTCTGTACCCGGTGCCCAAAAGGATGATTTATTATGATCAACCATATTGATTATTTACCTATAACCATGTTTTGTATCAATAAAATCCAACGGCCTTCCTTTTATTGCCAACGCTTGAACAAAGTGGTGTGGTAAGTATTTTTGGGGGAGGAGGCAAGGCCGGGAGGCTTGATGCCAACCCGCAAAATAACATATGTATGTCTGCTGCATATGGGTTCAACGGTTATGTGGATTGAAGGTGGGCGGCCAGCGTGAGGGAGGATGCTGGCCGGAGACATGTGGTGTGACAAGACAAGGCACAGGAAGACTGTTCAATGGAGACACACTAGATTCATTTAAAAAATCAAAACAACCATTGTTAAAATATATGTTGGGTTTTATTTTAGATCTTAATTTCAATTGAACATAAATAATAAACATTACACATTGTAAAGTTGCGGTTGCAGCACATCCAGGGAAAATCCGCGGTATTGTCCACTGTCGCTGGGGAAATGTTGTCTAATGGCAAGTACCGCACAGGCAGGTATTACTCTCCGAACGCGGTGTCCGAGCCTCCCGTGAAGCCACCAAGTGAAGCAACGATAGGCCACCAGCCTGTACCACCTGTGAAAATGAAAGATGCAAACTGTATTAAAATGACAACTTTCTTATCACTGTCGATTCAGGTACAAAAATGTCATTCTGCTTTGAAAAAAATTCTATCTAGAAAATGCACAACATGGAACCAATTTACATGCATTCGAATGATATCTAGATGTAGTTTTATATGTGGGAGACGACCATGAAATAGTAGTGGCATCACTGACATCACAACCAGAGTATACTTACTCGTTACTCGGATTACGCGGACGAACAGTGCCGCAAAGTTCGTGCATAAGCACCATCATCATCCTCAACACTGTCCGTGAGAGGCAGGCTTCCCTGAACTCTGGCAGCTCGGTGATGCATTGCGGACTTGGCTCGCCTTCCGAAATGTAGGCCAAGCACCCGGAATTTTCACGGCAGCAGCAGTTCTCCTCCTCAGTTGGCATTAGCTCGCACCGATTGCACGTGCACCAGGTGGAGACGCCGTCCATGCGACATGGTCCAGGCTCTTCATCCGTTGACTGGTCCTCCCAACTGCCGTCCGAATCCCCATCGTTTTCGCGTGCTTGCCTTTCCAGTAGTTCTTCCTCGGTGTACTCGGGCTCGTACATATACGGCATTATTGTAGCCATTGTGTGGTAAAGAAAGTAAAATAATTTACAGAGATGGTACAGGTGTTCACAAGGCCTACAAGCGGCGAAGGTAGCTGACCAGAGCACAGAAACGAGTCACAGAATACTCAAAGTAAAACAGAGAGAGGAATGGAATCAAAAATCGGCTGCTGTGTGTTGTGAAACGGTGTGTTTATACTTATTGAGGAAAGAGGCGTCCTGCCATTTCCATGGCGACACGTCATTAGCTGAGGCGCAGCGATTGTTGACACGAAACGTGCTTTGGCGTTGGGAAATGGGCGGTACGCGTCTGCTGATGTCAGGCTCAGGGGCGGGGGATTTGATTTAGTGCCGCAAAAGCAGGTGAGCCAGGGCGATGCGGCAAGTGATAGGATTATCATAAAATGGCGGCTGATTTCGAGTGCGTTAATGGACGAAAAGTCGGGTAAGGTCCATAGGAAAGTTTTCTACGATCTACCGAGTTATGCTTAAAAACACATGGCCGAACCGTAGGGACAATAAAAAAAAAAGTCCCGGAACTCTCCTTTAAGCCATGGCAGAAAACCTGTTTGGCTAGTTTTCAGAAGGCACCCAATGTCTTTATTTCTTATTTTACTTTATTTTTGTTCTGAATCAGAAGCAAACCTGTTAATTAAGACATCCCATATATGTTTCCAAGCAAAAAAAAAAACCTTTACATTGCTAGGCAAGAGTAGGGCCTTATCTAACATACACTTTTAAAACAGGTATTTTTCTTATTTGCAAAAGTAAATTTAACATGTGGTGAAGCCTGCTGGCATGTTCCTTTCAAAAGGTTCCATCTGAATTTCCCACGTTATTCTGCAGCCCCAGTCAGTTTCTCTTTTGCAGCAATCTGTTTAAGACACAGATCCACTGAAATCGACCTAGGCCCAGAGAGCCAGGGTTTCTTCAAAGCATTGATTTTTGACATTTTGTAACTCAATAGTTAAGTGTTTTCCCCACATGACTGAACGTGGGTTTCATTTGATTTCTCAAATTTGGCTGACACAGCCTGTCATTCAGAGATAATGTTCTCTTCTGCTGAAGCACAATGTGAATATGGATGGGCATGGCAGGTTCTCATTGATAAAAGTAGTGTGATGATGAACAGATGAAAATAGCGTCAGGGCAGCATCCTTTTTCATGTAAAATATTCCCTTTTCAATGGGAACTTTTTAGCAAACAGCAGAGCAGCGCTGTTTTTCAATTCGCTTCTTTGGGTGTACACAAGAACACACACTGGCACCTTTCTAAGTATGCTCCCTGTTCCCACTCGACCAAAAGATGTTTGGCAAGATGGTGCAGCCATCCTTTTGTCACTGCCAAGTGCAGTTTTGATGCAATGGTGCTCCAAAGAGTAAGCGCAGCCATTTTGCTGTTGACTGCAGAAGCACAGCTTGGTTATGAATGGGAATTCTGCTGAGTGGGTCAGTGTAGCCCACACAACCTAGCAGGGCACGCAGTGTGCTTGCTGGGTATCGGTTTTGGTGCTGCTGGATGGGTCCTCGGAGTCTGGTATCTCCCTCTGTTCCCTTGGAGATGTTTAGGGGAAGGATCTTGCTTCCCTTTTGGTACTCCTGGCCTTCCTTTACTGGCAGAAGATATACGATAGACTGTATCTTCAACTCAGGTCCGAATGAGTCCTTCTTCTTACTCCTTGCGAAGTCTTCAGTTGATCTGATTAGTGAGGGACTCAGCCCTGTTTTAAAGCCAAATGGGCCCCAGTGATTGGTGCAGGCTAAGCCCACCTTAATGAACCGGTCCTGGCTCCCCACCAACAATCTTCAGTGATGCTTCAGGTCAGAATCAGAGCGCTTGGAAACAGACAGGGGAAGGATGACAACATATACTTCTAAGTGCCACCCATCTTCCTGTCTGATGCACATCAAAGTGTCTGCCTAATTAACTGAGCCCTATGCGGCGCCTGGTCACAACATGGGCCTCCTTTGAAGTAGGGGGTTGCAGACAGACTTTCATCTCCTTCAATTCACATACTTTCCTGCTCTGAAAGAAGTGGCTCCAGACAGGACATTCACTGCCCTTTCATACCAAAGAGGGTTGTTAGTAGCAAGTTGACACATTGTTTTACAAAGAGCTGTTGGTCTTTGGTCTCCATTGTCACTTCTTGTACTCACGCCTTCACTGAGGCCTGCTAATTAACATTCTTCAGTATTTGCCACCACCAGCAAGGTGTAACAATGGAGATGCAAATCCATGGGGCCTTGAAATGCTTATCAGGCTGCCCACTGCCAGAGGCTTTCGATGTACCTACAGCTGTCAGGTGTCAGCTACACATGGCAGGGGAAGGCTGCGCTGGTAAACTGTGTCCTCCCAGAGTACATGACTATTTTTCTGCTGTGTGGTGAGCGTGGAAAATATGTGCAGTAATGGCCCCACATATTTTTAGAGGTTAATCTCCATCATTCATTGTTTTTAAATAAACAAAAAATCCAATAGCCCAGGTGCGTGCACTCTCCCTGTGCGGATGGTCGAATTCCTCACAACACACATCTACATTAACCCAGATTATGATGCCAGGCTCAACAATAAAATTTCAAGGTTACCCCACAGAACTATGCTCTCAAGCTGTTTCTTGATGACTTAGAGACAATTATTATGCCATTCACAAAAAAGTCATGCCAGTGTTGCTGCAGTAAAACACGCTATAATGATGGCATCTACATTGCTCCTAACAAATTGTGATGCAGGTTTCAACAAAGCATTGTCGGCGTTAACCCAGTGAAATACATTATAACGCAGCATGCTAATATGTTTTACTGAGGCAACATTGGAATGGGGCTTTGAAAACGGACATCCTTTTCTGTGTGACAATGTAGATGAAATACTCACTTAGAAAAATTGTGATGACATTCAAAAAAATACCATGCCACTGTTTTTATTATAAAAACATTATTATGCTGTATATACGTTGTTCCCAAAAGCTATGATACCAGTTTTCAGTGATACTTTAGCAGTGTTGCCACAGTAATGTACATTATCATGCTGGTTTATACGTTGCCCATAGCAAATTATATTACCAGGCCAAAGAAAGACTTTCCATTGTTGACACAATAAACATGTTATCATGAGGGAGGAGAAACTGAATGCTCAAAACTGTCAGATGGGTAACAACACGTTTTGTTTCTTATAACAGTATGTCTTTGTTAAGTATAAAATGGGAGGTGTTAGAAAAAACAGGGATGACATTCTTGGTGGTATATCGTCCTCCTGGAGTCCAGGGTCAGGGTAAAGGTGAGAGAAACCTCTCCATGTACTGATGGTATTGTGTGCAAAGGTCACATTTTAGAAGACCTTATGCTTGTTGTCCATTGTCCAATCCCTACTCTAACAGACAGGATGTCAGGGGTTTTGCATCATGGAGGCATCTTTTAATGTACTCTCTAGATCACAGCATTGAAAGGGCCCCAGCATGTTTCTTTCTTGGCCTTGCTCTTTGGTCAAGAAGATGAATCATTATTCTGGGATCAGTAGCTGTGGTCTCGAAACATTACTATTGGGGCAAGACTGTATGATCTTGCCATACGCCCTTGGGGGCACGCTGGGTGAATTTTCTTCTCTCTACATGGGTTCATTTCAGGCTCTGCTAATTTTAACACCCTCGTGGGCTGGACCCCTTCACAGATTCTTCTCTCGGTTATCAAGTGTCAAGCAGCTGCCAACCCCCTTTCCCCCAACCTCCATTAAGATATTGAGGTTTTTCTCTTTCTTAACTGCGGTGGTGTTAGGGATGCCACCAGGATCTGGGCTATATCCCTGATCAGGCTAGTCACGCTGCTCCTTCTCAGTGGTCCCTGGCCAGCTTCAGGGTTATTGCTCTGAGCATGCTCCTTGCACCAATTACCCCTTCACTTCTAATCTAATCTCTCTCAAGGTTTAGCCTATTTGGCCTATAGCAAAACAAAAGAGTTGATGGCTAGAAGGTTTAGAATAAATCCTGACCTCTGGCATTGCTCTGGGCAACCCTCCAGACCATCGTTCTTCTCCTGCCAAGCCATTACAAAAGGGGAAAAACCGTATGCAAATCAGGCTTGGTCCCACCCCCAAAGTGGTAGTCCAGCCCGAACTGCTAGGTCACATCCCTTTTGCACGAGACCACAAACATCCCCAGACATGTTTCAGCCTTGTTGGGCGTCATCAGTGAGGAGTAGCTGGGGTCTCTAGGCCCAGCAGGCAAGGGACCCACGTCTGGGCATACCCTTCCCACTCGGGGTGACAATAGCAAAACAAAAGAGTTGATGGCTGGAAGGTTTAGAATAAATCTTGATTTCTGGCATTGCTCTGGGCAACCCTCCAGACCATCGTTCTTCTCCTGCCAAGCCATTACAAAAGGGGAAAAACCATAAGCAAATCAGGCTTGGTCCCACCCCCAAAGTGGTAGTCCAGCCCGAACTGCTAGGTCACATCCCTTTTGCACGAGACCACAAGCATCCCCAGACATGATTTGTGCCTTCCTCATGTCACTATTCTTTAAGGCAACATACCAATTCACTGGAACACTGTCCTAACTCCCACACAACATTCTCTTAAAAGCAACTGTATTTATCTGCATGCGGAAGGCATGTTGGGTTTTCAGCTTTTCAATGTCTCCAACTAACCGCTTTACTTTAGACTCCTGTCTGCGCTTGCTAGGCAGAATTATATGCAATATTCTTTGGGAACAGCACACACAATTAAGACTACAAGTGACAGTACAAATTATTCACCTTTGGTACAAGCCTGTACTACACAGTAAAAGTGGTAGCAATGGCCGAGCAGCCAGACGTATCTCAAGAGCAAGTGAGCAGTATCAATAGTTAAACAAAGGACAGCAATTACTATGATTCAAACAAACACTGACTCAAGGTTTCTGAGTAAAAGAATATACATGTATTTACATATCAGTTGTAAAACATTTCACTAAAGTAAAGCAGTTGAAAAATCACACTCTTAATACACCACACCACTCCCAATAGATTCTGGACAAGTTAAGCTAAAAAATGAAGTGTGAGCAAAATGGCACTCCAACAATTTAAAAGGGAGGGAAAGACAAAGTTCAACCAAAATTTAGCAACACCAACAGGAAAGTAAGCAGGGCAATCTGGAAAAAAGGAACTACAGTGAGGGAATCAAATCAAAAGGGCTTAGGGCCAAAGTCAATAGGACAAAAGTCTTTTGCTCAAGATCACACAGTTCAGGGTAGTTTACGGTTAAGTCTTTGCCAAGAGTTCAGAACAAAGTTGGTCAGCAGAAAAGTTACTTTGAAGAATAGAGAAGGACAAGCCCTCGGATTGGCGAAAGGTTTCACACACCTTTGACGCAGCTGAACGAAACGAACAACCGGATTTGAACAGTACCTTAAAATGGAGAAGCAGCTGTAGCTGAGACGGACATTCCTGGCAGGTCCTGCAGGCTCACGGTGCCTGAAGAGACTGTCGGATTGACACAAAGTAGGAAAACTGGAGGGTCCTGCACTACGCAGGGAAGAAACCAGCAGCAGAGCAAAGCAACAAACAAAAGGTGCGCTCCTTAAAACCCAAGCAGGGTCCGACCTTCCTGGCTATCCAGCCAACTGTAGCTCTGTACAGTGAATTCGACCAGAGGAGGGAGTCCTGGCTTGTGGTTTGGGCAAACTGGTTGGTCCCACCAGCTCAGGGGAAGAATATTCCTGGAGCATCCTCTCTGTCGTTGGAGTCTGAAGATTCAAACCTGCAGCAGGGCTTCACCGACGGTTCAGTCGTTGTAGGGGTCCTCTTCTGTCAGCTCCTCGTCGGTTCTTTCGTTCCAATGGCGACTCTGCCTTTCCAATCCCACAGACCTGCTTTTTATGCAGTTTTCCCCAATTCACACAGCCAGGCTGTCAATCACACAGCAGGGTGTCACAGGGTGCAGCTGGCCGGACAGTCACCGAGCCAATCAAACAGGAGTGCGACTTGGGTTACCAAGGGAACCCATGGCAGGGGTCCTAAAACCCCTCCCTCACATCCTGCCTACCCAGACTTTCAGGCGCCTAAGGATGGAACCAAATCTGGTTTGGCGCGCAGAGAAAACACGAGAAAGACATTTACAATAAGAAATGTTGAATAAACCCAGCCAGAACCAAATTAAAACAAATATGGTCCAGCGGGTTTAAGTTCGAGGCTACCAAGATAGCCTAAAACAATACCAAGGTTATTTAAGATAACCGGGTAGGAAAAATAGAGTAGTTACCACTGCCACCAGCTAAGTCTTAATGAAAAGGGAGCGAAACAATGCTCCAAGAGGAACAGACAAAAAGGGATAAGTATTAAACCTTTCCAGTACTCTATGTAAGATAGTTTGTACTGGGTCTGTGGATTTAAGGAGACTAATAAAGTCAATGGCAACTTTACATGTTCTGGGAGACGGTAGTGAGTCCCAGAAAATGGAGTCTGAGTTAGGAAGTCTAAAAGACAACCCTGTGTCACTGCACTGAAGGTGCTGTGTAACACACAGTAAAAAGATGATGCCTGTGGAGTAGGTGAGGCCCCACAGTCTCTGAAAACAAAACATGTTAAACACACACAGCAAAACACATGTAAGAGTGGGAAAAAAAGGCTCACACTCTTAACAGGTGAAAAAAATAAATCTTTGAAATCCAGCAAAGCTGCTGAGGGACTCATTAGGTAATGGAAATTAGCAATTTTGGAGAATTCTCCCTAACAGCACTGTACTCCGCTCATGTTGGTTTGTCCAGCCATGTAGTTTTCCTGCTCTGAGTGGACTTGCGGAATGATTAGAAGAGCTGCAGATGCACAGCCTTTATTACAGGGTTCACCAACTTCTACCTGTGCCGGAGAGACCTACATGTCTGCCCTCCCATACCACTGCTACCTTGTTACTGTCTAATGGTGGAAAGCCATTTATCTCCTATAAAACACATTTCCTAGGCCAAAATATGCATGTGTCCCTCCTGGGGTTGTCATGGAGCATGCTGCAGGGGTAGTGAGGGAAGACGGGAAGTTTCTGTGAGATCCCCCAACACCTCTGGGCGTTGCACCAACAGCGGGTACCTTTCTTATTTTCCAGATTCTTCCATTCTAAATCTCTGCGCCCCCTAAACAATGTCTCTGTCACATGCTTCCTCCCCTTCCAATTTGCCACCCCACATTTTTTTCTGCAGATAGTTGGAGACTGTCTTTGAATTGGAGGGTTTCCCCCAGATTCTATACAAATTGAGGTACTTTCGATTTCCTTGTTAGGTTGTCTGTCGCTGACAGTAGGTTGACATTGGAAGGACACTATTCATCATTTTGACCCATGAGGAGTATGGGTCGTTATGCTATGATATGATATGATAGGTTATTTATAACGCACTTAATGCCCGCAGGTTTCTAAGCACGAACCCGGGGATTGAACCTGTTTTGCATTGTGTCTTCTTGCTTCCAAGGCGGGCACGATGCCGCTGAGCTATCCTCCTTGTGTTTGGAGCGGGTGCAGGCATCTCTAGTGTTTTTTTTTCGAGCAGCTGCTTGAAGCACTTAACTACTGGGAAATGTTTACAGGTCTTTCCATAGGACAACGCCCTCTGGGAGTCCAAGAATTATAGGAGCATCCCCAGGAATGGCCTGGATCTCTACCTACCAGGGTACAGCAATAATTGTGTAAGATTCCCTATTCCAGTGGACACATGTTACCTACACCTGCTCCCTGGGGATGACCAGATAGGGTTAAAGAAGGTCTGCACACACTGCCATCTGGTGTTCTGTTAAGTCTAAAAGGGCCTATGCGTGGGTGTCTCTGACTTGTACCAGGATTGTGTATTCTTTCCCCCCAGGCCTCTCTGTCAGCATCGCCACTAGGTTTGCAGCTTCTCCTTTGTCTTCCCTCATTGGGTGCTCCTGATAGTAAGGGACTTTCTGTTCCTCATCTTCACTAGACCACAAGTAGCAGGAGCCTTGAACAGGAGTATCATCTAGGGGGAGCTCACCCTGTAACGGGGGGAATGGTTTCCCAAACCTGGCCTCCCCTTCCCCTGATGATTTGGAATTTGCAATTTGAAGGTTTGATAAACTCACCTTGAGGCATAGGTCCTAGATTGTGATCAGGGTTCTACTGCGGACAAATTTGTGTTGTCCTTGTTTGTGCCACCAGCCGTTGTTTTATTTGATGGCCTATCATTGAAGGTCTAGAAAGGGAGGCTCTCTGGTGACCACTTGTTGACTGTATTAACTTCTCAAGAGATGGATTATAGAGCTATTGTACAGCTTTTGGTAGATACAAAAGGGAGAGAGTTAGTAAACTGCTCAAGCAATAGGATTGTTTTGACATATTCTAAAGGCATGCCTCCCAAGCATTTATTTAATAGGTCCCTAATTTTATATGGCAGCTGTCAGGATTTGCGTGGCTAGTAGCCACAAGCCCATGAAATGTTAACACTAGGACTAAGGATTAGGGATCAACCGTTCCGATAGATACTGTTTTATTTCTGTAAATGTAGTACTTCCATCCAAGTTCAACAGCTGGTAGTCGACTTGTAAGCCGCCTGTTAGCAAGGGGGAAATTGAATCCCCCCCACTGGTTTTGGATCAGCCATCTCTTTCCTTCAAAGTTTGTGAAGAATGAGTCAGGAATTTCGTTTGGGAGGTACCACTTTATAATGAGAGGCACCTGCATTCACCTGGCTGTCCACCAGATCTTTTAAAAGTGATTCTAGCGCTATATCCCCTTCAAATCCCCCATATGCCTCTTCCTTCAAGAATTCAGATTCATTGAGGTGAGCCTCAGCCAACGTCTTCTCTACATTTTCTACAAACAAGAATGCACTAGCCCTGGCTAAGGCACGATAATCAGTCGGTATCTACCTAGCCTCTTTAAGAGGATGGGCCAATCAAGTGTGGCTCCGGGGAACATATGGAGCCCTAATCCGAGGTGGGCCCTTATCTTTAAACAGATCTTTATTCCTTGGACTGTGGCCTTACTCTCTGTTTAAGTGGAACTGGATGCCTTTGAACCTGCAATTTCCCCTTTTCTCAAATGACGCGAAAGGAGAAGATGGTCCTGAACTGCAAATCTCTCTGATCTTGTGGTTTGCTACCAAGAAATGGGATGGGTTAGGTGGAGGTACTGAGCTGGGATGATCAGTTGAAAAGGGGGAGCCCCCATAAATGATGTTGGCTTGAGTGATCTACCGAGTAGTCTCTCCCCATGAATTTCTCCTTTTTACGCAAGCAGTATCTCTTAAATGCGCTAGTATTCCCATCACCCAGATGATCTCGGGAACTATGCCTGTCGGTAGACCCTTGTATCATAGGTTATGTTCTGTCCCACTTCTGATGCCATTTTTCACGAAAGAGGAGGGACAGAGTGTTGGCTGGACATGCGTTTTTTGGGAAACACCATAAAACTATTCACTTATAATTTCCTTTTTGGTGTTATATATGACTAGGCAATGATAACACTATATGGGAGACCCCCCTTCTCCTTATTTCCATATGGGGTCCTTCAGGACTTGGAATACCTGTCTGCAGTAGGTTACTTAAGCTATCACGTTAGGGCTAGTTTTCTCCTAGATCTGAGAGCCAGGGTAAGCACCGGAGAAACTCTTACAGGAACTTGTGTTTCCTGCCATCAAATAGAGGGATTGGCTAAGGGTAATAATTTCAGGCTGCAGGACAAAGCTAACTGTGCAAGCGCCTAGTCCAAGTAGTTTCCCAGAGTTTAATGTCCAGTCCGTAGTCTAGTCAACAGGAAATCGGGTTTGTCACAACCTGAAAGATAACTGAGTCTCATGGTATTTAATTCACGCTATCATGCTTCCTTCTTGGTCTTGTCCTTATGTCCAAATGCAGGATGCCCTCTCAGGATCTTTAGCTATAGTCATTATGCAACCCTACAGTGGTAGGACCATGTGATTCCTCTCTCATGCGAGGTGACTATGTGGGTCGCCTCCCCTACAAACCCTTTCTAGAATGAAGGGTCACACTTCTGAGCCTGAGCCCACCACAGACTCTCCCCTGACTCGCCAGGTTTTTAGCACCTGCCAATCTCACAGCAGGTCAGCAAGGCTTTTCTCTTTCCCCACTTTAGTGGTCTTGGGGATGGCACCAGCATATGGGATATATCCTCCAGCAGGATAGTCTCTGCTCCTTCTCAATGGTCTCTGGATTCCAGCCACCAGCGGGTTCCTTGCACCGATCTTCCCATGACTTCTAATCTCTTTCAGAGTTTGGGCTATTTACTTTAGCATCCTATGGTTTTCTTACCAGACTGCTCTTTCTGGCAACACAACAACTCTCTGTACAGCCCAACTCCCACACAGCACAGTGTTTGTGCCTCCTTTTATATTGTGGGCCTGTCTCCAATTGACCCTGTTATCTGATTGCTGGGTCTGTTTATTTATTTTTATTTTTTTATTTTATCGTTCATTTATAACGCGCTAAATACCAGCAAGTCGTTTCTATGCACGGGATCAGAATTTGAACCTGTTTTGCGCCGCCATGTTGCCTTGCTTTCAAGACAAATGCTTTGCCCCAGAGCTATTATTATACCTGGATCTTGGGATTTGTCTGGGATTTGTGGACCTCCTCCTCTACGTGCGTCTCCCCGTGGGTGCTAGATGAAATAATGTGGTGTGGGTTTTCGAATGATACTTATCCTCAAGTGCTTAGGTTAATTTGTTCTATTCAGGCCAAGGGCACAATCGGCAGCTTCCATCTTTGAATCAGGCAGAATTAACCTGGTACCCGGGTGGCCCAGCATTCCGGCACCCTGTTTTTCTGATGAATGTATTCTCTTGTTTGCAACAAAATTGGTTTTCAAAGTGTGCATGCACCTTGCGTTCTTTAAACTCCAGTCCGTACTACTCTCTGGGACCCCTTCTGGCTTTTGGGTTGCACAGTCTGTAGTTTGCAGGCTTTGCAAGTGCATTCGAGAAGCAACTTCAAAGACCATCAGACTTGACACATGTATTATAACGCTCACCCATGATGGGGAGTCCTATTTCTCTCCCTCCTGCTACCACCTTCTCCTTTAGATTTTCTAATGGGGGATCTCTCCCTTTCTTTAACATTACACACCTACTGGGTCACAATAGTTGGGATCCCCTGCTATAGTGACCATGATGTACCCTGTAAGGATGCTGATGAGCGACTGGAAGTGCCTTGCGTATCCACCGTAGACCCCCTTCAGGGGTCACCTTACATAGCAGATGGCTTTCCCTGGGACCCAGTCTCTGCCATCCCCCTTCCCTGATTTCCCTATAAGTGATGAAGTCATAGCAGCCATCTAGCGTGCCCCAGAACCTTTAATTATAATGCCACTTCAAACTAACAATGCCAGTGTGTTCCCAGTAGAGCACATTATTATGGCAGTATGATCATGTGTTTTTACTAGGGCAACACTGCTGAAGCACTTCTAAAACTGACACGTTTTCCTGTTTCAATGTATATATTTAGGTGATGTATATAGTACAATCCTGGTAGTGCAATAGAGGGGGTGGTACATAGTGGTGCAGAGGGTGTCTTGTCAGTCTATAGTCTCCATTACTCAGTGAAGTGTTCCTTGATGAGTGGGGGTCTTCAGTTCTTTCCTGAACCAACGGTGGGAGGAAGTCAGCCTGATATAAGCAGAAATGCGTGTTGTCTGGTCTTACCTTTCTTGCACTTCTTGGATTCCACTCTGGTGATATCTTGTGATGAGGATCTTTTTAGCTAAGTAGGTTGGCGTCTTGGACATTGGAGCTTTGTTGGTGATTCAGGTTGTCCTGAAAATGATACGCAGTGGCGGTGGCACCAGTGTAATTCTTTGAGAGTGTGGGGTGGGGGGAATTTTTCCAGTCCTCCAATGCAATGCAGCATGCTGGACATCTGTCAGAGGGGCTAGGGTAGTGGTTGGGACACCTGCCGCGAGGGAGATGGCACTACCCGATTGGGGAGAGCACCCGGGACTCAATGGACAGATCTGAGGCCTGAGGCGGGGATGAAAGGTTTGATTCAGTGCACGAGTGAGAGCTGGCCCCATGCTGTTTGTGGCTTATTCGCATTTTATGCTTTGAAGGAGAGGGTGCAATTGATGGCGAAGCATAGGGACTTTGATCTAGGGATAACTTAGGGGGTGAAGCTGTCAAGGTCCATCTAAGAGAGCCTGTATTAAACTATGGTGCATTTGGTGGTGCCAGCGTGGAGGATGCGCTCTGTTTTTGTAGGGTTGTTTCAGGTAGGCACTTGACATGAAGGTTTGACTGGCAGAGAGGCAGTGTTTCAGTTGGTGAATGCCATCGAGGCAGTTGACCGTCAGGTATAGTCTTATGTCTTCATCATAGTGGAGGAACTTGATGTTGAATCCTTGCAAGAGTGCCCCTAGTGGCTCCAAGGAGAGCTTACGGATGGGCAGGAAGAGGACGGAGCACTGTGGCACTTTGCAGGTCACTGGGTGTTGTTGCAATCTGCTGGTGCCCATCTGGATGAGCTGGCGTCTGTTGGCGAGGGAGAGACCACACTTCTAATGGGAAAAGTGATACCAATAGTAACTCAAATACACGCAAAGTGAAGGCTCACTCTACCTCCCCACTTACAGGTTGCATACATTAGTTTACTTGTTTTTATTATAAGAAGTTCAAAAAGTTCTGGACTAAAGGCAAAACAGCTTCATGTAGAAATACAGACAGGCATACAGTACAATGAGAGCGGTTCTTACACCGAACACAACCGACCACACCCTATGCATTGTTATCCTTTGAAACATACTGGAGCCTAACTATCAGGCCAAGTTAGAACCCTAGCTTGACACAATGGCACAGCAGCCCTAGATGCTTCAGTTGCCTCATCTACTTGCAGACTTTCTTCAGGGCTAGTGTGGAATACACTCTTTGGAATGTGTGTATCTCGTATTCAGAGGCCAAATACATTACACTTGGGCCATTGAAATACATATGGGTAAAATGAATGACCTCAGAACACATAACATTTTGTTCATTTTTTTTTTTTTTTTTTAGAAAAGTGTCCTTATATTATATTGTGCTATTCCTAACCGGGTTTCTTTGAATTTCCTTTTATTGCACTTTTGCAAATTGAACTCTCCCTATTTAGGAGTGCATATATTCCGGATTGCACTGCTCCCATGTTCACGTATCTCTGTACATTCCTTGTAACGCACTATGCACGTTTGCTGCCTCTATTTTGATTATTTCTTTGGGCTAGTTCATATGTGTAGAAAGACATGTTCTTCCCACAAGTGTGCAGAAATAGCCTTCTCCACAAAATCATTTCTTATATATTCACCTCTAGAAGATATATTAATAGCACCCAGTAACTAGTAATCTAATTTGACATACTTATTTTATTTAGTCCGAAGATTGTTTTAAATAAATGTAGTTATTCTTGCAAGATTCTTAATTCCCCAAGGTTGTTGATACCAAGCTGCCGAAGAAAGTCACTACAAATTCCAAGATGGCCGTAACCAAACATAAATACTGTTCAGCTAATTAGATCGCTACTAATATTAGATGTCGAAGGCAAGTAAGCAAAATTAGACATTAAAGGGCATTCAGCAATGGCACTTCTTGTAGTTCCCACTGACAAACGCAGCAAAAGACCGAGGCAACTGTACATTATATTTTACAGGCTCTACAGGCTATTAGTATATCCATCTGTTCAGGCTACTCAGGGTCGCCACAATATTCCTGCTGCCAGAGTAACACAGCAGCTTACCATCCACCAATTGGTTGTCATTTGTAACCAAAATACTTTTCAAAATGTTTTTGCCACATGGGAACAGCATCGACAGTTGGCATGATCAATAGCACAGTGCAAAGGCTAAAAGACGAGAAACTTGTCACGGATGAGTCCTGGGAATGGCTGTTTGAGCCCACAGAGGGACATTATGGAGTAGTATTGCCCGGACATTAGCCCAGCCAGAAAGAGGGGTCTTCTCACATGGTCATGAAGAGACAGAAAATACTGTGTGGGGGGCGTCACAGTAAGCTCGCTCTCACCCGCAGTCTCTTCAATTCTATTTCCCTCTGACCACTCCAAGGCGTGCTCGACAGACTTAGCAGTCGTCAATTCAGTTGTCCTCAAGCAAACAGTACATGCACATGTCAGGCTCAACCTGTTTGACCGTTTTGCTACCACACCTCTTCTAAGAATACCCTATTTCCCTTCACTAACCCTGCCTATGTGGCCCCACCTATGCACTTCTTCTCTTCTTGCACACACACTCTTAAATTATCCCCCTCCACGTGATAATGAGAATTTCTTGCTCTCCTCAGACTCTTGTAACTCACTCCATTGTTTTCTGGAGATATTTGTTTGCTGAAGACCCAGAATACAAATATAAGAAACAGCTTGTAAATTATAATGATGTCCTTGAGCAGGGATGTCATTTCACCAAAATGGCAGGAGTAACGGAAGTGACATGACACGACCATTGACACCGGGATGACATTACAGGAAGTGATGTAATTTGACCCTCCCGCAAGTGACATCACAGGAAGTGATGGCAAACGACCTTCAGATTTTTTTAGATGCATTTAGCACCAGTGTTTCCAGGTGCTCTCATTTCAGCCAGATATAAGAACCGAGTCACAAAAGGAGGCATGATTTGTCCACAATTACACATTTGGGGCCATTTTCCAGATTCGACGTGGGATCTATATGTAAAACATACATAATGCAGTATTTCTAGCAGGGTAACCAAAATCTGCAAGGCAGGCTACAGCTAGTGTATGAAACATCTATAGATCAATGGACACAGGAGTACGTGTTACCTGTGGCCTTGCTGTGTTAAACAAGCCAAAAAATCACTAAACTGGGGAGGTGTGTGTGCTGCTGTTTAACCAGGAGAAAAATGCTGCACGAGCAAGGCCTGAAAATGAAATCTTTGACCAGGATTTTATATCAACACAATTCCCTGGTTTTAAATGTATATATGATTCAGCTACCACTACGATAGAAGAAACCTATTAGACTGGTCTGTGTGCACAGTGGGGAGTGCACCTGATAATCTTTGTTGGAGTATAATACCTGGGAAAGGTTCTTTCAATATCAATTCACCCATAGTTTTTATTATCTAAGCGTAATACTGGGTACCAGAGCACTTTAAAAAAGAAAAAAACACCATTTAATGTAATATCATTGCTGCACACATACATTCATAGCACCACACAGGTATTTAAAATTGAAAACACCCAGGAGTTGCTTCAACACTGGGGACTCGCTGGCAGACTTCAAAGCGTGCACTGCACACTACCCCTTTGTCAGACTCAGTGGTGCCCAATGGCGTAGCACAACATTTGGCAGCTCCCCTGTGATCCATGCTGCGGGGGCCTCCCCAAGCTCCTTAACAAAGCACAGGGCACGCCATACCCTGGGCCGGTCCGGACCACCACGTGTGCGCAATGTCATGATGATTATGCCGCTGCAGGGGCATGCACTATTGCAAGTGAAAGAAGTAAATATGTTTTTCAATCAAAGCTTAAATATTTAACATAACATAGAGAGAAGGGGGAGGTGTCTGGTCCACAAATATATCTGTTTTCTACAAAAAGAAGTTCAATACCTAAAAGGTGCCACAACTCACATGGGTAGCCTATCTAGCAGGTAAGCAGCACTATGAAGTTCAACAATACAAATTTTATTAGTTATACACAATTCATTGCTAAAAAAGTCATCAAAAAAAATGGTCATATTAAATAAAACAAACAACAAATTTTAAAACCACACAAGTAAATCAGCTTTAGTCGATTCAATTTGATCTCTGGTAGAACCTGTGTGACCTAATCACACTAAGACCCCTAGCCTAAAATGTTGTTTTGGCTATTTCGTATTTTAGTTTTTCAAATTCCCAACTTGTACAAGTTTCTGTCCCATTGTCACAAAAATGTGGGACATTCTTCAGGGGTGTGCAGTGTCTTGTGTAGATCTTATCCAAGCTGAAATCATGTATTCAAATTTCTGTCTTCTTGTAAAGACGATGTACCCTGTTAATATAAAGGAGGCACTATATTACTCTCTCTTATGACAGTACTAGTCCATCAATTAAACTGACTGCATGACCCTTATCCCCATAAAGGTAAAAAGTATGTGGTTAGTTACATACCTCTCTGACTCTAGAATTCTCTATCCCGGAGTCTTCTTTAACCTTAAATGGTTAATTTAAAGGCAGAATTTCCAATTATTCTAGAGTTTACTGCCTGGATTCCTCTGTCTTCTGTCCTAGTATATAACACATATTGTCATTAGAATAATGTAGGCCCTGGATGGTAAATTATCATCTCTTGCTTATATAACGGAGGCCTCTTACCATGTTCTTATAAACGTATGGCCCCAACGTTACTTCATCCGCTCATAATGTATTTCAAAAGCTTTCTTAAACCCCCAGGACTGTCTTTTCCCTGAAAGATACAATAACAGGAACAAAAGACCTCTAAGGTTTGTCCGCTTCTTATACTCTAAATGCATATAATAATCGAGTAAAAAAACTTTTCCACTTACTCATATACCAATATAGGTGATGAGTATCTCCAAGGTATCCAGCCCAAAAGTTCAATTCACGCTTAGGAAAAGGGGGATTAGCCTCTTCTCTGTGGTCTCTCTTATCTGCCATCAGTGGTGGCTGGTGAGTTGATTTCTTTGGAGGCTGTAAATATTTGCCACAAGTATTTGATTGCGACTGAGCATAGCGAGGGAGCCCGAACTAACCAAAATGGGTTGGAGGGGTCGCCGGGGGAATGGCACATATGAACTTGCCTTTGCCCAAAAATACCAGTAAAACATGTAAAGTCAATAAAGAATGTGGCAACAATGCTTGTGATCCCCAGTCTCCCAGGGCCTTACACACACATGCAGCCCCTTTCCCCCACCGGTCACTCATCCATACATTTCATTTCACACTCACTCAAACTGGATTCACCACACAGGCACAAACCAAATCCTACCCAGAACATTCAAACACACACTCTCACATTTATGTTCATTCACCCACCAGTCACTCACTCACGCCTTCTCTTACATGCTCTCATAGGATTCTCTACCCAGGCACACCCGCCCACCCAGAACATTCAAAAACACACATCACATCACTTCTCATTCACCCACCAGTCACTCACACCTTCTCTTATATCCACTCATTGCATTCTCTACACAGGCACCCAACCACCCGCCCACCCAGAACATTCAAAAACACACATCACATCACATCACTTCTCATTCACCCACCATTCACATATATACATACATACATCTGACATGCACTTCACACATGCAAAACACACATCATACTACACACAAAAAAGCCTTCTTACCTTTTTCTTGCAGCTTCGGCCCATCCTTCCAGGCCCCATCAGTTCCTCTGTGATGCTCACAAACAGGAACCAGGAAGCTGCAAAAGCTTCCTGGTTCCTGTATGTCAGCTGCAAGGAAGCCGAGGGATAAGGGGTTGGAGCTGAACTTGGCTTGTTACATGTGCCACATGTCACGGTCAGCTCCAACCCCTACTGAGTGCCTCCCCGGCACAGCCTTCACCCTGATAGGTGCGAACTGGGCCGGGGACCCACCAAACCTGGTGTGATGGTCCCCGCTTGCCACGGGAGAACCCGCTACAACAGGAGCACCTGATTTTCTGTTGTAAAAAAATAAAAAAAAATAAAAAAAATTGTTTAAGTTAAAGTTGGGTTTGCAAAAGAGTCCCATGGGTTGCAAATGTAGCCCACAGGGGTCACAGTTGCGACTCCTGGTGACTTCGAAATGACGTCCCTGTCCTTGCTCATATCACCAAAAACTCATCTTATTGCATTGTAGCCTTAGAACACCAACAACACACAATCACTCGACAATATATGATTATAGACTGTACTTTATTTTGGTACTGAATAACTCATCTTTAAATCTATTTCAAAAGCTGTGTTTTCTGAGCAACAGTTCGTTTTTCTACTTTCAGCTTACCGACTGAGTTTCAAGTTATGTTATACTTGCCACTCAAACAGTAAAAATGATTATTGTGCGATGTCTCCTACCGAACCGCATTAAAGATTGAATGAGAAATGCAGCTACCAGAAAAACACATCTTTTCCAGACTCCTTACCTGCCGAAAATCACATTGGAAGATTTTGCTGACTGCCAAAAGCAGGCATTTGCATGCCCAAAGGACTAACTGTGTAAATGTGGAGGATATGATTTATTTTATCAAGCCCTGACAGGTAAAAATGCATAGCATCTACATTTTCAAATGCAGACTTATTGGCTGTTAGCGTGTTTGTTATTGTAGATTTGGCTTTGAAGAGAATTCAGCCAGACCTATTTTACATACCCATAAAGCCATGCGAGTGAGGATAAGATGAAAGGATAGGTTCAGAAGCAGGAGGAACTGGTGTCTGTGAGTGTTGTTTTGCATGTGAGAGTTGGTTGGGGAGGCCCCATTTGTTGTAACCATGTGGGTAAGACTCAGTGCCCCGGATGTGTGCTATTGTTTGTGCGGGTGTGTGTGTCATGTGATGTTGGGATGAATTGTGGTTGTGTGCTATGGTTAGTTGTATCCATAAGGGGTCATTGATGGCTGTTGGTGTATGACTATCTATTGTGTTAGTGTGTAATTGTGTAGTTGATGGATTTATGGACTGTGTGTCGGGCCTCTTGGTGTGGTTTCAGAATCTCAGAAAGATGGTAGGGTGTGAATATTAGATTGGTTCTTGGTTTATTGTAGTGTTGCTAGCCCATGGTCTAATGTAGTGGCATTGGTTACATTGGAGGCGCAGGAAGGGGAGATGGGTAAGTAAGTCGTTATTTTGGTGGAGCCTCTGGTGTGACTTTTTGGTTGCCTCTTAATGGTATCTACCAACGTTCTTGGCTGTGGTTCGTTGGCCCTTCTCGCCTCCTCTCTAGGTCAGGGCTGACTTACCTGTGGGTTATGGTGGCATGTGGATGGTTGTGCCTAGTATGTGCCTGGATGTTCGGCCAGGTTAGTTGTGGCAGTTGGGTGAGGGCCTGATATCCTTTCGGTTCTCAAAAGGGTGCGCAGCAGGAGTTCTAAATATAGTGTGGAAGGTTCTCAGCCAGGCGGCCCTAGTTATGAGTTGGCAAGTTATAGTGGCCCTAGTTGTGCGTGGGCCGGTTGTGGTGATGCTAGGGTTTTAATGCTTTACCTGTCTAGGTTTCCTTGGTGCATAATTGGGTGTGGTTCTAGCCTTAAAATCTGTCCGTTGGTTGGGCAACCTTCTTTTCGTAGCGCACTCTAGTTGTTGGGCATGGTTGTGGGGCATGGTTGTGGGGCGGGCGGGAGGTAGTGCAGGGTTCTGGTGCTCTTAGATATTGCATCTGTTATCTGTGACCGTGTCCCTTAGTGTATTGTTTCGACATATTTAAGTAGGATCTTTTAAACATGGTTCCCCAGGATCTTCGCTGGGTAGGGAAGGTTGGATATCAGTCTGTAGTTGCTAGGGTCTTCTGCGATTTCTGATTCCTTTTTATCAGTGGTATGATGTGTGCTGATTTGAAGGCGGTTGGTATGATTCCTTTTTTGAGTGATAGGTTCGTTAGGTTCTGGAAGTGTCTCACTTGGGTTCTGTGGTTGAGAATTTCTTTGAAGATGTCAGGGGGCAGGGACTCCTTAGGGATCCTGCAAGGTTGGTGTGCCTGATCAGTGTGGCAAAGGTTTCTTCTGTGATTGGTTCTAGGTAGGTGAGTTTTGCGGTAGTCTGTACACCGCCCCTTGTCTGTGGTACCGCAGTTATGGTTGTATTAGCCCAGGTTGTGTTGATGGTATGCTGGATTGTTCCTATTTTTGATCTCAGGTGGTTGGTGATGCTGTCACAAAGTGCTTGTGTTGGGATGACGGATTTCTTGCAGGATTAATTTTTTTCATCTCTTTGATGGTTCTGAAGCGTTCTTTATGTGGATTGTTTTCTGATTCAATTCTTGTGGAGTAATATTTTCTTTTTACTTTGATAATTGTTGATATATATAGTCTGACTGTCTTTGGTATTTTATTTTGTCCTATCGGTTGGATTGTTCTCTCCGTGTTATATGTGTTCTGTGTTATTTTCTGCGTAGGAGTCCAGTTGGGACCCTTGGCAGTGCAGCTCTTCCTCTTTTTGTTTGTGGTTAACAGAGACCTTTGGGGTAGCCTCATGGCACCCATGGTTGAGGGTACAACTCTGTACCCCTAGTGTATGTTTCCTGGCATCTGTGTGTTGCCAACAGACAAGGGTATGGGCTGGTGGCAGCTTCATGCTGATGTGGCAGGAGCTCTGAGTATCCTCCATTTGGGATACCCAGGCCCTGCCATTGGAATCAGTGGATTCCTGATAGAAGACAAAATGGCCCCTGGGGCCTCTTGGTTTCTATTGCCTGTTACCTTGTTTTCCCAAAGTCCTGGGAAGCCCTGACTCTGTCCCGTAGCTGGACTGGCTGTTGGGTGGAAAAACATATATGGTATTATGGGAAGTCCAGGCCAGACTGGCTGGAGCCTTCTCAGCTACTTTCTGTTGTGGGTACACTCTTGGGGGTAGGACCTGTGTGAATAGAGTGTGTGACCAATATGCATTCTATGTTATGGGTGTCTGATTTCTGTGTGTGTGAACACAATGAATGAGAAAGCTCTGTCTGAAACTGACAGGAATGCAGTGTGGTGTGCTGAAAGACTGGGTGCTTTCCCCAATCCATATTCCTTGTTATGGTTGTCTGGGTGGAAGTGAATTGCCTGCATGCCTGTGAGCCTGATTGGCTGCCTGTCTGCAGGATTGCCCTTCTGTGTGATTGGCTGACTGAGGCTGGCTCAGCCGGAGTGAATGAGGTACAGATGTGTATATCTGGGGACCTCTCACTTACCAATTTGTTCAGAAGCTGAAGTCAAAAATTTAAGCTGATCCTTGAAGCCCAGCTGGAGGAGAAGATTGCTGCTACATTTCCTTCAAGAGCTCTCAAGTCTGTCGAGGACTGATCCACGAGAGGACCTGGCTAGGAGACCTATCCCTGATCTACGTGGGACCATCATTCTAAAACTGCTGTTCGTCATTGAGGCACCCTGTAAGCCAGTTATGTGAGTCTGACGCCCGGAGAAGGGGTCTGCTGAGAATCCTGAAGAGAGCGCCTGAACATCGAGGATCGTCGATGTCCATTGGCATCGACCGGGTTTCAGAAGATTCCCGCAACCGCTGGAAGCCAAATCAAATTGTGTCGCCCAGAACCGAGAACACCTTGACTCCATGTTGCTCGATGCCCGGAGCCGAGAAAGCATCACCTCGCCTAAGTACATTTGACAGAGGGCCCCCTTGTCATAATCGTTGACCACTTTGTCCTGCAAAAGAAAGTCGACGTCGACAGCTACCGAGGAAAGCCTGCCGGTGGGTTTCCCGGCCAACCAGAAGCCGACAAAGACGTCCCGAGGGCACTGATGGAGTGAAGATCTGAGGTCCAGCCCGTGGTCGAGTCCTGATCGCCGAAGCTATCCTGAGGTACATGCTGCGGCTGCAGCACCGACAGGCCAGAGGACCGCTGAATGTGACTCCCAACGCCCACGGTGGGGCCTGCATACAACACCACCAAAGTTTTTCCAACTCCACATGGTCTTACTTACGGCACCAAACACTTTGCATCGAGGTATACCAGAAGCCTCACATTTCCAGGTCTTCCACCATCGAGGAAATGATCGTCAAAGAGCACCGCAAAGGTCGAAGCTGATGTATCGGCTCCAGTGTTCCACTTTTCCTCGAGGTTCTCAATGCCCAGTGGCTTCTGCTTTAAAGGGAGTCCACCCTCGAGGGATACCATCGACGAACCATTGAAGAAACCCTTCCACTTCAGGTACATTGGGGTGGTTGAACTTTTTATCCAAGAAGCAAGGCTTATTGAGCATTTATGGACTGGGCTTGTTAATTCCCTTATTACAGGTTGCCCAGGTGGGGGGATCCTCATTCAGAATTGTGCATCTATATCCAAAGAAAGCATTCTGCGATTGCTTAACCTTAACCTGCCTTCCTTCCTTATTATCTATGCTGATACACCTTACTGAATGATTTGTATGCTCTATTATAATTGCCAGCAGTTGATTCATTTTAAATGAATCTAAAGTCTAAGCATGGTACCACATAGAATTGTATAGATTTGTAATTATAGAATTACCAGAGTAAAACGTTTGTTATTGAATTGTGTATACATCTCTGAACCTTATTTGTATATAAAGAACTGTGTTAGCACATAATATAGTGTGTGGACATTCCTTTGTGGGGGCTTGGACTCACTGTACTTAAGAACCACTCTGCATCACCTACTGAGAGCTTAAGCCTTGGTTGCTCGTCCATAGCTACATATAGAGAACCTTGGATGGGGTGCTCTACGTCTCTGCCCTACCATATAGGTGGCGGACATGCAGATACCCCTCTCCAGTCTTTACACAAGTCTAGTAAGTTTGTTAAGGCCTTCAGGTCTAGGTCCTTCCAATTTCTTTTCTTGCTTGCAGGGAGTATTTCCGTTCCGGACATTTGGCGGGTTTGGAGTTTGATGTAGAATGGCATCAAGTAATGGTTGCTCCATACCATCGGTGTAGGTGGCGCAGATGGGTATAGTGCCACTCTGCAGAAGATTGCGTCCAAGGTGTGTCCAGCGTTGTGGGTGGATCCATTTACTATTTGCTTCAAATGCAGTTTCCAGGAGTGCGCAGGGTGAGTTCGCTGCGGTTTCGTTTTCTTTTTCAAACCAAATGTTAATGCCTCCCAGTTTGACTACGTTGTCGTGGTAGGTTGATAAAATGGCGACAGAGTCTGCTAGTGTTGTTGCAAAGTTAGGGTTGCAAGATGGTGTTCTGTAGATCAGGAGGAATACTATGTTGGTTTGGTCATTAAGTTGATGAGGAGGAATTCACAGTGTTCTACGTTGGTTGGGTTGAGTGGAGTGGCTTGGATGTGTTCTTTGTGCATGATTATGATTCTGCCTCCTGTTTGGTTTCCTCTGTTGGCGTGTATTAATTTTAAATTGTCTGATATGGCTTTGTTCTCAATGGTTTTGTAATTGTCAGATAACCAGGGTTGAGTAAGAAAGAGCATGTCTGTGTTTCCTTCCCTTAGAACGTCATGGATTTCTGTTGAGTGTTTTGCCATAGATCTAACGTTGAGTAGGCTGCAGTGTAGTTTGTTTGATTTTCCTTTCGGGTTGTTGTTTGTATTGTCAGTTCGGTTTGGTGTGTTGTCGGTCAGGGTTTCTTTGGTGGTCAGTTTCTTCATCAAGTAGACTGATTAGATAGATGGCAGGGTTGTTTGGTTTTGGTTTGTTCCAGCTGGTGAGTTGTGTTGGTGCCCATCCTTTGTTCCAGTCTTTGGTGATGTAGATTGTGTAGAGGGTAATGGATTCAAGCTTGTCCCTGATTCTTGTTGGAGTATTGTCTATGATATTGTCTGGGTTGGGGTGGTTCATCAATTGGCGTGTTGCATTTGGCATCCCGGTGGGGTATGTATTTGTTTTGCTTCTTGCCTTCGGGGTTGTTGCTGGTAGTCCATCTTTAGTCACAAAGCAGTCGTATGAGGAGAGGTAGTGAGCTATGTAGTCTGTCTGCTCTGTTCTTTGTATGTGTCCTCTGGCCGTTTGGCCTCTTCTTCATCAAGTTTTTCAAAGTTGTGAGATCTTGCAGATCAGCACCTTCCTGTGGTGCTGAGGTTTCCTTTTAATTTCTGTTGTCCATTCTAGCTTCTTTCTCTTTCTTGTGGTGAGGCATTCTGTTTTGGTTGTGGGATTGATTCCTTTGAGCGGGAGTCCTCTTTGGATTGGTATGTTTCCTGGTCCCTCTGAGGAAGTCTTCACTGTTTGTGGTTAGTTTTTGCTTGTAGTTGATGAGGTTGTAGTTGTTGAACTAAGGGTTGTTTACCCTTGTGGTTTGGTCATTTACTGGTTTTCCTTTGTGGCTATGATGTGGTTTTTGGTGTCTTTTTGGTGGTCCTTTTGTTATTATTGTTGGAGGTTCACCTCTGTCTCGTTTTGAGGGTTTGGAGTTTGTGAGACGCCTGGTGCAGTTCTGGCTAACTTTGACTGGTTGGGTTTTGCATAGGTTCGGGTGAGTAACTGTTCAATACCTCTGAGTGGGGCTAGCTAGGGTGGTGGGCTTTAGGGTTTACTATGGGGCATAATTCCATTTGATGCTTATTAATAAATTGGCTTCAGGTAGGAATGAGGACATACTATGTGACTAGCTATCTGCTGCAGTTGTAGAGACCTTGTAGTTTGAGTGCACTGGTACAGGACCAACCCTTAGGAATGGGAAAGTGGATTGGATGGGCCACCCCTGGGTTGGGGACACATCAATGGGAGAGAAACAGCTAGGTTTGGAACACCATGCTAGGTAGGAGATAGCTGGAGTACGAGGAACCAGCGATGGGTGGAAGTGCCTAAACTGGAGACACAACAGTCAAATGCACCTACCCTTGAGATACCAGGGCAGCGGAAGAAAAGACCAAACTGGGGACACAACAGTAAAGCAGCAACACCGAGACCTGGGACCCCTGGCAAGTGAGAGAAATCCTAAATTGGGGACACTAAAGTAAATGCAACAACACCTAGATTTGGAATACCTGGCAAGTGGGAGAACAGCTTAAATTGGTAGGTACAGCAGGAAAAGCAGCGACATTTTGTTTGGGATACCTGGCAAGTGCAAGAACAGCTTAAATTGGGGGGCACAGCAGTAAAGCAGCAACGCCTAGATTTGGGATACTTGGATAATGGGAGGAAAGTCTAAATTGGGGACACAGCAGCAACACCTAAATTTGGAATACCTGGCAAGTGGGTGCGAAGCTTAAATTAGGGACACTACAGTAAAAGCAACACCTAAATTTGGGGCACCTGGCAAGTGGGAGAAAAGCCTTAAATGGAGAAACAACATTAAAAGCAGCAACACCTAGATTTGGTATTCCTGGCAAGTGGGGGGAAAGCCTAAATTGGGGATACAACAGTAAAAGCAGCAACACCTAGATGTGTGGTACCTGGCAAGTGGGTAAATTGAGGACACAACAGTCAAAGCAGCAACACCTAGATTCGGGATACCTGGCAAGTGGGTAAATTGGGAACACAACAGTAAAAGCAGCAGCGCCGAGATTTTAGGTACCTGGCAAGTGGGGAAAAAGCCTTAAATGGTAACAAAACAGTAGACGGAAAGATACTGATAGACCTAGACAGAGGGAAAACACCTACATTGGGGTCACAAGTGTATAGGAAAATCAACAAATATATAGAGCCAGCTAAAGGTTTGTACACCATATTGATCTGAAAATTGTTACTTTTTTGGCTAACTTTGGTGGGATATGTTATGTATATAAGGGGAGTGGTAGGGCTTTTTGTGCTACAGAGATTGCTGTATTCCCCACCGAGACTACTCTCACCTTGTTTGTCGCTGCTGGTTGATGGCGGCACGCTTCACAGGCGAACATGGGAAAACACTAGCCGGAGCTGCTTCTTCTGAAGATGCCCTTTGCCTTGGGGCCCTTCATCAACAGGGCTGCACGGGCAGGGGCTGCCCTGGTTGGCTGATTTTAATGGGGCTCTAGGGCCAATAGGGGGAGGGGGTAGTGTAAGAGGCGTGTGGAGGCTTGGGAAATCAGGAAGCATGGGTCACGGGGAAGCACACCATGTGCACAGAACACAGTATTTCAATTAAGCAAAATGTGCCAAAAAAAGTGCTTGGAAAGCCTAGAGGACTCTGCTTATGATTCGCCTTGAAGCTAAATGATGGGGTAATCTACAACGCAGGGCCTAGACTCTGTTGTTGATGGTGTGCAATGCAACCAATCAGGGGAGGGGGCCAGTGTAAGAGGTGGTGGAGGCTTGGGAAATCAGGAAACACGGGTCTCGAGGAAGCACACCATGTGCACAGAGCACAGGATTTCAATTAAGCAAAATGTGCCAAAAAAGGTCCTTTCAAAGTACAGAGGACTCTGCTTACTTTTTGCCTTGAAGCTAAATGTCAGGGTAAGCTACAACGCAGGGCCTAGAGCCTCGTTGTTGATGGAGTGCAATGCAGGCCAATCAGGGGAGGTGGTTAGTGTAAGAGGCGGACTGAGGCTTGGGAAATAACGAAGCACAGGTTGCGGGGAAGCACACTATGCGCACAGGGCACAGGATTTCAATTAAGCAAAATGGGCAAAGAAAATGTCCTTGGAAAGCCCAGATGACTCTGCTTAGTTTTGCCTTGAAGCTAAATGGCCCGGTAAACTACAACGCAGGGCCTTGAGCCTTGTTGTTGATGTTGTGCAATTCGACCAATCAGTGGAGCGGGGCGGTGTAAGAGGTGGTGGAGGCTTTGGAAATCAGGAAGCACGGGCGCGAGGAAGCACACCATGCGTACAGAGCACAGAATTTCAATTAAGCAAAATGGGCCAGGAAAATGTCCTCGGAAAGCTCAGAGGACTCTGCTTACTTTTCGCCTTGAAACTAAATGGCGGGGTAAACTACAACGCAGGGCCTAGACACTCGTTGTGGATGGTGTGCAATGTGGGCCAATCAGGGGTGTGGGGGCAGTGTAAGAAGTGGGTGGAGGCTTGAGAAATTGGGAAGCATGGGTCACGGGGAAGCACACTATGCATGCAGAGCATAGAATTTCAACTAAGCAAAATTTGCCAGAAAAAATGTATAGTGTTGATGGTGTGCAATGCAGGCCAATCAGGGGAGAGGGGCGGTGTAAGAGGTGGGTGGAGGCTTGCGATATCAGGAAACACGGGTCGCGGGGAAGCACACTATGCGCACAGAGCGCTGGATTTCAATTAAGCAGAATTGGCCAAAAAAAAGTCCTTGGCAAGCCCAGAGGACTGTGCTTACCTTTCGCCTTGAAGCTAAATGGTGGGGTAAGCTACAGCGCAGGGCCTAGACCCTTGTTGTTGATGGTGTAAAATTCGGGCCAATCAGGGGAGGGGGACTGTGTAAGAGGCGGGTGGAAGCTTAGGAAATCAGGAAGCACGGATCGCTGGGAAGCACAGTATAAGCACAGAGCGCAGGATTTCCATTAAGCAAAATGGGCCAAAGAAACGTCCTCGGAAAGCCCAGAGGACTCTGCTTACCTTTCGCCTTGAAGCTAAAAATTATAAATGGTTGAGCGAATGGGCATTAGTGTGAGAACAAAGCAACATTTGACAACTCTTTCCCTACCATTAGCTATGCCCACCCAGCCACTCACCCGCACTGCCCCTGGCAGCACCTGCACTTGGGTCTGTATCTGTTACCCTACAGTCCCCTTACCTGCACTTACCAGACACTCCTTGTCTGCGCTCAAAACCTGCACTTGCCACCTTGCCGGCTGCACTACCTTTTGTATTGTTGTACCCCTTGCTCAGCACTTTCCACTAGGCGGGTGCCGCAGCCCATCTCCAAAAACAGGCTGCATATAATGATCTTAGTCAGGGTATGGGGCAAGGTGTGAGCTGCTAACAACTGTACCGCCATCTTCGCACCCGCTCCCAAGGCCCCCGAACATTTTCCCCTATCCACCTCCCATCTGCTTTTGCTCACCCCTCCCACATACCTGCCAGTTTCATGGTGCCACTCAGAGCCCCTCTTCCATTTCCGTAGTGGCCATGTTGTGTGAGTATTTGTTACATTGCTAGCAGCCACCACCCCCTTGTTTTTTAGGCCTTGGGTGCTAATAGCAATAATCACCAGGCTCAAGAGCTTCCCAGGCAGTAATGGCACTGGGGCCCAACGTTAAGGCCCTGGCATTGCAGCATGTACATTTTACACCCATTAATCTGCCAAACTGATAATGAGCGCTGTAGAGTCATGTGTGACTTTCTGGACACACATATTTTCTAACCTGCAGAAGATGTATGTGACAAAAACAAGCAAGGCATGAAGATGCCATGGCACACAAAAATCAGAAGACCAAACTTCAACGGACGGCCGTTCACTCCCATTGTGTGTTTTATATTTCCTCATGGTTACTGATAAGTACGGAGGATATCAGTCCCTTTTAATATTCCATCCTGACGATGGAGTGGAAATTCATTGTTTTGCTAGAGCAGTGCAGCATGCACTGTCGACCCAATGTGATTGAAATGGCATTTGATAATATCAGTCCTTCCCTTTAAAGGATTTGCCGCTGGAAGCCACATAATGTGCCTGTTCCTGACATGCATTCGGGTTCCACAGTGACTAGAAAAATCTCATCCATAAATGCTATTTCAAAGTGATTGCTGGACCCTTCAGCAGGTTGTGGTTATTTAAGCATATATTGCCTCAGTCTTGTGATTGTATAAATATTATTTTAAAAATAACTCTTTGCAGACCATTTACTCATGTGTTAAAGGTGCAAACAAGCAGTCGTTGCCACCCGTTTGTACTGAACGCCTGATCATGGAGTCCTGTGGTATTTTGGGATTTTGGGATTACTGCATATTATAAATACTGCATGAGTTATTTGCGCCGAAAAAAAAGGGATTTGTGCGCCATTCTTCCCGCAAATCCCCATTTGTTAAACAGGGATTTGCGGGCAGAATGGCGCACAAATCCAGTTTTTTTCGGCGCAAATAATCCCTGAATCAGGGCCTGTGTAATTTACTGTGTGTAGATCTGATGGTTTCTGCGTGATTATTCCCTTACTGGTCAACATACAGAAATTTACATTTCTATATGCTGCATCGTAAAATACAGTATGTACTTTTCTGCATGCAGAAATTAGCAATCCTCATGCAGTAATGAACAAACATGTTTACTGCATGAGAAAATACCATAACTGTGTGTACGAGAAACAGGAAGTGGTGCAACAGCCCCTTTGAAAAACACAATGCATTCAAAATTGGACTAGTGCAGTAACCAGCCCACACGTAGATCCATTTGGGGCGATAACACACGAGATTGGCACTTAGTAAGCATTTATAAACAAAAGTTGACGCACTTGTGGAGGAGGTGGCAAAGAAAGATCAGAGATGTTTGGCAACCTTCTGAGCCTGAACCCCATTGACGCCGCACTTGCATCTGAGAAGCCGCTTGGGGCAAAGTCGTTGCCGTGCCTTCTTCAACCACCTCAGTACCAACGAGGAATGCAAGAACCAGTGGAATTACCTCAAATGGCATGTCTTACCTCTTATAGCCCCGCATCACCAGACCATGGTGGGCGGCGTACCGGGGCCCGCAGCAAAAAAGCAGACACACACTGAACTGGGCATGTTATTGTGCATGCAGAGTTTAGTACGAAACATTTTTCTTTTTTTTTTGCTTGCTTTTTTCCAGGGTGGCCGATGGGGGGGCCAGCATTTTTATAAGGGTGTCCATGGCCCCCCCCTGGCAATCCCTTGGTGTCGCCCCTGTGTAACGGGGTACTGATAGTGTTTTTTTGTAAAATTGCATGTTCGCTGTTTCTCAACTTAAAATAAAAACTGCAAAATAAGATGGTTGCAATAGATCGAGGAGAAGGGAAATACACGTAGCCCCTGCCCCCTTTCCATGTCGGCTTGTCGCATGTCAGGGACATGCCGGAAACACTACTGTTCCCAGCGCCGGCTAAGGACAGCAGCGCAAGGTAAGTTGGGCAAGCATGGGGGGACTAAATGTGTGGACAAGGGGTCTCTGGGTAGGGAAATGGGGACGTGGGTGGGCAGATGAACACTTACCTGATTATTTGGCAGGGGAAGATGGCGGCATCCAGCTCTGAGTGCCAAAGCCACTGTTCTGACCATCCTCATTGGCTGGGAGGCCAAAACCACGTCCCTACGGGGTACTAATGCTAATTAAGGGGTCCTTTCCTATAGGACAGCAACCTTATGAATAGGATCAATATGTCAACCTGGAGCTAAGGTGCAATCTAAACCTAATATATGTAGGGGGAGCGCTTTTTCATATTTTATAGGCAATCTATAATAATATAACCTTAGGAGGTACTAAGCTAATTTAAGAAAGTTCTATTTATCTCAACAGGGTTCTTAATTGAGTAGTTGGGTCCTGATGAAGGATTTATAGACCAGCCGCAAAATGAATTTTCCCTCCATGGTCACTGAGTGTTAAACCGTTGTGGCCGTAGTGACACAAAAGACACGTCAAATATATTTTCTCCTGAAGATTATGCAATCATTACTCATTTGAATTAAATCAATGAACTAATGCTTTATAAATTAATTGTTATGATGAAGAAACATCTGAATTGGGAATTCTTTCCTTATGAAGTGTTATGTCGACTAGAAATAAGCTTAGGACTAAACTCCTTTCTTTCACCTACTTTGAAACTTGATGTTGATGTGTTTTTTATCTTTGATATATTTTATCTATATGTTGGGACGTTTGTCATATAGAGATTGCTTTTTGAATTAGGTCTATTAAATATACGATTGCATAAAAAAAAATGAGTATTGTTTGAACATGTTGGTAGGAACACCGTTGTGTATAACATGTTTTTTTCAAGCCAGTGTTTGGGACAGCGGGCAACCAGTGTATTCACAAGGGACGCCTAGGAAGTACTTAAGGGCACTCCTGTACTCAGAGTTCACTGTTGCCAAATGTAACAAACTCCAGAAAGAACTGTTCCTCCCACACTACCTCTAATCAAACGAAGAGGAAAAACTAAACACTGCGGAAAGCTGAGCAAACAGTCTGGGATAGTCTGAGAAACCTAAACCTACAAGAAAAGGGGAAGTCAAAAATATTACAGGGTAGGCTAAAGTGCGGCGCTTAGTGTCAGATAACAGCAGACTATCACACGCTAGAAGAGTGCTGACTGACATGTTATCAGCAACTGTTGCTCAAATACAGAACTTTTTTTTGCCTTTGTTTGCTTTCCTTCTTTTTTTTTTGTTTGCTTATTTTTTTAATCGTGAATAATTCAGAAGTTGACTGACAGAACTTAGGGAGATGTCCTAACATGACTGCAGACCTGGGGAAGAGTTGTGTGCTTGCTATTAACATGTAACCTGTGTACCCTAGGGACGCCAGCTGCATGGGGCATCTCGGCTTTTTTAGGAGGCCCTTACAACCCTGAGCTTTGCCTGCGATAAGGCTGAGCGCGGCCTATTTTAACGCGCCTGTTGGCTTGCTTGTGCAGTGAGATGTTATGCCCCCCCCTCGCACATATTTAACCCATTGTTCTCCATTTCCTTACTGCCTGTGTCCACTTACCATGCAGGACCTGTAGTGAGATGTTTTCTTACTTTGCACGATGACGGAGAGGCTGACATCTTAAGTGAAATTCTGGATCACTTCGAATCACACATTTCCAGATGCCGGCTGTGTATTATCCTTTGAGGGGCTCCATTCCTCGTTTGGTGGCATTTCCAGCTGAAAGTCTTGCTTTGCAAAGAGAGTTTGGCCGGATAAAAGATGTTTGCGATGGCTATGCCTCTTGGTAACCTTGGAATGGGTGGGCTCTGGGACATGCTGCTTGAGAGCCCTGGTTGGGGAGCTTGGGATGTCGGGATCATCTTCTCATTCCCAAACTTCTATCCCATTGACTCTGCCAGCCTCTGGATGAGTTTTCCACTTAATGTAAGTGTAAGGAGGGGCTATGTTGCTTGGTCTGAACACACATTTAATTTGTGTTGACTTGTAACAATTTAACAGTACAATAAAGTAGACTGCTTCTTTGCACTCGTCATACTTTTCCTGGTGTCTATCTAGCCTCCCACCCTATGGGTCGGTGATTTCCCCACACTGTGATTCTTTCACCCACCCTGTGGCCTCAGTCCTTTTGCAATTCCCAATTGCACCGCGTTTTTGAGGTACTGAAGTTCCGATTCAGTTCCTCCAGGTTTTAGTGAAACGTACCCTGCTACTGCAGCGCTGCTTTCCTTGCAAACACATTTGAGCTCCCTACAGCATGCAATGTGTCTGCACAGAAGACGCACACAATTCACCAAAAGTGATTTTTCTATAAAGGTCTTAGCAAATTCTTGTGCTGCAGGTATTCAGTTTTGGCTGCTTGTGCACAAAGCAAACGAGGGGCACCCCTACATTTCTAGCTAACCCCTCAGAGACCATGCTGATTCCTAAAAAAATCTGAAATCACCCAGGTTCCAACCTAAGGCGTGGAACTGGGACACATGTTCATAGTTACTGAGATACTTTCATGTTTAACTTTCCACACCGTGTGCCACTTTGTATGTGTAGTAGTATTTTCCACAAGCTCTTTCGATGTCAGGGACTTGGGAATGTGCTCTTTTTTGTGTGAATTATATTATTTGTTCATTTGCCGACATGAACCAAATGGTCTCCAGGTGCATGGGACTCAGTGCACTATGTTGCGTATTCGGTCGCGCGCATGCGCAACTTGCGGCCCTTTCAGTTTGCTCCTCTAGCGTATTTCTATGTGATTCATTTACTCTGCATCTTACATTCGAGCACTGGGAGACCCCATCCCAACGACTTATTTAGTGGTAGCCCTGGGTACCTGCACAGCTTCATATTGGTAACCCTGGGATACTGCTTGCGACCCCTGCACCTCACTGAGAGCCAGTCAATGTGTGTTGATGACCCTAATATTCACACCAGCATTTGTGTTTGAAAAGAAAACACGTCAAAACAAAGCATGCCAAATGTTGCTGTCACTTGTTATTTTGAATGTATTCGCTGCCAATTTATCGCAGTTGTACATTAGATCTCACACCACCCTAGTTATGAACATCCCTACATACTTGAATTATTATTTACATCTAACAAGTATGTAAGTTTTCCTTTGCAACACGTCATTAGAAAATGTGGCTTGGTCTATGGCAGATATAGCCTTTACTTTAATTGAATACCAGAAATGACCCTATGTTGCTACAGTATCCTGGGGGCTGACAGGGTTTATTAACATTCTGCAGAAGCAAAATTAACTTTATAGTGTTAGCACATGGCACGTACCTGGATCTCAGTGATCTCTAGTGGACTTGTTTGCGATGATGTGATCGGCAGAGCTACTCAGGCATATAGCACACGTGGTGGGAATGTGGACTGTATGCTCTGAATAATAAAGAATACAGATGTATACGGTTTGGCCGTGGCACAATAGTTTGCGGCTGAATTGACCATGGTCAATTCGGCTGCAAAGCCAATTTTGCCGTGCCCAAATCTGGCCAAACTGACAACCCCCACTCATCCCCTACTTACCTTTTCAGCGTCCGCTCCTCTTCAGACCCTGCAGCGTCAGATCCGTCCCTCCTACGCGGGTCGGATCCAATGCCGCAAGGTCTGCTTTTAATTTTTTTTCTTCTTGTCCCCCGCCTCTGAACCTCCGTAAGCGGGGGACACCCCCGCTTCCCCTAAAGGCCCTCACTACCAGCAACCCTGCCCCCCCCCATGTTTGGTAGTGATTACCCAAATGTATTGCTTCCAAACGATCAAATGGTACTGGCCGAATTCGGACAGATTTATGATACGGTCAATTGGAAACAATCAATTTGGGTCCTATCAGAAATACTGAGGAGTTCGTAGCTGGGAACGCTTCCCTGCAGGAGTAGCTGTTCCTAACTGGTCCGCTGTGGAGAAACCGACCGGAGCCGAGGAGAAGCAGGCGTCCAGACATGAGAAGCAGCTGGAACGCTCGGTCATCTCAAACACTCAGCCCACGAGGAACCAAATGCTGTAGAGGCACCGTAGCACACAGGAAAGCAGTAGGGGCGAGGCTAGGAAGGACATGGAGAAGAACCCCTGACCAACTGAAGAACACTGGCAAGCCCCTTTCAGGTACCTGGGTTGCGGGACAGTTGGCGGGTCTTCAGAAGGGCTGAAAACTATCCAAACATGGGTCAGGGACCCACACCCTTTCATGAAGAGTAACCTAAGTGTGAGCTGCATACTAAAGCCTGGGAAGGGGTTGGAAGAGGGAGTCATTCCCCCAGCCTTTGTGAACCATGAAGCCAAGAGACATCAGGAGGAGGAAACTACACCTCCTGGTGTTGTCTACCGTGAGGCCAAGAGAGAGATCAGGGGAAGGAAGGCACACCACCTGGTATTGTATATCATGAAGCCAACCAGAAGAACGCCCAGGGAAAAGATTCATTCCCCTGGCACTATGGAAGCATTGAGAACAAAATACTTGGAGATGGGAGGTATTCTCCAGGAACCCGATCGTATAGAAAACTATGGACGAAAAGGAATGATGATTGAGTTGGAACTTTACTTTTTGAATTGGAACTGAGAACTTTAGAGCATCACAATGATACGATAGGTTATTTATAACGCGCTTAATAACCAGCGGTTTCTAAGCACGGACCCGGGGATCGAACCTGTCTTGCTCCGTTTCGTCTTACTTTCAAGGCAAGCATGTTGCTCCTGAGCTATCCTCCCGAGGGTCATAATCTGGAACTTTGTTTGTTTCCTTGGAAAGGAACTGAGATGTGGGGAAGGGAATCATTCTCTCAGGTGAAGTTCCCACCCACGATTGGAACTTTTGCTCATTGTCCAGAGGAAGGGAGCCATTCATCCGGACTTGGAAGATCCACTACCTCTTTAATATTAGTTACAAGTGTGAGGGATAGAAGTAGGCATTTTGACACACAACAGTGGTTTTCACCTCTTTACATAGATTCCTTTACTTGGTGAGAAGTCATCTGATCTATTGGATTTGCTCATTTTTGAGCAATAGGAAATCCATGGTGCTCTGGGGTGATGTATCATTCAACCTCCTCCCTATTCATTGTGGTGTCCCTCAGGGTGCCTGCTTGTCTCTGGCACTTTGTAATGTGTATATCAAGCCACTCTGTGATCTGCTCACTGAAAGGGGAGTTCAATTTACAAACTATGCTGATTGACACACAGTTGTTTTTTGTACTGGATCACAACTATGAAACAGATGCTGATAAATTAAATGTCATTCATAAAACTATTAAGGTTTGGATGTCCACACACTGGATGTGTCTGAACAGCTCTAAAACTGAACCTATGCTCTTTGGGTCAATGCAGTCTAGGACTAAATGTGACTCTAGGTATTCAAGCTTTACTACTGAGGACTGTAACATTTCAGTCCAAAATAAAATGAAGACACTCAGCATTTTTCTGGAGTTTTTTCTTGGCATTGATGCACATGCTAATAACATTGTAAACACACTGTAATATCACTTGAGACTACTCAGACAGATCAAACCTTTTGTCTCAGATACAAATTGCGAAACCCTACTCGAGCAACTATTTTCCCCCGGATTGATCATTGCAGTGAACATTTAGTGGGCGCTAGCAAAGTTAACTTTCAGAAACTACAAGTGGTACAGAATGATGCCGTCAGTACGGTGAAATTCGTTCCTCGTAGGGTAAACATTGCAGAATTCAGGAGATAATTACACTGGTTGCCTGTTGCGGTTAGGGTGCAGTTTAAGATGATCACCCTAAAGCTCACAAGTTTTTATGGTAAGTCTCCAGTATATTTTACGGACAGAGTGATCAGATATGAGCCAAACAGAATGCTGCGATCTAGTAATACTAATCTTCTTTTCTGTCCCAGAACAAGGCGTGTCAATGGAAATGGTAGATCTTTCCCTGTCTTGGCAGCTTCTGCCTGGAATTCCTTAATGTTGAATTGATGCCAGGAAAGCCACCAGTCACTCTTTCGAAAGCACTTGAAAACCCTTCTATTTAAAGAATCTCAGTGCGTGAAGTCTTTCATCTTTGTCCCGTGCTTAGTGTTACTACATGCGTGTATTTGTGCACCCTAATGTCTGTGGTTATGACGTGTAATACATAAATAAATAAAATAAATAAATCGGGAGAAGGAACTGATTCTTCGATTGGATGAAGAGAATTTCAAGGGTGGTAGGATTTCAGCTAGTTCACGTGGGCCTTACATTCCTCAGATTGTTCTCCTTTGGGATAGACCTTTTATAAGCAAGGGGGAGCTCTTTTCAATGATCTCATAGGATGCCTTACAGCTTGCAAGGAACCTGCATTCCTTGTACTGGTTCTACTGGAAACTATAAAGATAAAATCTATCTCCTACCCGGTGTCCTTTTTGGTTGCTCGCAGGTCATAGTACGTTTTGGGTTTCTAGCATCTTTTTCCAGGTTCCTTTGGGTATATGTAACAGCATGTTGAAGTTTCTTTCGTAGGTTCTCTACGCATATATTAGAGGCAGAGGCATTGATGAATGCCTTTTCCTGTGTTTGGTTAAACAGAAATTGAGGCAAAACCATTTCCCTACCAGTCATTAGTTCAAAAGGGGATATTTTGGTTGCAGAAGTGGGTGTAGATCTCTAAGCCAATAAGACTAGTGGTAACTGTTTGTTCCAACTCCAACTAGGTTCAGAATCGACCACAAACCTCTTTGGGATTCCTACTATTGTTTTATTATATTGTTCTCTTCCCTCTGCTGGATGCCGGGAACAGCAGTAACCGGACGCGAGTGACAACGTGTTGCGCGAGTCGGGCCTTGTATCACAAAGGTTTTTAGGTGACCAATGGACGAATGACGTGTCCAGTGAGGGCCTGCATAAAGTGTGGAGACCATTGCGTGTCCCGGCACCCGCTTGCATAAATTGCGGAAAAGAGACCGAGTGAAAATAAAGGCGCTTAAACATTTTTTGGAAATTTTGGGAATTTGTTCCGAATTAAAGGCCGGGAGGTGATCCGTGAACACTTTGGAATCGATTTAACTCGACTACAGCAAGGATTCACCTAGCAAAAAGCTCAAGTCCTACCAGGATATCGTATCTATCCTGCAACGGGGGATTGGAAAAGAGGCTTACCAACTGTAAAGAAATTTGTCTGTCCTGAAGAAGGCCAAAAATAATTTACGTGCAGAGATACTAGGGATAGTGTTTTATCTGTAGAAATGGCCGAAACATGTCGACACGTGACAATAGACTAGCTTAAATAATTAGTCTTGTATCCGAAAATTGCTCAAAGAGATAGAGCGATGTGTACTTAGTTTTGGAACCCCATTTTGGAAATAATTGTGTGTTTTAGTAAGGGAGTGAGAAGAAGATGGGGATGTACCAAATTGATGCTTGCACTTTTTTTGTCCTCTCGTTCTTCTTCCTCTTTTTAACAAATTTTGTAACTGTGTTTTACACTGAATAAATTTATAAAGAAGATATAATTCTTTGATTAGTTAGTTTTTAGTGTATAGAATGATTTGGTTCTGTTTGCTCCTGTTCTTTGTCTTATGCATAGATGTGGCTCACTAATTGATAAGTGAAAGCCTGTTCTTTACCATAATTCTGTAGATCACCTTGTCCGACCTGGTAGTACAGAGAGAGGGGTAGCCGGTTCTCAATTTTTGTATATTTCTAGTACTGTGTCTCCCGTTCTGAGATACTGGCCCCCCGATAACAAAAATTGTGTGAGACTACCTTTGTAGATATAACTGCCGGGTAATAGGCAATATGAAGTTTTTTCTTTACTACAAGAATTGTTCACATCTTAGTCTTTAACTCACTGGTAAAATGACTACCATGGTCCATGCTTTTGAGGAAGACCGAAATGAGAAAATATGTGGTTCATCAATAATATAGCCGCTGTTTTCATCTTGCAATTTTGGAGCGGGGAAGACATTCAACCCATTTGATGAGCAGACATGTATTGGTCAACATATGTTTGTTGCCACATTTAGAATTAGTCACTAAACCAATCAAGTTGATTTGGATATCGGACCGTGGTAAGGTCAATCCGCTCTTTGTAAAGGAGCCCAATGCACGGGAGGGCTTGGTTGGAATTGAGCACACAATAGACACCCCTTTAAATAAGTGTTTAGATCTTGACCAATGTGTGGCCAATAGGCGACCTCACATTGGATCCCCATTGTTGTTGGAAAGACCCAATGACAAGCTGTGTCATGGTCATGATTCAACATTATACCTCCGAATGAGGTAGGTACCATCCATTGATCATAACCAGATTGGGTTTTCCCAACCAACAGTCTGTCTTGAATTTTGAAAATGATATGATATGATATTTTATTGATATCACGCCCATACACATGTGTTTCAGGGCGCAACAAGGCAAGGGAGGGAAACAAGGGACAAACAAAACAACTATCTTACTAGGCACAGTGACATTGAGAACGGGCAAGTGCAGGAGAGAGAGAGGGGGAAGTGCAAGGGGCAGAGGAGGAGTGGAAAAGTGCTGAACATGTGATCAACAACAACAGGTGGCAAGTGCAAGAATAAGGTGTAGACAACAGGTGTCTAATAAGTGCAGGAAAGGGACTGTAGGGTTGCAGATACAGACCCAAATGCAAGGGTTGCCAGGAGGCAGTGCTGGTGTGCAGCTGGGTGGGCAGGGATCTGGGCCTGACATAAGAGGGTAGCCAGTTGCCTGGTGCTAAAACAGAGATCAGCAGGGGAGAGGAGGAGAGAAGGCAGAAGCAAAGAGGAAGGTCTTGAGGTGCTTCCGGAACCAAAGATGGTTCTCCTCAAGTTTCAGAGAGGCAGGGAGGCTGTTCCAGAGGGAGGCCCCAGCCGAAGAAAGATATCTACCTCCAACTCATTGCTTGGAGAAGCGAATGACCCTGAGGGAGTTGGAGGTGGAGGATCGAAGAGCTTGAGTAGGAAGGTATTTCGGAAGGGAGAGTTGAGATATTGCAGACCCAGGCCCCAGAAGGCCTTGTGGACAATGCAAAGGGTCTTCAATTCAATCCTTACAGCCACAGGGAGCCAGTGAAGAGATTTCAGGGCTGGAGAGATACAATTCCTAGACTTGAGGCCAAGGACAATCCTTGCAGTCCTGTTCTGGATGAGTTGCAGAGGGCGGAGAGTAGTAGCAGGCAGATTGAGGAAGGGGCTGTTGCAGTAGTCCAGCCTAGAGAGAACCAGAGTTCTAGAAACAGTGAGCTTCTGTGGGAAGGAGGGGAAAGGAAGAATACTTCTGAGTAGGTGCAGTTGGTAGTTTGACTTCTTAGAGGCATCAGCGATCTGTGGAGAAAATGACAGCGTATCTTGTCAAAGATTTCCCTGGAGAACTAACAAAACATATTGCCGAAGCCACGCTAGAAAACCATTGATTTCTTATACATTTAAACAGTAACGTATTTCCTATTTTAAAATCAATGTGTAATGACAATAGGATTATGCATTTTTTTGTAAATGTCACTTTTTACATTTCAAATATATATATATTCTTGAAAGATTAATCTAAGGTTTCAATTGTTGTTGGCACATAGAATAAACTGTTTACATTGGAACATTTCTGACACATTTGGGCCTTTTTGCATTTTCGATATGCAGTTCCATGATTTATAGGGAATGATTATTGATGAAATGCAATGCTGCTCTGTACTTCAGCGACATTTCTTGTTTGTAGATTCGGGGAATGCAAATTGTTTCAGTGCAGCAAGAGCACCATTTTTTATGAATGCAGAGAGTTCCATCCTGACCTGGTTCTTTCAGTATTTCCTATTGTCAAGTTAAGGTTGGTTACAACCTGGTACCTGGGATAGTTCAAATGAATTCTCCTGGCGTATTACAAACTCTGCACCATTTGTAGGGGGCTGTACATGACATGAGGTGACGCATGTCTTCTTACTTTATCTGCGCGATTTTTCTCCTCATAGTTGAATACACCTCAGCACACTTGAAAGAAGCAGTCCAGCTTCTCAGCATCTCGTGCTTTAGTTGAACACATTTACCTTCCATTTATCTCCACAACGCTCCACTAGGCCGCAACCATGTTCTCCAGAAGTTGGGTGGGCCACCAATGTTGGGTATGTGCACTTTGGAAAGAAACATTTCGGGGTTGAAGGTTTCTCTCATTGCTGCAAGGCCTCCCCTGTAGAGTTCCCAACCCCCAAAAAACCAAGCACATGTGCACCAAAGTGTTGGGTAGTGGGGAGAATGTTCAATACCGCACTGGAATGTGAAAGAAAGAGGGAAAGCTGAGATTGCGGGTCTTGTTTTCATTGCTAAACAGTGCCCCTGCCAGAGTGATCATTTCCGGGGGTGTCAATGAATGGTAGATTTAAATTGGTAGGCCCTGTGAATAATAGGAGTGCCATCTAAAGTGCCAGAAGAATACTCCTCACCGCTGGAGTCTTCCCACTGGCTGAATAACGCAGTGTGTCTAGCACAATTCACTTGGTGGCGTGAGCAATATCAACTCAATTAAAAAATTAATAATCTAATCGATTATTTCTCAACAGTTTCTTTAATAAAAGTTTTGGTTAATGATTTTATGTTCACTTACTGCTAACAAAACACAGGGAGACATGAGAAGGGCAAGACACCACAAGGGGATGTATTGGGGTATCGGGCAGTCAGTACAGCAGGGTATGAGACACAGGACGCTTCCAGAAAATGTGACTGCCCTGAATGACCAGAAGACAGGCCGGGTTTGGCTAGAACTGCAAGAGCTGTGGCCAGGAATGGACACAGGATGGCATGTGGTTGCTGGGAGCGCATTTCACCAAGATGGGGCGTGAAAGGGCTTGTCTCTGTTAAATGACAAAAAAAAAGAAAAAAACCATCTCCATTCCTGTTTGGGTGATGGAAATGATAATGTTCAGCTGTGGTTTAATCAGCGTCTGTAATATTTCAAAAATCATGACAAGGGTCACAAATTACCCTGTCATGGGTTGCGCCTCCCCGTCCGCCTGTCTTAAAAGAAGCACGGCATGCCCCTCGTTTCTGGGCATTTTGAAGAGCATCCTGCATGTGAATTTGGGATGTGCTTTGGCATGCCCCCTCGTTTCAGCAAATGCGCGCAGGAGGAATAAAGACCCTCTGAATGAGCGCATCAAAGATGCGCTCATACAGGTGCACTTTGTGAATTATCCTGATAGATTTTTGTTGGCGCAAGTGAGGAGATGCATCAAAAAACGTTTTGAGGACCTGGCCCATTGGAAGAGACAGATAAGAGGTAAGATAAGTGCATGATGAAAGGTAGGCAATGCCATGTTACGCTTGTAAGTGGTTCACATGGTTTGCAGGACTGCTATTCCTTCCTCACGCTTCTGTCGAAATCATTGCAGACTGTTTTAATCACAGCAGTGACTTTGTATTGCGTTGAAAGCTGTACTGTTACTGCAGTTGGCACAGACAAATTGAGAACTTTTGGCGTACAGTGGTTTGTGGAATCGAGTGCCAAAGACACAGGCATGTGATTATGAAATTCAGAGTATTACATTATTGGGATTGCAAAACTAAAGTAGGATGCGCAAGTATGTGCTCTTTGAAGACAGGGTAATTGAGGATGTGATAAATGGATGTGATAGAAAAACAGGGTCAGGGAAGCACCACAGCAATACATAGGCCCTTAGTGCTAGTGAGCTGGTAGTGGTAAAACAGCAGTATTTGGAAATTCTGTCTGTTTTACGACTTTAGCCTAATTACGAGCTTCATTACCGAAACCTGTAAAACATACTGCATGTGTGTGGAGGTAATTACTACCATAAACACGTTTTAATGTTGGCAGTGTAGACCCATGAAGTATTACTGCATGCATGCCCTGTCAAGAACTCCTGGTGGCAACAGTAAAGACAGACACAAGTGATCACAGTTCAAGGGTGTTCATTAAACTGTACAAATGGGTGAGAAAAACGCCTAATCTAAACCTAAATCTAAGATGGGAGCAAGCTTCGACCATCAAATAAAAATAAGGCAGTCCTAGTGGCGTCTTGTCAAATAAAAAAGGGCCTATACTAACTACTAGTTACAAAAGAGTGTGGGATAGTGTTCGCAAGAAAAGAAAGAAGTGCTCACAAATAATAGTTCAGGATGTTATTGCTGGGGTCTACCTTCCCCACGTTTTCAAGCACGGGACAAAGGTGGGACTCTTTAGCACATCACACTCCTGGGCTTCTCCTATATGAGGTTACAGTATCTTTCTTCTATATCAGGCATCTTCTGTTTCCAAGACTCCTTCATGCAAAGTCTCTTACTTCAGGATGCCTGATGTTTCGTAAATGATAAAACAACAAAAGTTCCTTCCGATTTCTCTTTATGTTGGGTGATTACTATTCACCCATGGATCTCCCTCAGCCAGGCTCCGATTCGTTGCTCTACGTTATTCTCCCTCAGTCGTGCTCAGACCCAGTCAGGCTTTCTCTCAGCCCCCAGTCAGGCTTTCTCTCAGCCTCCAGTCAGGCCTCACACAGTTCATACAGCGTACCCCTCTGCCGGGTTCAAATGGCAGTTTCACAATTCTCACTATTTTACAATGCGCCAAGGACTTTCGATTGTACAAGGAATTTGGCTGGACCCTTGTATGACCACCTTGACACCATTTGCCGGCCTCGCCTGGGGGCTTTTGGTATTTTTTGTCTATACCTTTAATCTTTTAATGTTGCCACTGCAATCTTCAGCTTGATACAGTCCTGCACTTATCAGGCTCTTCCGACTCACTGGCTGTGCTGAACTCGTTGGCGCATCTTCCACCATTGGAGTTAAGGATGGTACCACCATGGCAACCTCTTCTCCCTGCCCTGGCTATCAGTGTGGGAGGGTTCCATGTAAGGCTGACATCCGTCACACCATCCACCAGCTGCGATTCCCGGTCTTATGTTTCTTTGTTTGGAGGTTTTGCAGGTCTGGGTTGAAAAGGGCAAGGGCAATTCCCTCCTTGACGTCCCTTCTGGTCACGCCGTCTTTCTCCTCCATTTGAACTGACGTCCTGAAATCACTGCCTTGCTCAGAGTGTGCTCTCGTGCTCTGCCTTTTATCCCTATTGGGAAGGGAAAGGGCCGTCAGGTGTGTGAAATCAGTGGAAATTGCCTAACTTTGGCTGACCCTTGAGTTCGGACATGTCAACTATACGGCTCTTGTGTTAGTCCGTTGTCTTCCAGGGTAATCGGTCTGTGAGAAAGTGATCGTGTTAAGAAAGGGGGGGGGGTGAGTTTTAAAATATCCTACCGAGTAGGATGGGGAATAGGTGTCATAGAGAAGGGGATACTGTGCCTAGCCCGCCAGTGTCCCACTTCCACTCCCCGAGGACCCCCCATCCCGGTGATCCACCTGAACTGGTCTACCCCCAGGAACTGGATCCAATAACCATGGCCGTGTTGTGGCCACCTGAATGACAGATCCCCGGGGACTTGTCAGGGAGACACCTTACAGATCTTTGTTCTAGTGGAGTCATTCATTTTCATGCTGTGCGTCTAAGTATTTGGTGTTGACAATGCGTTTTGATATTTATACTGTGCCATTTAACTTGTGTTGACTGGAACTCAAAAACTGCTGTCTATCACTTTTCCGTGCCAAGAGTTTTGTAAAAATATGGCAGAAGTAACTAATACAAACCAGAAGGTAGAATTGAACTGTTCGCGAGAATGCAAGGCTGTGTCATGAGAGGCAGGGTTGGCCAACTCCTGCAGCAGGAGCATGCAGAGGAACTCGTCATGTGATGTATCCAATGGTCACCTGTGCTGATGATGGACTGTTATAGAGCAGTTCCTACTGAACTTCATGGGCAGCAAGCATTCAACCCCCCTCCCCCCCGAGTATGCCCAGAATGAGGGTTCTGGAAGATTCCTATTTGGTTTCACATCAGTCACCTGACAAGTGACCTGTAAATGTTGAGGTCTGGATGACGGGTCAGGTTATTGCAGTGTTGTGAAGATGAATTGGGTCTTTGGTCTTGCAAGACAAATAAAGCTGTTTCTGTTTTGCTACATCCCATCGGCACACGGATAGGGCGCCTCCAGGTAAAGTTATCTGGAACCTACTAACCAGGTAGCTGATCAATAGTCACAAAGGGGCCAGACACCGAAGAACTAAGCATTCCCTCTGAGGCCATTGGTTTCCTAGAAAAGCGAATGTATGCAACACACATCTAACAATGGATAGTAGATGCACAACCGATTACAGGTCGGGGGTCATAGCATTGGCAAGTGTTCTTTAAGCCTACCTCACTAGTAGGTGTTTCTTCCCCTTCTCTCATTGTCATCATGTTATGTGAAGTTGATGTTTGCCGCGCACTGCAGCAATTTGTATGGTCTCCAAGTGCTCATCTGGTGCATGTTAGTCCTCAGGCCGCCCCAGACTGAGGGCCCAAAAGCACTACTTACCATCTTAAGATAAGGTAGAGTGTTCGTTGGGGCCGCGCGGATCTGCACTCTGGCTCCCTCCACCACCAGTATCTTGCTGCATGATTTCTCCTAGACACGGCTCCACAATCTGCTTCGTGCCTTTTGCAGCCTGCATGTGCATGGTTTACGGGTTTGTGGTGCGAAACCCAAAACACGCAGTCATCTTGCCATTAGCACAGTATTTTCCATAATTTCTCTCAGATATCGCGGTGTCGCATAGTTCTGCTCCATAGAATAGCCACTTCCCTAGTATTTCACTACAGTGGATCCCTCCCGGCCGCCTACATAGCACATCTTGTATGGAGCTATCACAGGTTGGCATGCCTGATGGGATGTTTGGGAGGGACTGGATGGGAACTGCAAGCTCCTCTATTTGCTGCCTCCAGGGGTTGCCTTATGGAGCAATTGTGTCAGCCTATCCCAGAGTCCTCTAGGACCCCTCTCAGGTCCATTCAGTCATGACTCCATCACAATGGGTCTATGAGGATTTGAAAGCAGAAGAAGGGTTGGTATACAGTGAAGTGATTTTGGAAGATGGATTATATACGGGTGTGAGGAAAAGTGTACATACAAGCATGTCATGAAAACAGCATGGTTTAGATGGAAAATATAGAATGATAGGTACGCTTGAGTGTGGCATGAGGAAGGGGAGAGGGCACTATGCCCAATAGTACCCTAGCAGTGCTTCTGGCTTATCAACGTGTGAGAATCTGCCAAATGAGCTCTGGCCAAATCAGACCTTGTAAGCCCCATAATTTGTAGCCAGGAGGCAGTATTGCAGACACCTTAAACTAGTGCAACTGGAATTGCACTAGTGCAAAAAACATATTCTCTCAATGGGTTTTTTTCACCAGAGAAAAGAACTAGTACTAGGGCAAACATTGCCTTGGTGCAGAAATGCATGAAAGGAATATGTTTTTGGAACTGGGTCAATGTTTTCACTGGTGTCAATTGCACCTGCACTGATGCAAAGATTCTGTAATACTCCAATAGGTTCCCAAGAATGATTTGCCACTGGGTTGTCAAACAATGGCAGCGTCTGCTCACTTTTCATTGCTAAAGCACCGCTTCCATGTCTGTACTGCAAAAACACAGAAAAAGACACGAACAGCTTACACACAAACAGGGGGGTAGGGGGGCTGAGAGGGCTATAGCCCCGGGTCTTTTGGTTGTAGCCCCGGATAGAAGCTTAGTGGGTATAACAAAAGTCCCGACAGTCCCGACATTAGTGTAGCCCCAGATCTTTTCCAGACCTAGCAACACCCCTGCATACAAATAATGGTGGGAGTGGCTGGGTCAATAAACCTTGACTTATAATGGATAATGGTTGGAGGGGCCGGGTCAATAAACCTTGACTTATAATGGATATCATATTTGGGCAGCAATTTAAATGAAAATTCAAAGAAAGGCGGAGCTCTGTAATACATTTGTGTCTTTGTTGTCCACTAAATATTTTAGATCCCCTCATTATTTTTGTGTATATCTTTTATTAATATTTGTACGCCTTTATTTATTGTGTGTGTTTTTATGTATTTCAGTACAGAATCTGGCTGCGGCAAGAATATGGAAGGAACCCCTTCAGCGACCAAGAAAAGGTGCAGCGATTGCTGGCGCAACAGGCTGACAAGGAAAAGCTCAAAAACGTACAAAACACATGGCTTAACCGTTCAGCAGTGCACTACTCCCTGCCCTATAGGGCATACGGTGCTGGCGGCACACGATGGGAGAACCAATAGGCAAAACATTGCCGAACCGGTGCCAGAGCACTCTAAACGCGCTCTGTCCCCTGCTTTACCTGGAGGGCGCTTTTGGAGGGGAATCATTAAAGACCACTGCAGTGTTATTTTGCTCGAAAATGTTTTCATGACTCTTTTTGCCTTTGTATCACTCCATTGGTTGCTCTTCTGCCTGTTCTAAACATCACCTGAGTTAAATTAGCTGAAGTTCAAGGCACTTACTTAATCAGTATGAGCTCTCAATGACCAATAACCAACTTTAGGAGACAGAACCTCGCAGCAGTCTCTCCCCTGTGGACTTTTGAGACCCCTATGGAACTCTTCCCCCACACCCGCACATTCTGAAACGTCTACAGGCCCACCTTTTCCAGCAAGAGTCCAACACGTGTTAAGCCCAAGACCCTGCAAGAAATTGCCTCAATCGAAATCCCTCCAGCTACCCATGCTACTCCTCAATGTGTGCGGGGGCTACAGGCAACAGAATTATATCAAATGGCGGTTGTATATTTATAAATGCTTGGATGGATGTCCCATACAACCACCCATCAAGGAATTGTGAGTTGCTGTTTCTACATAGAACCCCCACTTTCGTTGCCTCTACCCTCGCCCGCTTTAGAGTCTACTGCCTGGAATATCTGTCTTCTGTCACCGCCAAGTTTGACATTTCCAGCCCCTGCACCTACTGCGTGGGGATTGCTTTTTAACAAGCAAGCCGTGTGTTCAAGGCTGAGGGGAAGGGTGAGTGTTTCCTAACTGCATGGTCAATTTCAGCATGTGGATGTTCTGTTTAGATGGACCTGACTTGGGACGTCAGTCTAACACTATTCATATAACATAATGGGTGTATTTGTAGAGTGCACGTTCACCCCCAGAGGGGTAGCTTGGCGCCAATGACAGCTAACAGATGTTTATTGTTACCCACGCCAATGGTACTCATTCTATTGACCTCAGAAGGATGAAGGGCTGAGTGGCCTGCCAGGATTCGAACCAGTGACCATGAGGTCAAACACCGGCTCCTGTAGTGGATGCATTAGTCTATTGAGGCACAGACCCAACATACATTATGAAGTGATGAAACGAGCACCACTGTGTCATGCTAATAAATACTGGGCACTTAGGTGAGGCGGTGCCCAGACCTGCAAAGTTTCTGAGTATGGGAGTTGTCCTTGTGTGAAGGCCCTTTGCTCCCAAGTATTGCACTATGAAGCCAACAACAATGATCAAGACCAGTTGTCATTGTTTGATAGGTGGATTCTCCTCCTATCCGTGCCCCCCCCATGTTTGGCATTTTCAGGTAACATGAAATCCACATCTATGTAACAAAGGGTGGGTTGTTACACAGGAAAAATGCTGGTCCTTGATATGAGGGCAGTCTGCATTTTGCAAGTCCGAATTATGTGGCATGGCCAATTTACCTTTCATCTTTCGCCTGTGAGTACTTTAAAAAAATGTTTTATTTTGTAATTGTGACAATAGTTCATTAATAACTTTATATACTTTTAAGAACCTTAAAATCACCATCACACATACATATCACAAACACAAATCATTGATCTCTTAAAGTCCACATTAAACATTCTGTAAACCATACATCGATAAGTCAGGACAACAAATAATCACTTGTGAATTATTTCATGAATCTCCCTCCAAAAACGCATAAGTGCAACAGTTGGGAAGTAGACCTTCCAGAATTACAATAGGACCAACACTTATCCGTAACAGAACCAGTCAAACCTATTTGCAGAATTCCCTAAATATCTAAATCGTATTTCATAAAAATTATGCATTGCATCAGTAAGTGTCTAGTACATTCGATTTGGGTAGAAAACTCAGCAAATACTTTTGTCCCCATTAAATGTGTTACATTCTGACTCCATTCCGACATTCGTATCTTTCCAGAAATATCTTTTCTCAGATATTCAGAACCCTTAGACCAGTTTGGTTCCCAATTAATCTTCGTAAATGTTTTCTGGGAAAACTCTGAGAAGTCTCTTAGCGGAGTATAGGGGTTATTCTGCAGCACTTTCCCTAGTATGCCTAGCAGGGAATAAATCATCATAATGCGTAGAGATTCGCATATATAAATAAGCACCTTGGCATCTACATTAAAGTACCCAGAGACGTACATCCAAGATCTTAGCTAATTCATTGTCTTGGGGTACACCCAAAATTGCTCTCCAGTACTTCCCTCCAAACATATCGAGCTAGCTATGCGGAACTTCAGCAAAACTAGTTTCCAATCCTTACATTGCAATTGGGGTAATTTGCTATTTATACATTTCAATCAGCCGTTCATGCAATAACCTAGATTCTGGTTTGTAAATTGCCTGTTACTGTCATGCCATAACCCTGTTGTGAGTTGTTTCACGTGTGCAATTCTTCATTTTAATATTCCCATTTATCACTCCCAAAAAGATAAATTGGCATACCTCCATTATTTTATTTCCATCAATATGTCAATTGCCCATATTCTTGGGTCTTTTTTTTTTTCACTAAATCTCATTATCTTTGTTTTACGAAAAATGTACTTGCAGCAAATTTAATTGTGCATAATCGTACAATGTATCAACTGTACGTACAAGCCCTAACAGAGTTTGATCAATGGGCCTCATTACGACCCAGGCGGTAAGTTACCGCCTGGGCCGTCACTTTACCACCATGGCGTAAACTACGTTTACGCCATGGTGGTTGGCGGACTTACCGCCCCATTCCGACCTTGGCGGGGCGGTAAGTCCCCAATCCCCATTTACCCTTCCCCATTCCCATTTTTGCCCCATAGGGCATAATGGGAGTGGGGAAGGCGTTAATTACGCCACCGTAAATTACGGTGGCGTAATTAACTCCATGGTCCCTTAGCGCCATGGATTTTAACACCCGCTAAAAGCGGGTGTTAAAAGCTCCATGGCGCTAAGGGACCTCGTAATTGGCGGTAAGGGGTCGGCGCAGCTAACGCTGGCGTAAACCCCTTACCGCCAGGGTCGTAATGAGGCCCAATAACAGCAATGTCGCAATGTTCCTTGTAAATGTTTTTCACCAAGTTCGGAAATGGTAGGCTTTTGTGCGCACATTTCTTTCCATGTGCCCAACTGACTAATGAGGTTAACCACTTTGTTAGCATGCGTATTTAGGAGGCCAGAGGGTTTGGAAGGGAATTTTCCCTTCCCAACCACACAATTCTTTACAAATCAGTGTAAAAGGTGCAACTTAAAGTACTTTTTCCTAAAATATATACTATAAAAACAATTATTTTATATGTGATTATAAAGAGAGCTCATTAACCAGTCCAAGACTTCAAGATCTGCCATCGTACCTAGCAAAAGTACTCCTGTGCAGAAATAAATATGTGTATGCACGAAAAATCATTGTATCCTCAGTATAAACAATAGGTTTAGTTGTGGCTATTCATTTGTTGACACTGCTCAGAGAAAAAGCAGAACATGTTGTATGCCATTGATAAAAATACTTGTGTGTATTATAAAAACCAAGCATTGCTTATCATAACTGATGGGGCTGGCAAACAATTCAGACAGAATACGTTATTTGTAGAGAGAATAATGGCAACTAAAAGGAACGTGCCAGAACACATGCCAGTAAGAGTTTATGTGCCACTTTAATGAAGGAATTCAGGGGCTACACATACTTTTTGTGAGGATGATAATGGCAACGTAATAACTGCAATAGAGAATACAGCAATTAGAATTCCTGTGCCTCTCCATACAAAGCATATGTCCTCTGAGCAGAGCTATGACAGCACTTATTCAAAACCAGCCTTACAGCTAAGGGGCTTATACATCAGCCATTTGTACTGAAAAATCATTTGATTCCAAGTAGGGAGTAATATTTGATCAGAGCCCTTTTTGTAACCCTGAGATATGAAGTGAAATGACAGGGAACATAATCCAGCCTATAGTTTTGCCCACCCTTCCTCAGCGCAGCCTACATGAAATTCAACCAGAGCCTCGCTGATGTTTTTTTAAGGAGACCTGTTGAAGAATATCACATAGATTTGCCTTGTATGTTAATAGCAGCAATGCTCACTGGTAATTGAGTGCCTTCTTCTGTCACTCAGAGCCGTCTTCTGCAATTCACTGTAGTAGTTAAACAAGATACATGGGGATGCTAGAGGCACTAAACGCAGCACACATGTTTATATTGAAAACCCTCAGCATCTGAGCATAGAAAGAAACAGAAGGAGTAATTTCCTAGACTGTTACTAAAGTATCTCAAACTTCAGCAAATAAATACATTTCCTCAGTACAATGTATTGCTGAAACCTCACACTTGGTTTTTGAAAGTTGCCGATTCGTTTTTCACCTCAAAGGAGGGTTCTTGTGTGCCTTTCCCCATGCCCCTTCCGTCCACCGGTGCTAGCCTTCAATACTAGTTGACAGGGCACTGCAAAAAGTGAGACATTGTAGCATTAAAACCCTCACTGGGATATTTGCATGCTCACAATACTTTGTAAGCAAACCATATCACCATGATATTATGGGCAGTTTAAGAAAATGCCATGGTTATGCATGTACACAATTGTTTTGCTGTGCATCCAAGAATGTTTGCACCATTCCCTGCCCTAATATCTTTGGGCAGGATTATACAAGTGCTTATTGAAAACGTTTTTGGATGGCAGAGATTTACCACATAATTTGCTAAGGTCAGTGTCTGATGGAACTCTAAAAACATGGAAAGGATGCAGTTTGTGTTAAAAGCATTGTAGCTATCTAAATGGTAGTAGCATGCTTGACCTTAAAACACCTTTTCGATTTGACCGAATTGTTTTGATTGTTTTTTCAGTCAAATAAAATAAATATATGGGGAGGGTTAAGGGAATAGGTTAAGGTGGGGGGAAGTGGGTGGGGGGTTTTGGGAGGTCCACCCCACTTTTTCGACCAAAAAAAATGACCCAAAATAATTAGGTCAAATTGAAAAAGGTCAAATGTTTTCGACCAAGTAGACCTAAACCGTCTAAATATCTGTTAAACGAATATTATGTACGAGTGGTGCTAGGCATATCCCGTACTGTGGCAAACCAGAAGGAGGAGCTGCACTAAATACTGACATGTTCAATGGTTTTATTCAAAATAAATTAATAAAGCACCCATCTAGCCCTACTGCTATAAGGGACATTCTGTGCCTACCAAATTAAAACTAATGGTGCTCACAGAAGTCCAAAAGAAATAGTTGTTAGTCCAAATTTTAATAGCTAATTGGCCCTACCACTTAACAACGAAAACAGGAGGCCGGAGCAATAGCCTCTAGAATTGGCTTCTGACTGGCCCAACACTTGGATCTCTTTTACAAGAAGAAGGTTTTAAAAGTTCAAGAAGTGCTGGATCTCTTTCCACGAAGTTCATCAATTTTTGGCACTACAGTCCTCATACTCTCTGCAGGTTCTGTATGCCAATTCAAACGTATTTACAGAAATTCCATACAGTTCCCTTTTCTCAGAAAAGACAAGGTTTTCATAACACAATTCCGCCATTTCTCACTTATTGCTTGACAATGTCCTTGCCTTGTTTTTAAACACTGGAACCCTCCAGGTTCTCTCTCCTCCCAATTCTATTCACTATGTTTTGTGTTTCCAGGACTCCCCAAAGTCAGCTGGCCCTCTGTCAGGCTTGCTTTAGCAGGGTCTAAGTAAGGTGTCTGTCCCTTTAAGATTTTCTGGGCTCCCATAACCTCTGGGGCTTCTTCCGCATTGACTGTCTCTTAATTTCACAGGGCTCTCCAAAGCCATCTGGTCTTTTGACATGCTTATTGTCAAGGAGTTCCCCCCTTCTCACCTGGGTCCGGTGCTTGCCGGTGTCTTAGATCGCTGCCTTCTTGCGAACGCTCCTGGTCTTGAACACTGCTGCTCGAGTCTCGTCTGGTTCCAGGTTGCGTTTAGTTCCGGGAACGCGGAGTCCAGGAATCCGGGAGTCTTGAAAAAGCTAGTAATGCTCGGAATCAGGAAGGGGGAAGGGTCAGGAGCGGGTAATAGCACTGGGACAAAGGAAACAATACCGTGAGCTACGAACACACGTCTGAGGCTACTCTGCAATAGCATTGAGACGCGCGGAGCCGCGGAAGGCGTGGTCTATAAATAGATCACGTCGCGTTCAGCGCATGGAGCGAGCAAGGGCTTCAGCTCTGGACGGCCATGTTGGAAGTAGTACGGAATGTAAGCCCCCTTGAGACAAGGACCAGGAGGTCCAAAAGGGGCGTGATCTGAAGTTCATGACAGCATGCCTCCTCCGAAGGCCTTTTCCTCCAGGTTTGCCCAGGTGTATTAGGTGAAATCTTATGAGCAAGCGAGGAGCCTTGATATTTGAAACAGGTTCCAAGGTCCTTTCGCTAGGAGGATATCCTTTCCACTCCACTAGGTATTGAAGATGGCCCCGCTTATACCTGGAGTCACAAATCCGGGACACCTCATATTCCAGTTGGTTGTCAACCAGTAGAGGTGGAGGTCTACTGGATTTTTGAGAGGATTGGATGTAGGGCTTGTATAGGGATGTGTGAAAAATTGGATGAATTCTTTTCCAGGAGTCAGGTAGCTTGATTCAATATGAGACAGGATTGATAATCTCCTTGATGGGAAATGGACCATAGTAGCGGGGAGCCAGCTTGTTTGGTCGAAAGTGTCGGGGAAGTAGTTTTGATGACAACCACACTCGGTCAGCGACCGTATAGGAAGGACCTGGTCTTCTTTTGGTGTCCGCATACCTCTTGGTCTGTAATCTGGCTTTTTCCAAGTGTTGTTTAGCCTCCCGGTGAATGTAGATAAGAGTTTCGATCCAGGAGTCAACAGTAGGTACTGGTGTAGGGTAAGGAAGAACCGAGGGTAAAACCGATGGGTGGAACCCCTGACTACAATAAAAGGGGCTGGTCTGTAGCGCTGAGTGTTCGGAGTTGTAAGCGAATTCCGCAACGGGTATCAGGAGAGACCAGTCATCCTGAACCTTGGTGGCGAAACATCGGAGATATTGTTCCAGGGTCTGGTTTGCACATTCTGTGGCTCCGTTGGTTTGGGGGTGATATCCTGAAGAGGGGGCACGTTGGATTCCTTGAACTCGACAGAGGTGTTTCCAGAATTGTGAAATGTATTGGGGACCCCGGTCAGATATGATCTTGGAAGGAAGCCCATGTAGTCGGAATCTGTGTTCCAGAAATATTCCAGCTAGCTCTGAAGAGGAGGGTAGTTTCATCAGTGGCGTAAAATGGGCCATATCGGTAAATAGATCTATGGTGACCATGATGGTAGTATATCCTCGGGAAGGTGGTAACTCCACTATGAAGTCTGTAGTGATGATTTCCCATGGTTTAGAGGGTAGAGTGGGCTGCAGAAGAAGACCCGCCAGTCTTTTGTTATCATGTTTATTTTGGGCACAGGTCATACAAGCCTGGATGTATTGCTGTACGTCAGACTTCATTTTAGGCCACCAGAACTGTCTCTGTATAAGACAGAGGGTGTTGGTGATACCTCAGTGCCCGGAATGGAGTGTGTCATGACAGGTTTATTATTTTCTGCTGTAACTTCCGTGTAGGAATGAGTAGTGCATTGTCCTTGAATAAGTAGCCTTCCTTGGCTCTTAATTTCCAGTGGTTTCTTGTTGAGATGTCCTTCCATATTTCCGAGGATTGGGTTTGCGATCGGACTTCTTCTAGGAGATCAACTGCTTGGGCTACGAAGATCATGGGAGAAAACATTTTAGGAAATGCCTTGTCTTCAGTGGTCACGTAGTAAGGACGGCGAGACAAGGCATCAGCGATCAGGTTCTGTGATCCAGGGACATGAGTAATGTGGAACTGATACTGGGCAAAAAAGTAGGCCCAACGTGCCTGACGACTGTTCCTGCACTCCAGTGACTGTAGAATCTGAAGGGTTCGATGATCAGTACGGACTTGGACAGGATGTCTGGCTCCCAGAAGTAGGTGTCGTCATTCAGTGAAGGCTTGGTGAATGGCTAACAGTTCCTTTTCCACGACGGAGTAGTGTGTTTCACTCAGAGTTAAGGTTCTTGAAAGATAAGCAACGGGGTGTTCCAAATCGTCCTCCATTTTCTGCTTCAACACTGCTCCTATAGCGTAATTAGAGGCATCCGTTTCCACTAAAAGGGTCAACTTGTATTGGGTTGAGCCAAAATGGGAGCTTGTGTAAACTCAGTCTTCAAACGCTGGAATGCAGTTTCTTGTAATGTTGACCAGACAAATGGGGTATACTTCTTTAGCAGAGTCACTATAGGTTGTACAATCTCGGAAAAGGTGGCTATGAACTTTCGGTAGAAATTGGCTAGTCCTAGGAAGGATTGGATTTGTTTCATGGACGTGGGAGTAGGCCATGCGAGAATGGCCTTTACTTTTGAAGGGTCCATGCCAATCCCCTCTGGACTAAGGATAAATCCCAGATAGTGCACAGAGGTAACGTGAAACAAACATTTTCCAGGCTTGGCTAAGAGGTGATGTTCCCTGAGTCTTTGTAGAACTGCCTTAACATGTTCTTCATGCTTCAGAGGGTCCTTGGAAAAAATCAATATGTCATCCAGATAGACAATGACGAAGAGAAACAACATGTCAGAAAACACCCTATCCATAAAACGTTGGAATACTGCTGGGGCATTGGCTAGTCCAAAGGGCATGACCAGGTACTCGTAGTGTCCAAAGGGTGTTCTAAAGTCGGTCTTCCACTCATCTCCTTCCCGGATACGGATCAAATGGTAGGCCCCCCTGAGATCCAATTTGGTGAATATCACTGCACCTCTCACTGCTTCCAGGATATCCGATATCAAGGGTAGTGGGTATCGGTCCTTAAAAGTGCATTGATTTAGGCCACGATAATCGAGGCAAGGTCTAAGTTCCTGGGTGTCTTTCTTAGGAACAAAGAACAATGATGCGCCTGCTGGTGACTTTGAAGGTCTTATGGTACCGTTTTCAAGGTTTGTATCCAGATATTCTTTGAGGGCCTTTTTCTCAGGTTCGGAAAGGATGAACATCCTACCGAAAGGGATCACTGCCAAGTTTTCCGTTTCAATTGCGCAGTCTTCGGGTCTGTGTGGAGGTAAGGCCTGGACTATGGCAGTGGAAAAGACATCGGCAAATCCTTGGTAGGCCTCCGGAACCTGTATTATATTGGAAACCATGAGTGGAGTTTCTTGCTCCTTAGGTGGTTCCTGACGGGGTGTTAAAAGAAGTTCCAGGGATAGACAATGAGACATATAAAACTCCGAGCCTAGGAATAGTGATTCTGCTGTCCAGTTTATATACGGGTTGTGTTTTTGTAACCAGGGCATACCCAATACCATGGTATGGGGTAGTGGGCGGACTTAATGATATTGAATCTGATTAGCTCTTGATGGTGGTTTATTGAGAGCTGGATTTCCTTGGTCTGTAGGCTTATGGGCCCTGAACTGAGGGGTCTTCCATCAATGGCTTCCACAGGCTGCATGGAGCTTCGTGCCTCATATGGGATTTGATGACTGACAACCCATTCCTGATCTATGAAGGTTCCCATAGCTCCACAGTCAACCAAGGCCAGAATGGGGCAGATCTTACTCTTCGAGGGTGAAAGAAATGCCTGGAGAACGACCAGCCTGTTTTGTCCAGGAGAGTTCAAGGATGGAATTGATGTGGAGCAAACATCTCTCTCCCGAATCTCTGCTCCATTTAAGATCGGGAGCTGGCGTTTCCCGAACACCGAGGAGGTGTGAGAGGACATTCCCTGACCAAATGTTTGTTTGAAGCACAATACATACACAAACCCGTATGGCTCCTTCTCAACCTTTCTTGAGGTGATATGGGTCCACGGAAGGCTCCAATTTGCATGGGTTCAGGTTCTGGGGCTAGGCTTGGGTTTGCGTCCATTCTGGCTGTGCTCTCAAAGGACGTCTTGGGTGGGTTTCAATTGGATTTCTTCTTTTCAGCCTTCCTTTCCTGGATGCGAAAGTCTATTTGCAAGGCCAGGTCCATTAGTGCTTGGAATGAATTTGGTCGAGCCACCCTGGCCAGTTCGTCCTTGATCTCATCATTCAGGCCTCTCCTGAACAGGGTAAAACTAGCCTCAGAAGACCAGTCTGCTTCCTTAGCCAATTGTTTAAATCTGGTCACATAAGTGAGCATATCTTGGGAGCCCTGTTGAAAGTCCAGCAAGCGTTCTTGGGCAGTATAGACCTGCTCTGGATGGTCAAACATGCCTTTAAGGGCCTGTATGAACCCATCAAAGTCATCTAGGAGGGCATCGCCGGAGTTAACAAGGGGTGTTGCCCAAGTTAAGGCGTTGCCGGAAAGGTGGGATATGATGAAACCCACCTTAGCCCTAGGAGTCGCGAAATAATAGGGCTTAAAGGTAAAGTGGACCAGGCATGAATCCAGGAATCCGTGAAGTGTTTTTGCCGAACCATCATACTTGTCAACAATACCGCCCAACAGGGCACTCTCCTTTGTAGCAGAATCCCGGGATAAGACCAATTGTTTGAGCGCAGCATTTTCCGCCTTAAGATTTTGGACCTCGGTTGATAATTCTTGCATGCGTCGCATTAAGCCCTGCACGGCGGCTTCCATCTCGTTTTTAGGTTCGATCGGGTGGTGTCTCAAACTGTCAAGGAGTTCCCCCCTTCTCACCTGGGTCCGGTGCTTGCCGGTGTCTTCGATCGTTGCCTTCTTGCGAACGCTCCTGGTTTTGAAAAGTGCTGCTCGAGTCTTGTCTGGTTCCAGGTTGCGTTTAGTTCCGGGATCGCAGAGTCCAGGAATCCGGGAGTCTTGGAAAAGCTAGTAATGCTCGGAATTAGGAAGGGGGAAGGGTCAGGAGCGGGTAATAGCACTGGGACAAAGGAAACAATACCGCAAGCTACGAACACACGTCTGAGGCTACTCTGCAATAGCATTGAGACACGCGGAGCGGCGGAAGGCGTGGTCTATAAATAGATCACGCTACGTCCAGCGCATGGAGCGAGCAAGGGCTTCAGCTCTGGACGGCCATGTTGGAAGTAGTACGGAATGTAAGCCCCGTTGAGACAAGGACCAGGAGGTCCAAAAGGGGCGTGATCTGAAGTTCATGACACCAAGGTTATCAGGTCCTCAGTAGGGCGTCTGCCGTTTAGGTGTTCTGGGCTCCTGTAACTCTTGTGGGTTTTCCTGCCTCTTGTATTACTGTATTTCAGGACACCCCAAAGTCCTCTGGCCCTCTGTCAGGCTTGCTTTAGCAGGGCTTAGGGAGGGAGTCTGACCTCTAAGGTTTTCCAGGCTACCATAACCCTTGTAGCTTCTCCAGTCTCTTCTATCACTGTTTGGCCCTCTCAATGGCGTTACCTCTTCGGAGCGTTCCCTCCTCTTCTGCTACTTGGCAGCTAATGCACATCTCATGCAGAGATTGGGGATACTACTTCTCCACTGTGGTCTGGCTTCCGTGTGGTCACGCCACGAGTCGAGACGAGCGCTTTACTATCTCTGTCTCTCTTCTTGGTCGATCAGGATGCCATCCTTCTGGCATCACGCAAGTGATTTGCTTGCACTCCGCGGTCTAGCATGGCTGCGCCCCTCCTTGACTTCTTCCCGTCAGAGGCTCACCTCTGCATAGGATTCTTCCACCTCCATTCAAGGTTCCTCGTCTTATTATGTACGCCATCACAACCAAAAGGGTTGTTTCGTTTCTTTTTGACTGAAGTTCAGGTGGGATCCAGCATTATTTGAAGAAATGTCCCTATTTGGTGCATTTAAAACAGAAGTAGCAACAGCTTTTTCAACTGTGATGTAGGCAGACAATGTACTCTGGATTAGGAGTTCCTTACCGGAATGGGAGTCCTTGTCCCCAAGAGGGGATTCACTACCAGTGAGGTCACACTTGCCCAGACCCCTACGGAGGGTCTTGCTGAGTGGGCTCACCTCCCTAGCCTCAAACACGGTGGTTACCCTCTGGGGAGAAAGGACGAATAGTCCAGATTTGTCACAATACTCACAATCCCTTGCAGGCCAATAAATGATATGGCAATGTTGTTCTCCATCTATAGGGTAATGTAAACAATGCTAAAAAAGGAGGCACTAGACATGACATTTGCCTACTCAAAATCCGTAGAATGCAAATTAATTATTGAGTTTAAGTTCAAACCACTTGTGTGACATATGTACAAAGTATAGTTACAGAAACAAGTAGCCTGCTTCCTTATATTAAGTATCTGATCTCTGAGCTGACATATAGGTTACATAGTGTGGGTGTCGCATTTGCTAAAGCCTCATGAATAACAGAAATGCTGGTGCTTGAACAGTACTCATATTACAACAAGCATAAAAGAAGAAGCAGATGTAGGTACCTGTTTTGTATGATATGATAGGTTATTTATAACGCGCTTAATACCCAGAGGTTTCTAAGCGCGGAGCCGGGGATTGAACCTGTGTTGCTCCGTGTTGTCTTGCTTCCAAGGTGAGCACGTTGCTGCTGAGCTATCACTCCAGTAATCTTTCACAGAGCCAAGGTAGGCAGTTTCAAGGTTGTCTAGAAATATCTAAATGTTGCCTGTGGCGGAAGTTAGAGTCATAAGGTATAAGTGTTGTAGAGTCCAGTAAATGAGTCATGGGTGGGGAGGGAAGGTTATTTGGGTCATGTGTGCAGCCATATCTTAGTTAGATCTTCTCTTTGTGCAGCTGCCGATTATCATATTCGTTTTTTTATCCTCTTGAGGGTGTATTCTGTTTCTAGGGTGTTTAAGGTTATGCTTGCATCGTTCAGCAATGGAAATAGGCTAGACCAGAATAGCAACATTATTAAGTATAATTTAGCTTCATTAAGAGAGAAAGCAAATGCCAGGTAAATGCCGTGGCTTGTGCTTTATCAATTCTTGGGAAGGTGGGAATTGTCTGTGTGTGCTGCTAAAACTCCTCTGAGTGTCACCCAGAAGGAAGCTGGGCAAGCACACATGCCCACTGCTTAGAAGGGACATTGCTCCTCGGCATACCCTAACCAAGAGATTTGTACACCTTCTATCTTTGCTGGATAGTTATTGAAATTGTTTCAAAAAAGGTAGTAGGTGCCCATTTACAGAAAGAACCTGGCATGATAACGTGTTCTGTGGTTTTTTCCCACTTTGAGAGTCAAAGATGGGAAATACCCATTTGCATATTAGTCTTTGTCCTGCCCACATGAGCAGTCTAGCACCAAAATGCTATGGCAATTCCCTTATGAACAAGAGTACCAACAGCAACGCCATACAAATTACCTATGGCTTCTGGCAGATCAGCCAAATATAAATTAAATAAAGCAGGGCGCCAAATCACACCCCTGCCTGAGGTCTACATTGACCTGCACTGGTTGGGACAGTGTACCTTGCTGATCCAATCTGATTCAAGCTAATAAGTATATTTAATAGACCATCTGGGATGCCCCCTCTTTTTAACTTATCCCAGAGTCTATTTCAATCCACTGTGTCGAAGGCAGAACAAAAGTCTACAAGCACAACATCGTTTTTCCGGGTCGAATCAACATTTGTAAAACCTTTAGATTAGGAATCGTAGAGGAACCCTTCCAAAATCCTGTTTGGGATGGAGAGAGAATCACACTTTTATCTGACCATTTGTTCAATTCCTCTAAAATGTTGTAGGAAAATAATCTTCTTACTGACATCCAGCATTGCCCAAAGGCGATCATTTGTGGGATCAGCCCTATCTCCTTTTTGATATAGCGGGGCTAAAATATAACTACTTCATGAAACTGTTACATGGTTACACTGGGTATTTTCACAAAGAGCAAGTACAACAGGTTTCCTTGCAACTCTCAGTTATATTTGATAACCATTCTACATAATCCATCGGGGCCAGGAGCATGGGAAGAATTAATTTTCTTATTTTTTATTTATTTTTAAAACATTATGCAGTGCAGTGACAGACTACATCCTCTAAACACATAAATATGCGAGTTTGTTACAATCTTGTTTAAAACCAACTTAGATCAATCAAACATGTCACATAACGCATTGACTGGGCGAAGTCATCTTCTGTAGGTATTCGCAGAATGTTTCCCAAATGTCCTTGGGTCTGCAGCTGGGTACAACCAGCGAAATGGAGCCCTCCTCCCTTTCATTGGCATAAGTTAGTTACCTAAACCATACATTAACATCAGGGGCAGCTTTTGATTTCCAGCACTTCAACATAAATTTTTTAGCAATGAGGCATCCCAAATTGAACAGCCAGCAAATCTTCAAAGATACCTTCCCGATGTCCCCCAGCAAGTATTTGGGGGGTAGAAGTGTAGGGGCGATATCCGTAATATCATGCAGGGCATCTGCCACTGTTCGCCAGAACTGTGTGATCTTCAGGCAGCTCCAGTACATGTGCCGGGAGTCAGCAGCATCTGCGCCGCATTTCACGCACTGACTGCTGATTGTGGGTGCGAACCTTGTTATCCACGCAGGCGTGTAATGTAGTTTGTTTAGTATCTTGAACTGTATCAGTCTAAACCTTGGTTTCAGGGAAACTTCCCTTGTCAGTCGACACCATCGTGACCACTGTTCATCATTTATTACCATACCCAGATCTTTTTCCCATTTCCCTTTGGCACTGTGGATGAGAGTTTGGCTAGCCTGACAAGCTTTGTACAGTCTTGACACGAGTCTTCTAGTGTCTGTACTGGACGCTACCATTTCCAGTGATTCACAGGTAATGGGTTCATGGGGGAATGAGGGCCAGCGGCTCTGAACTGAAATATTGAAGCGCTCTTATTGGGTTATTACCTAGTTTAGCCGTAAAGTATTCATGTGAGACAAAAGTTCCATGAGGGAACAGGTTATGCAGAGCCATTGTCTCCTCAGGAGTCCACCCAATTTGTATATATTGGTCAAAAGTCAGAGGAAGGCCACGGCAATTTCACAGGGAGAGCGCTCCGCAATATGGTGTTAACACATTGAGTCTCTTAAGCAAGCTTGCCCAAGCGTTTACTGTTGCCTGGACCGGATCAAATGTACAAGTATCAGCGTGTTGATTAGCAAGTACTATTGATTTCAAGTTCGAAGGGGAGGCACTGTATGTCTCTAAAGCCATGTGTAGCTAGTGATACTGGGGGGAATACCACTATCCGGCATACTGTGCCTGTGAAGCAACATAGTAGAGTTTGAAGTCGGGGGCCTAAAGGCCTCCTTGCTCAAAAAGTTTGGACAACACTTCCCATTTCAGTTGTGGAACCCCAGTTCTGTGACTGTGTTTAAGATGTATGATACGTGCGAGGGGCTCAATTTTCAGAGCGAAGAGTAAGGGGGATAGTAGGCAGCTCTGCCTCGTCCCGCGGCCTACAGCCCATGAGGAACACAGACAACAACATGCCTCCAGTGCGGACCTTGGCTGCCAGCCCAGCATAGAGCAGGTGAATAAACTGGACGAAATGATCCCAAATTGAATTTGCTGGTGCACTGCAGAAAGAAACTGCCGTGAGTCAGAGTCAAAGGCCTTCTCAGCATCAAGCGAGGCAGCCACAGCCTGAGCATTTCAGTTAATTTAGGACATGATGCAGAATAATCTACGCAAGTTGAACGCCCTGCAGCGGCCCGGGATAAACCCAGGCTGGTCAGGGTGGACCAATGACGACATATCTGGGTGGATAGTATCTTGACAAACATTTTGGTATCAGCATTAATTAGGGATAACGGCCCATACAAAGCCATCTTAGAGGCTGGTCTGTTGTGTTTAAGCAATACAGTGATTTCCGGTTTTTACGAGCGAGGGGGTTAGATGCCCGAATTGGAGGGATTCCTCCTAGACCTTCAGCAGCCAGAGAGCAAGGATTAACCGGAACTCCTTATAAAGTTCCATACCAATACCATCGGGGCAGGGGGCCTTTCCAGATGGAAGAGCCATAATCAATTCAATTGATTGTGCCAAGTGTGAGTGGTTGATTCAGGACTAATTGTGCTTCCAGCGTCAGCGTTGGGAGTGGGATCTCATTTAGGTAGCTTGCCAGCTCTGCATTAGTGTACCTATCACAGTTTGCATACAGAAGACTTATAATATTGGTAAAATTCACCATTGATTGCCTCCGGTGCAGTGAGAATATTTCCTGACGTCCATTTGATAACAGTGATGTGTAGGGCACCTTTCTCAGATCCAATGGCGCCTGCAAGGAATCGGCCAGGTCTATGCGCCTCCCCATAGCCCCTTGCCTGAATGGCATGACTCATCAAGTGGACTTCTCTGTCTACCGATTCATTTCAACAGGTTCCCTTTAATGAGAAAACCTTTTTTGTAACCCTAAAACAAAATATACACATTTTTGTGTTTTACTAAATTTGCTTTTGGTCTATTATTATTACCTACAAACAGAACTAATCATTTTGAGTTTGCAGTAGTTGGTTTAGCCAACACACAACAGTGTGCAGGGGACGGGAGGGTTCAAAGCTTGAGCTTTCTCTTTCTTGTGTTTTATTATGTGTGGAGGTCTTGTGCCAGGATCTCAGTTCCTCCCCCACACCTTAATTTAAATTGACATTTATTTTTGACTATTCTCATAAAAAGTTTACCAGATTAGGAGTGTACCAATTCTTGTATTTTTCTTCCCTTTAATGAGACCCAATAATGCTCTGTTGTGTGATATTGTTTTCAAGGTGTCTCAGCCAGCTTCAACGCTGCCCAACTCTCTTCTCATTTCTTTCAACATGCCCATTGAGATTGAGATCCCCTCCCTCCTAACCCACACCTTAAATACCTTCCAAACTGTGGATGAATGTTGAACAGAACCTTAATTTTCCGAAAAAGTCTGTGACCTCATTGTGCAATGTCTCCAGGAAAACCAGATTTAGTAAGCATGAGGGGGGCATGCATCATGGAGGGCGGGGGGGGGGCCGGAGCCATCCCAGACTATAGTCAATGTGACCGGTGAATCAGAAATGGTCTAGAGTGTATCCTACAATCCTGCACCTGCGTCACAGGCACTGCAGCTACTAGCCAATAGTCAATCCTGGACTGTGCGTCATGCACTGACGAGTAGTCAGTGAACTTGTATACTCCTGGATTGCGGTCCCTCCAAGCATCAACCAATTCAATTTGTTGCATGATATGCAGACTTGTGCGCCCCACATTCGTTAACTCTCGCTGGGTTGCCTGTGATCGGTTAAACACACAGTTCAGGATTGAGTGGAAGTTGCCTCCCCAAATGATACGTGATAGGCAGCCCCCTATTAGAATGCTCATCACCTGACCAAATAATTCGGGGTCATCTAAGTTTGCGTCGTAAGTATTAACCAATGTTGTGTCGATGCTTGCTAATTTCCCCACAGGATTGCATACCTCACCTTTGGGTCTATACAGCGCTTGACTTCCTGAAAGGGGAGCGATCAGTGTACTAGCGTCATCACACCCCTAGCTTGTGAAGAGTAATCCATGTAATAACGCTAAGGTCCCAACTGGGGACAAACCTTTCATTGAGCGCCCCTTGGGCGTGGGTTTCTTGCAGCATTACCACCCTTGAACCATGGCGATTAATGTATGCCGCTACCTTACGCGACTTGATAGGGTGGTTAAGGCCCCGTATATTCCAGGTCAGGAAGGAGATCCCCTCACCAAAGGTATCATGGTTATGTTAATTAGAGAACATAGCTCGCTTGTGTGAATAGGAAGGATGCTGCTACAGTATGTGACAGAGGGACAGTCTGCACTGATATTCGATAAAAAAAATGCTAATACATTTTCATAACATTCAAACCCCAGTAATGTGTGACCCCCTTGCTCATCATTTACCACCAACTGGATGAGCTTCCATCCCACCACCCTCATCATCACCCCCAACTTGACGATGTACCCCAACAAGGTACTGGACATTTCCTGGGGTGCACTGTGAACAGAAACTGCTCTCACTGAGACGGCCATGTTGACTTTGACCGGCCTGAGTCATTAAAAGTTTCTAATCCATGAATGGCACAGTGAGAGGAGAGGTCAGCTCAATTTCAACACTGGTCAATCATTGTCCATAATGTCCAGTCCATTATTGTTCGGGTGGGGCTGCGGCCGTGGTCGCCACCTCACTTTGGAAGGGGAATAGAAATAGAGGCTTCAATGTAGGCCGTGGCATCAGTTGGGTTGTCAAAGAAGTGTGCCCGACCACCATGTTGAATTTGTAACTTGGCCGGAAACATCAGTGCATAGGGGATCTGTCTGATGCGCAGCAATTTCTTGACTGGATTGTACAATTTCCGTAGGGCTTGTACATTTGCAGAAAGGTACAGGTAGATGTGGATATCCGAGGACTCATAGCAGAGTGTGCCCTTCTGCCTAGCCAGACATAGTATAAGATCTCTATCCTGGTAGTTGAGCAGCCTGGCCAAGCTGGTGCATGGGGGGGGGGTGCTCTGGCTTGGGAACAGAACCCAGGAACCCAGCACACGATGGGCACACTCCACAAGGAAGTTGGGGGAGAATCTGGATTGATCAAATAGCGACTTCAGCAGGTTCTCGACAAAGGTTTCCATGTTTCCAGGTTTCAACTACTTGCTAGAACACACATCATGGCTAAAATTGACTATTGTAATCCCTTGTATTTAGGGACTAGTCTAATGAATATCAACAAGCTTCAGGTGACCCAAAACAATGCCATCTGGGCTGCTCTTAATATTCCTAGGAAACTTCATATCTCCAACACTAGACGCAGTCTGCGCTGGAACCCTGTTGCTCATAGAATATCACTTAAAACCCTTTCACTTACCCACAAGTGCCAGACTAACCTCGCCCCTGACTACCTAGCCACCCAATTGAACCCCCACATTACTACCCACCCGGTCAGATCTGCCCAAGCTGACTCCCTGTCCACGCCTAGATTCAAGCTGCAGAAAGCTGGGGGGGGTCTAGCTTCCCCGTCCTTGCTGCTAAACTTTGGAACACGCCCCAATTTGCTCAGAGCTGAACCCTCTGATCACTCTTTCAAGAGTAAAAACAAACTTGGCTTTACGAGCAGGATCTTGTCAATACCCGCTCTGCATAAATAATGCTAATGGCATAATGCCTGACCGGTCCACTCTCATCTGACCACTGCCGGCATTAGATCTCTTTCTTTGTATATTTATTACATTCCTGCATACTCACCTGTAATCCTTCTGCACGCACTGTCTAGCTGCGTACACTTCTACTCCCACTGTTTGCTTCTTAACTGTTCTTCGTACTGAGATGCACTTGTGATTTATTTTATCCTGATTGTATCACTCTCACTTTGTCAAAAGTTTTTTGATGTTGTTATATGTAACAGATGTACTCTTAAGCTATGTGCCCAGATGCCCCAGGGCTAGGTGCACAATACAAATAAACAAATACAAATACAAATTGGATCCTTGCAGGCCGCCACTGGGATTGCAATTATGCAGATATTTTTGCACCTGGAGCGTGACTCCAGTTCCTCGCATTTGTTGCAGATTTTATTGACCTGCAGTTGCATCTGCGTTATGTCGCCATCATGTCTGTCGACCCTGTCCTCTGTGTCGTCGATCCTTGTTTCAGCCTCAGTTATGCGGGCGCTCTCCTTCTCCAACTTAGATTTCAAGGATCCAATGGTGGACACTATGTTGTCGAGCTTCATGTTGACAGCCATGACCCCATTCTGCATTGCCGCCAGTAAATGGCCATCACGAGCAGCACCCGAGGTCAAGGCATGGCCATGGCCATGCCTTGACCTCGGGTGCTGCTCGTGATGGCCATTTACTGGCGGCAATGCAGAATGGGGTCATGGCTGTCAACATGAAAGCTGTTGGATCTGTGACCTCTAAGGTTTTAGTGGGGGTATAGGTGTAAGAGTCCGTTGTCCATTTTTTCTTTCCGCCAGATCCCTTCGTCATTCTGTTGCCCTGTGGTACCGAGATGGGAGGCGCCGTGCCAGTGGGCGAGTTGGTAAGATCCTGGGACTTTTGGAAAAAGTAGGCGGATGATGGCGCAGTTCTCCCCAGTAAGATGTCACCCTAATGGCTTCTTGAGCATATCATCAATTGGGACTTATTTGAGAGTAGTTTGATTTTATGTTTCCATACTGATTAAACAGCAGTTCTGTACCGAGGGCAGGTAGGAGGCTGGGCTGGTGATGAGGCAAAGACCTTGAAGCCTGGATGGGCGATGAGAGGATGAAGGAGAAGCCTTGTGGCCACCAGAGCAGTGGCCCCCACTTTTGTAATTCGATGGAGCTTTGGTAAAATGCTATCACAGGTCTAACAGGCTAGCCCCATCACAGTCAATGAGGATCACAGAGAGGAGCACCCCGGGCAACATCGAGGGGTCTAGTCGGGAGCAGACCACAGCGCCCCACAGCGATGCCACTGGTGTCAGTGCTCCCAAATACTGGGCTTCCCCACTCCCACAAGGAAACAGAAGGGTGAGTTCTATGGGCTGTATGGCAGCGCCCTGCCTATCACATGTGTTGCCAGAGTCTAGCCACAGAGTAGGCCGCATCCGAGGGGTTGCAGAATCATCAAAAGATGGACCCAACCATCAGGGGCCCCACAGGGTAGAAATCAAGAGGTCCGTCTGGGTCACTATGTATCGCCCACAGTCACGCCCAGGCTCTCCGCTGCAGGGCTATACAAGAATGTTAGGTGGCACCACGGGACCACCACAACCTGTATGTTGGTGGGCGCTCACTGTTGGACTGACACTTTCAGGCTTATACAGGGTTCAGGGACACACAACACTCACCGGTAGCAGCGCTGCATCAGTGCGACAGTCCATTGTCGTGGGCAGTCAGGAGGTGGGGCAGGCGCAGTGACAAAGACCTACAGAACCACACGAGCAATGAGAAGACCCATGGGGGAAATCCAGTGGTCTCCAGAGTACAGCACCGGGCTTGCGCAGCTCAGTGAAGGTCTGAAGTCATGTAGCCCCAGACGCAGTGGTTCAGCTCTGCCGCAGTCCAAAAGGGGCTCTTCGTGGGGCAAAGCATGTAAGGAGGCAATGTCCAGCCAGGAGATATCCACGGCATCCAGCCACACAAGCACCAGTGAAACGGTTCAAATTTAACACAGCTGCACCATGTATTTAGTTATCAGTCTGAATTGTGATTTCTTGCCAAGATACCATTAATTTCCCTCTCATTTGACCTGCTATAGCCATAACCCTGATACCTTACTGTTCTACACTTAGCGTACGCTTGTGATGCGCTGTTGATCTGAAAACATTTCAATTCTGTCATAGCCAGAGCATGAACAGACAACTCAAAGCCAAGGTCACAAACCACAAAGGTCTTTATTAAACAACAGAAAGGGGTTATGTAGAACTCAAGCACTGTAGTTGAACACTAAAAATTCAATATGCAATCAAGGCTTTCTTGAGCACTGTAGTCTGTCAGTCCTTCCCTCTCCCCCTTTGTCTCGGCCAACCGGGCTTAAATGGGCACTCATGGGCCATTAGGAAATAAAGTGTCCCCTCACTGCTTTATTGGCAATTTGGTTGGATGCTTGGCTTTCTTAGAAGTTGTCAAAATGGTGTTCTTCAGTGGATGTTGAACCGGGACCACCACTCCCGGCAATCCATGTCGCCTGGTTGTGAACCAGTCATCAGATTCCATTGGATCTTAGCCAGCATTGCGGTGGGCTGTGGGATTATCAGGCTTAGCCCTATTCGTACTTCTAGTAGACACAGCCACAGCCTCACCGAGCACTTGGGTCTCAACCATACTGTTAAGTCTTGCCCCTTGACATGGGCACCACCTTCTCCTTAGCTGTCTCTTACTTATCTTTAGTCCCCACCTTTCCCTCCTCTCTGCCATGCTTTATTCTTCAATGTCCCATCAAGCGTTGCTACTCTCCTCCTAGCCTCTTGGCATTATTCTTCTGAACCTCTCCACAACTCTCCTTGTCACCACCATAGGTTATACTCCTTTTTAGGTTTCTTTCCACTAACTCACTAATGTTCTTGCTACCCTCCTCCACTTTCCTAGTTGTTGTCTCTGACTCCTCTGCATATCTACTCTCACGTGCCTTCACCTCTCCACCTCTCATTTTATCCTTTATCCGCCTTCCCTTTAGTTCCATCCTCCTCTTCCTGACAACTCGTTTCACTCTTCACCTCCAATCCTCCCATCTTTTACCACTGTATTATTTTTCTTCTCATCACCTTCTCTTTCTTCATCACTTCCTCTCTGCCTTTAGCCTCCTCACCATCCTGCTGCGCAATCATCTGCTGTCTACCCCTCGATTGTTCTGACTCCCATACCTTCTCAAAACTCATGGCCCTTTTATAATGAAGTGGCATGGCCGACTGACATCATTGCATAATGATACTCAGCTGGGGTTTTGCTTTATTCATGCCTTGTGATTAGGTCAATTGCTCTTAGGCTGTGAATACCCTAACTGGGTTTAATCTTTGCACATGCAGTAACGTGACCCTTCGGGTCGATGTTTCAATGTGGGGGGCTGCCATATTTGTTCCACTTATTCAGTGTCTGATAACTGGCCTCCCATTCGTGCCTATCAGTGCGGGTTAAGTATTCAAATTATACTATTCAGCCTTCTGTGAGCTACAGTGAATTAGGCTCACAAGCAGTTGTACAAGGAAGTGTGCTAAACACAGATTTTCACTGTTGAAACCAAGTCCTGGAATTCACATGGTGCAGCTCACGTGGGCCCATAACAGCAGTTGGCAATAGATAGTACTTGAGACCACCTTCTGTTCAAAGCATTTCCCTCCTTGTCAAAGCCAGTCTTCCTCTGTTGTAAGGTGTCAGCTGCCATTTTGACAATGACTGGTTTGCTAAAGTCCCCTGTCTTATTCTGGAGATATCTAGTGGGGTGACCAAGGGAGCCAGGACCCCCAAATCTAGTGGTTAATAGACCAAAGGGAGGTATGGGATCACCTGGTCAGCCTTACTTTTCTCCGGAATCAGCATACAACCCATTACCAACACTGGCTATTACCAGAGTCTATGGTTGTGAAAGACTGTAATCCAGGTTCTGCTAGCTGCTAATAATTTGTAAACCACATATGGAAACGCAGATACTATGGTACAGTCAAAGAACTCTCCATGGTCACTGCTGGTGCTACAGAAGACGTTGTGGGTCATTCCGAGTTTGGAGGCAGCCATGGTGCTATTAGCACCATGGCTGCCTCCAAACCCGGGTCCGGGGTCTCTGAATGGGGACTTACCGGGTCATTCCAACCTTGGAGGACCTGGTAAGTCCCCATTCAGAAAACCATTCCCCATTCCCATTTGAGCCCCCACAGGGCTCAATGGAAATGGGGAAGGAGCTAATAACGGGCCCGCAAATAGCGGGCCCGTTATTAGCTCCATGGTCCCTTAACAGGTCCCATTAAGGACGGCTGGTCAGACCAGCCGTTCCTGGTGGGACCCGCTAAGGGACCTCGGAATGTGGCGGTAGGAGGTTAACGGCACCAGCATCCTTACCGGTGCTGTTAACCCCCTACCGCCAGGGTCAGAATGACCCTGTGACCTTTTTCCCAGCACTTGATGCTCATGCATATGCGCAGATGGGCATGATGATCCCCTTCTAAGATGGCAGACCATCTTCCTAAAGCCTCAGTCTGCACTAGAGAAACACACTGAATGCAATCAGTATAAACACCTGACACAGACAAACTGATTATGCTCAGCCAATCCCCAACCCCCACTAATGAGTTTCTACAGCTGCAGGTCCTTAGTCCAAGATCGGCCGAAGAGGAAAATTTGGGAACATATAAAAGGCTTGCCCTAAGGATCATATCATGGGTGTCTGAAGTCAGGGGTGGCAACAGGAGTTTGGAATGAGCTGCTGAGAGAGATTACTACAAGAGGAAAAAAGGCGGTTGGAGGTGGGGTTGGGAGAAGGACATCTGAAGGAAGAGGTTGGAAATGGTGGAGTAAAGGAGGATTATGAGAAATACCAGGAGGAGAAGATTAGAGTTTTGGAAGAAGATGGGGAACATCTGGAGAAGGTGATAGGATATGAGGCAGAGAGTAATGAGGTACCATAGGTAAAGGTTGGAAATGGGTGTTTAAAGGAGGCAGGAATGTGATATCAATAGAAGGCACATGACACTGGACAGGTTAGAAGTAGCAAGAATGAGAAGGGTTGAGAGGGCACATCTAGCCCAGGTCAAGGGAAAGGGGTCAAAGGAAAGGGGTGAAGACCCAATCAGAAAGGTTGTAACCCACAGAGTACCTCTGTCTCTGCTGCTAAGGAGGGGCAGTGTATGGGGTATGCCGGCCTCCAGGCACAGATGGGTTTCTGGTGGGCTTTCCCCTCTACAGTATCCCCAACCCCTTGTTGACCAGGTCACGGAGCTGGCCCTGTCACAGGAGGCAGACAAAATAAAAGAAGAACACAACCAATGCAGTATTTCACCGCTAATTTAACACTGGATTCACCACTTTCTCATCACCAGTACTCAGCAAATCATGTTCAACCAACCTTTTAAAGTCACAATGTGTGTCCAAGTGTGTCTAATTGAGGTGAAAAACAGTATCCTATTCATACCTCACCGAGCCATGGTTCAAGGCCAGCTCTGTCAAAAGCTTTGACACTCTCCTCCCTGATGGCTACAAGATCCTCTATGACCCCAGATCCAACCGTTCCAGAGGGGTGGTAGCCCTGATTTTTCCTGAGTGGATTCCTGCCTCTGTCATTCCTACGTAGGCCTACTCCTCTTTCAAATGCCTCATCTGCAGGCTCTCTCTCTCCCCTGCCCATTCCCTTACTGTGGCTACCATCTATCAGCCACCTGGTCAGATATCATCCTTCCTCTCTGAGTGGGTGGACCTCTCCTCTTCCCTCCTGTTCTCAACTACTCAACTTCTCCTTCTACGAGACTCCAACATCCACCTAGATGCTTCCTGTCCTTACACTGGACTCTTTCATGACCTCTATGACTCTCTCTCTCTCTCTCTCTCTCTCTCTCTCTCTCTATTCTCCCCTCTGGCCCGACTCACTCTGCAGGGCACACTCTGGATATTCTGGTCGCTTCTGACCTTCCCCTTTCAATTCCTCTCGCCACCCCTCTCTCATGGAGTGATCACTTTCTCCTTTCCTCCCATCTCACCCTCTCTAACCCTCAGGCCAAGCCAACTTCAGCACTGCCACCTACCTTCTCGGTTATCCGTCCCATGAAGCATGTGCCAGTTGAGGCTTTCGCTGCCACCTTCTCACCCCCCCTCCTCCCCTGGCTGACTAACATCCTGACACACCCCTTTCCATGCTCCACTCTGCTATATCTCATACTCTTGACATTCTTGCCCCTGTCATGAGCATCCGCTTAAACCCAAAGCCAAGTGCAACTCTTGGTACGACTCATACCTTGTCACCCTTAAACGCAAGTGCGTGGTGGCTGACAGGAAATGGCGAGCTTCCATTGCATACTCTGACAAACTGCCCTGCCGCCTGCTCCAAAGGCAATACCGGCTCACTCGCCGCACCAAGAAGACAGCCAACATCCAAGCCTGTGTCTCTGCGGCATCTAACAACTCGGCCAAACTCTTTAAAATATGCAAGGAGTTGGCCAATCCTGCTGCAGTCTCTACCTCTCATGTCCCATGCCAGGCACTCTGCACGGCCCTGGCTTCTCATTTCATCTCTAAAACTCAGGCATCCTGTCCTCTCTCTCTCTTCCTCTCCCTCTACTCCCTGCTCTTCCGTCTGGCCCTTCTTTGGCTACCTCTCCTCCCTCCTTCTCTGCCTTTCTCCTGTGCTCCTCCGACGAGGTTTCTTGACAAGTCTGATCTATGAAAGTCTTGTCAAAACAGGTTCACCCCTGTTCCTCCAAAACCATAAGGACCACATTGACATTCTGGCTCCTGCTCTGGTGGATTTCTGCATCCACTCGTTCATCACTGGAGTCTCCCCTCTCCCCTGAAGCACTCCCTTGGGCACCACCTTCTTAAGAAACCCTCTTCCGACCCTTCCTGCCCAGCTAACTATCATCCAATCTCCATCACTCCTTTCCTGGGCAAACTTCTGGAAAAGCTGGCCATCTCCCAGCTTAATCTTCACACTGAATCTGTTGGCTGTCTACATGACCATCAGTCTGGCTTCACAGCTGCCAGAAGCACGGAAACTGCTCTGACCATCTGTGAAGACCTGCTCTCCAACCTTGACTCCAACACCCCCTGTGTCCTCATCCTACTTGATCTCTCTTCTGCCTTTGACATGGTCAACCATGCCATCCTGCACAACCATCTCCATGATAACCTGGGTATCACAGATCAGGCCCTGGGATGGCTGTCCTCCTTCCTCTCCGATCGACCCTCCCAGGTCCAACTTGGGTCCTTCCTCTCATCTATCTCTATCTCTACCTGTGTTGTTCCCCAGGGGTCTAACCCCTCTCCCTGGCTGTTCAACTTCTTGCCTACCGGATAGCCGCTCTCTGTCCCAACTTTCAGTGCTATGCAGATGACAGTCAACTCATTTTAAGGCTCCCTTCTGCCACCTCTTCTCTTTCTCTCATCTCTGACTGTCCGCCATCCAGGAGTGGTGTGCCGCCAATGATCTCTGCCTTAATACCACATCGGCACACCTGCTCCCCCCTTTCCTGTCACTCTCTGGCCGGCCTCTCTTGGCCCTCTTCCTGCTCCCACCTGTGAGGCTAAAAATCTCGGGGTCATCTTCGACTCCACACTTTCCTTCTCTCCTCATATCTCTGACATCTCTAAGAAGTCACACTGCCAGCTGCACCTCTTCAGAGGTATTCTTCCTTTCCGCTCCTTCCCCCAGAAGCTCACTCTATCCAGAGCTCTGGTTCTCTCTAGGCTGGACTACTGCAACAGCCTCTTCCTAAACCTGCCTGCGTCTACTCTCCGCCTTCTGCAACTCATCCAAAACAGGACTGCGAGACTTGTCCTTGGCCTCAAGCTCAGGGATCATATCTCTCCAGAATTAAAATTTCTTCACTGGCTCCCAGTGGTGGCAAGGATTAAGTTCAAAACCTTCTGCATTGTCCACAGGGCCTTCTGAGGCCTGGGACCTCAATACCTTCAAATCTCTCTTCCTAAATATCTGTCCTCTCGAGCCCTTCGCTCATCTGCCTCCAACTCCCTCAGGGTCAGTCGCAGCGAGTTGGTGATAAATCTCTTTCTTCTGCCGGGGAATTCCTCTGGAATAGCCTCCCTGCCTCTCTGAAACTTGAGGAGAACCATCTCCGGTTCTGAAAGCACCTCACGACCCTCCTCTTTGCTTCTGCTTTCTCTCCTCTTCTCCTCTGCTGATCTCCTGGCTGAATCTGCACTGGCTACCCTCTGATCTCGTTCCCAGGTCCCCTTCCGGCCAGTTACACACCTGCACTGCCTCGTGGTAACCCTTGCACTGGGGGACTGTTTCTGTATCCCTACAGCCCCTACTCGCACTTGACCCCTGATGTCGGCTCTTACCCTTGCTGGCCGCACTTTGACCCCTGATGTCGGCACTTGCCACCAGCTGGCGGCACTTTTTAATTATTATCTTTATTTATTTTACTGTTATCCTATGTACTGCACTTTTCCCCTTCCCCGCTGCACTTGCACAATCTCAATGTCACCTGACCTAGAAGGATCGCTGTCTGTCCTCCCACTGTTTCCCCTCCCTTGCCTCGTCACGCCTTGAAACACTTGTGTAAAGGCGCGTTATGAATGCCACACAATATCATACATTCGGTATGAATACATAATTGACATGAGTAACATTTCTCAGGGCACAGTAATAATACTTTCTAACAGCATTCTACTATCCTGGACCTCAACCATTCAAACAAATCAATCATAACTAATTATCTCCGCAGTTAAATAGCCAACACGCGTTTCCACGTATAAGGGGTGCTTCACACAGTGATCCAAGTTACAGTTGTCAGAAAATGGCCACTGGTCAAGGGCCTTGATACGAAAGTGAATACACTGAATACATCAATGATGAGAGAAATCTTCGAACGTTCTGTAATGAGGAGCTTGGAAAGCCAATAGTGTACATGTTTGAACATCTCGAGAAACCAACATATATGGATATAGGGCTCTTTATCTCCTGAGTTCAAAATATGAATCATTAATGCAAAATGGTGAATGATTCAAGGGGCCGCACACGTGAGTAGGGAAGGCTCACCGAAGTATATGGAATACATACAAGGGAGTAAGAAAACAACCAGAAAAAGTAATTCATTATAGAAGCCATGTGCGGAATACAGGTCAGACTTACCACAGCGGTAAATAAATACAGGACCTTGCAAACGAGACCGCCGCCTGGTAGATGCATTGAGGAGGAGCAGGAACGAAGACCGAGAGAAAGAGCGGTCGAGATGGCAGAGAGCAGAGCTTAGGACCTCACCACCTCACTAATCAGGCTCTCTTGACATTGCCTTTGGGGAATGGGGAAGGCAAGCCCAGTTGACTCTACTTCCAGGTGGATGACAAGCAGAAGCTATATCTATTAATTGTGAGGGGGCACACCAATGCCTATAGCAGATGCACGGAGGAAGCCGAGGTTGTTGTATACCCCATTAATGGGAGATCAGCAGCAGAGCGAGTAAGGGGCTGTGAGTGGTGGGGTTGTACACAGAAACCATGTGAACTTCAAAGGAGCCCCTCAAATAATTGCAATCTTGAACCAAAACTGTCAGTTCGCTCTAAATCAGAGACTCTTTGTTTGTTTTGAATTTTGCGGTTCAACTTTTATCAGCATAAAGATTAAAAGGATAACCAGACCCCTCAAAGGGGAACTTTTGCATAGTAACGAAACACTTTTTGAGAGCCTCACTATAACCTAAGCTCCCGAAATCAGTGGAGGATGGGAAGAAGAGAGTAGGATCAAAAACCTTGCCGAACAGTTCCTACAGGATCGACCTTTTGGGTTATATTATGGTGCCAATTTCTATCACACCTTTACAGCTAGTAATAAAAGAACTACAAGAGTACAAAACAAGTGCGGCATAGTCTTGTCTGTGGATCCATGTCCTGCTTGTGACATTAGTCATGCATTGCAAACATCACTATATTTCAATATGATGCTCACCAACTTCTTGATCCTTAATAGGAGTCATCAAATAAACAGGGAGGGAGGCCTGAAGCAAAAGGACTGATCTGACAAAGTAAGCTTGGGATGAACTGGGAAACCTGTGGATTGCACAGTCTTCCTCCGCTAGGGTCTACTGCACTTGGCAGGTGGGGATCCCCAGCCCCCACAGCTTCTAGTCCAAAACCTGGCAGGTGGGGATCCCCAGCCCAAAACTCTTCATCACATACCTCCCCTCTACAGAGCACCTGCTGAGATGGTCTAATAGGGGCCTGATTTAGAGTGTGGCTAGTCTGATTCCCCACTGTTCCTCTCCTTGTTGCTTGTGGATCCCTTAATGAGTTTGAACAGTACCTTAAATGAAGAAAGAGGCTGTAGCTGAGATAGAATTTCTTGGCAGGTCACAGGCACACACTTCTTGAAGCGACTGTCAGACTGACATGAAGGAGGAAGACTGGAGGGTCCTGCACTGCCCAGGGAAGAAACCAGCAGCAGAGCCAAGCAGCGAGTAAAAGGTGCGCTCCTTATAACCCAAGCAGGGTCTGTTTCTCCTGGCTATCCGGTTCACTGCAGCGATTCACAGCAAATTCAACCAGGGAGGGAGGCCTTGCGTGACGTTGGGCGAACTAGTTGGTCCCACCAGCTCAAGAGAAGAAGATTCCTTGCAGATCTTCTTTGTTGTTTAAGTGTAGAAGATTCGGACCCGCAGCAGGGCTTCACCGGGAGGTTCAGTCGTGGTAGTGGTCTTTTTCCTTCAGCTTCTCTTCGGTTCTCTCGATCCAGTGGCGACCCAGCCTTCCAAGTCCCAGAGACCTGCTTTTTATGCAATTTTCCCCCATTCACACACAGGGTCGGACTGGGACAAGAAATAGGCCCGGTCACCCAAACAAAAGTGGCCCACCCCTCACCTCAAAAAAGTGGCCCACCCCTCGCCTCATGACCCTTGACCTCTGATGACATCACCAGAAGTGATGTTTTTTGACGCCACCCCAAAGTGACATCCAGGCAAGCGATGAAACACAACCTTTCACACCTTGACAAAACAGGAAGTGGCATCAAATAGCATTGTTCCTAAGTACACTAAATGACTGTGAATCCAAGCAGACGTCCAAGGCCAAATGATAATATGTTATTATATAGCACTTACGCTTAACCTCTTCATTATTGAACAAATATGCATACAATACCACCCAACCTGTGTTGGTACTCATTTATCGACCTAAGAAGGATGAAAGGATTTTTGAAGAAAAAAAAAATGAAAAGAAACATTTTTTTTTCCAATTTTTATTCTTCTCCAAACCGGCCCAGGCACGGCCAGAAACCGGCCCCCACTCCTCAGGGATGATCTCAGGGTGGCTGTCCTGGTAGGAAAGTCGTCTAGCCAATCAAACCAGAGTGCGACTTGGGCTTCCAAGGGAACCCTGTTCAGAGGGCCTAAAACCACTCCCTCACATCCTGTCCACCCAGACTCTCAGGCACCTAAGGAGGGCTTCTGTGCAGAAGCCCGCCAAAGGACGGCGAACAAAGGGACCAAACCTGGTTTGGCGCGCAGAGTAAAACACAAGAAAGACTGTTACGAAAAGAAATTGGGAATAAACCCAGCCAGAACCAAATAAAAGTAAATGGAGTCCAGCGGATTTAAGTTTGAGGCTACTAACATAGCCTAAAACAGTACCATGGCTATTTTCATAGACCGTGGTAGGAAAAATATGGTAGATACCACTGCCACCAGCCAAATTTTAAAGAAAGGGGAACAAACTAATGTTCCATGAGAGACAGACAAAAAGGGATAACTATTAACCCTTTCCAGTACTCTATGTAAGATAGTTTGTACTGGGTCTGTGATTTTAAAAAGACTAATAAAGTCAATGGCTACTTCACATGTTCTGGAAGACAGTAGTCAGTCCCAGAATATGGAGTTTAAAGAGGGAAGTCTGAAAAAGACAACCCAGTGTCACTGCACTAAAGGTTCTGCGTGACACACCGTAAAAAGATGATGCCTATGGAGTAGGTGAGGCTCCACAGTCTATGAACACAAAAATGTAAAACACACAGCAAAACACATAAAACAGTATGGAAAAAGGCTCACACTCTTACCAGGTGGAAAAAAAAAATCCTAGAAATCCAGCAAAGCTGCTAAGGGACTCAGTAGGTAAGGGAAATTAGCCATTCTGGAGAAAGCTCCCCAACACATCACATTTCTATTAAATACATTGCACCTGGTGAAAACATATCAAGCCACATTAGTTTCATTGGGTTTCTTAGCAAATGTTACATATTTTCTTGGATCAATGTTTTTCCACAAACGTATAAAGTGGTACATAGTTAAAGGGACGGACCCGGTGTAGCCCCCACTTTTGCCTATGTTTGCCTCTTCTCCCTTTCATCCCTGCAAGAAAATCCAAACATTAATGTGCTTGTTGCTTTCTTGAATTTTTGACTTTTTATTTTGATAATTTCTATATTTGTCTTTTTTTTTTACTTTGACACTTTGACCTACTTTATTCTGCACTTTATATATTGACGTGTCTCTGTCCCTACACTATCCAGATGCTGAGAGATAATTACTACACACGCAGAGACATCCGGTGCCTCCGTGATGTCCACACATAGGGCCACATTACGACCTCGGCGGTAGCCATGGCGCTATTGGCGGCATGGCTGCCGCCGAAATCGCATCCAGGTCCGGGTCCTCAGAATGAGGAATTACTGGGCCATTCTGAGTTCGGAAGGCCTGGTAATTCCTCCCTCCAAGGACCCGACCAGTCCTTCCCCATTCCCATTTCAGCCCACATAGGGCTGAATGGGAATGGGAGAGGGAGCAAACAATGGTCCATTACGAGTTGGCCCGCTGTTTGCTTCCTCTTCCCCTCGCGGGACCCGGTAAGCACGCCTGGTTTGACCAGGCGTTGCTTCCTGGGGCCCGCGAGGGGACCTCGTAATGAGGCGGTATGGGGTAAACGGCGCCGGCACCTTTTACCGCCGTTTACCCCTACCGCCAGGGTCGTAATGAAGCCCATAGTCTCGAAAAGTCATGCAAAGTCGATTTCATCAATCGACGAACAGGGTTTTGTGTGCAGAATGGCCCGCAAAGCCCCGATTTTCTCCTCAAATAATTCCATGAATCAGTCTTATAGTCTCTAAACAAGCTTCCTAGGTCTTCCTGAGATAGTAATTAAGGGGCTCTTTTCTTTTGGGTGTCAAACATTCTTTCCATTAAAACAACTCCAGCTCTATTTCTCTTTGAGACCTGAAAAAGCAGTGGTTCAGTTCATGCTTTTACAGAAATGAATCTGTCGTTATAGTCCCTTAAGAAAAAAGAGAATCCACACATTATTCAGACGGCCTTCCTACCCCTTCAAACCACCTATATTTTCCAGAGCTAGATATGTGTAATTTTCCAAAATTATAATTTTTCTGTTTTGCAATCTGATTCCTTCCAGGGAGACTGTTCTTCCTTTTTCTGATTACTGGTGATTCTTTATTTGGAAATCAGTACCGTCAAGAAAAATAAGTTTTACCCTGCTCTTAAAATTCTTCTAGTAAAAAAATAATATTAACCTCATATGAGTTGGAAAATATTCCCCTTTGTTCCTGGTTATGCTTAAAAGATATAGAAAGACTATAAAGTTCCTTTTTGAGGCAAAGTGCCAAGATGCTTAAACCGTTGAATTTTTTTAAAAATCTAAAACACATCCTGCTAAATTCTAAAAAACAATGATATCCTCTCAATTGCACAATATACTTTAAGGAGAATATAACATTGTATTGCTTTTGCTTGGAAAACGATTCAATGGAGCTTTCAAATGCAATTATAGCGTACATTCTCCTATCATCTCTTCCCATATTTGTGTTGTGCATCTCAATAGCATATTGTTATTTTAAACATGTCTCTTTGCTAAATTATTATATACCTATCCTCATCCCTGTTTGTTTACAAATTCTTTGCATTTTTTCTTTGTTCTTTCTGGCAGATTCACCCTCAGACACATTTTATTTCCAGTGTCATGAAAAGTGATCCATTACAAAAGATTAATTCTGATGAGCTGCATCGTTTCCTTATTTTCTTCAAATTATGTAACATTTTCATTAACCCATTTAGTCCCCCAACATATGTACATTCACATTTTCAAAATGTTTCTTGAAATTTGTTAGGAAAACAAAAATCTATTGACATTTGTATATACCAGCTGTGAATGTGTACATATATCTTCAAATGTGTTATAAAAACTATATGAAGTTTGAGTTTTTGTTCAGTAGCATGGGAGAGAAGAAGTAAAGGGTACCTGGGAAGAATTAAAAATAAATCTGCATTTTTTATTTTCTTTCCCTTGTTAGTTTGCAACAAAATCCCTAACTTGCAAACATTTTAAGATAGCAGCGCAGTGAGGTGCTATACCCTAAATTTCTCTGTGGTGGTAGGTGTGGTGGTCACAGGGGCTGGGTGCCACCATCTGCAGTGTGATGCTTTGTCCGAAGTCTGTATATCGTGGCCCCACTGGACAGCCCCACCATAGCCCAGCTTTATGACTTAGAACTGTCACTTGGAAATGTCCCATGTTACCCTGGGCCCCTTCAAGGAAGGCTCCTGTTGTAGTTCAGAATGTTGTAGGGTAGGTCATTGTAGATTCCTGAACTGACCCGATGAGTGGCAGAGTGCTCATGTTGATGTGGAACAGGGATATTTTCTACCCAGCTGAATGCAGCAAAGCTCAGCTGCTGTGTCCACCTCATGGGCACCATGAGAGGACGGTCTACCTAGCAGTATTGGGACCAGGCGTGTAAAGGCCAAAATGGCAGATGAGGATAAATAAAACTCGGTACACTTCTTTGCACAATCCTGCAAACCCTCATTGCAGATAGGTTCAATAAAGAAGTTATACCGGGTACACCAATCCTATCCCAGTAACACATAACAGATGCAGAGGCTAAACCCACATACGAAAATGCAAGCTCCCTAGCTTTACGGAGTGTGTTAGGTGCTTATGTTGTGGTGAAGTGTAGAGTGGAGGTTCAAGGATTGTGGGGAGAGGAGGCTGGAGAGAAAAAAGAGGGGAAGTAGCAGAAACATAAGAGATGCAATTGGAAGGAATTGTAAGGAATAAGAAGTAGAGAACATTGCAGAGGAGGTTGGAGACTAAGCTCCAGAGGAGGTTGTATGGAATTGCAACGATGAAAGTGGAGAGAAGAGGTTGGATTGAAATCTCAGAATGAGGTTGGGAGGATTCCTAAGGAGGGAGTCAGAGAACATAGCAGAGAGCTGGTTAGAAGAAACCTCAGGAGTGAGACATATAGGAGAGAAGTAGCGAAAGAAGGATATAGCTCTAACACAGAGCTTGAGAAGAGGATCCTAGAAAAAGTTGGGATGAGGCTCACAAAGAAAGTAGACGGAGTGTGAAGAGAGGGAGTGGGAGGAGAAATGAAGGGGGAAGGAGCACTCAGGAGTCATAAGGAGAGAGGTGGAGAATATATCATGGCGGAGGCTGGGTGAAACCTCAATGGAGAGACGCAGGCAGAGAGAGGAATTGGTGGGTGTGTGGGAATGGAAGAGTAGAAGTCACCGAACATATAGACTGCAGAAATAGGAGGTGAGATTGAATTCTGGCAGAGATGAGCACAGGTGAGGTGGAAATATGGGTACACGGCCTGATATGAAGGGCGTACTGGAGGAGAGACAGGTGAGGTGAGGATGGGTGAGGAGTAGTAAGAGAGGTCCACTTAGGAAAAATACTTTTGTGAATCATTGAGGAGGAAGACAAAGGTGGAATTTAGGGGAATAGAGGTAATGCCATGTTACAGAGATGAATGAGTGAGCAAGAGAAAGTAGAGAAAGCTATGTTACCAGCCTCAGTGATGGAAGCTTTGGTATTTTACCAGTCTTTATTAAACCCCTGCTTCTACCCTTGCAGGTACACATAGGCCAATGGGAGGGCCCATCTGATGTATCAAGAACGAGAAACAGAGGACCAAAGCCAACAGAGCCAGAAGATGAAATGCCAAAGACACTTAAAATCCCAGCACTGTAGGCCACTCTAAACTGACCACATTCTCCACAAAGGGAAACAAGATTGGGATTTGGAAAAACGAAGAGATGTGGAACTAAAGTAGGAGGGATCCTATTGTTGTAGAAGGCTTTCTTTGACCTTTCTTTGTCTTTTCCCAGTCCTATAAATATTGCCCATTAAACCATTGTTTTTTCCTACCCTGCTTCATAACACTTCATAACACCAGTGACATAGTTCAATACTTTGTAGGCATAACACACTCCTTTTCTTTCTATGCAATGACCTTATCAATGATATGTGTATATTTTATGAGACAAATAGCCTATTTATAACTGACTGGAGATCCACTATCAGTTTCCAGGGTATCATTTGTCAAGAAAATACATTGCTTGCATTTGACCTTTGCACTACTTGGCGTAAAAGGAAACCCTTTGTCTTGGCAATCTGCAGCTGGCGGTTCTTTCTTTTTTCCCCTTCCCTGCTAGGTCTGAAGGAAAAGTAATGGGACTTCTCCATGTTCACTACTGTTTTATGCTAGATGGAACTGCAATGCACATTAAGAAGTTGTGCTGTGATTGTCCTTTTGTATGCTTTTTTGGACTTAATAGTCACAGTGTTTGTTCTGTAGCGCATTGATTTGAGCGCTTGTCTCAGAAAAGGGAACAGCATGGGAGCCAAGTTCAAATCTCTCCTGCAGTTGCCTTTTAAGTGCAATGTCCTACAATTTGAACAATTGGTGATTGATAGGTGCAGATCAAAATAAAAACATAAAAATATGAACAATCATAATAACTGTAATTAACTGTTATGGTGCTTTACATATTTCTTCAAGTAATTACTGAGTGATGGGACCCAGTGGTTCATAACTTGTCATCTTAATGGATCTTAATGTGACTGGAATAAAGCTAACTTATGAAACCTGACAGATGTGTCCAAGGAACTTACTAGTGAAAAGAAGATGAACCGCACTCCAGGTGGGTAGCAAGTAGCCTTTATTTAGTAAGATATGTAGCTTATGACCCCCAGCACATCCTGCAGTACCTTGACATCCAACTGACTTTCACCCTGAACAACAACATTCCATATGTGCTTGTGCTGGCCACATTCCATATCCTAGTTCCACATTCTAATGGAGGGAGCACATTACAACACATCTCCCTCCCTTAACTTAATAAATTAACAACTGGTGGTTTCAAACTCAGCTTTGAACATGAACTATTTACACACAAAAAAAACATTTGGATACATCAAATATATCCTTTCACAGAACTACTTTAAGGGGATCCCATACGTGATGGTACCTGGGAATTTACTGGCCATTCTCTAAATTCTTTAACCCATGGTAAGGTATATGTCACCAAGAGTGCTGAAACATTGCTGGGTTGGAGAAAACAAAATGGTCCTAAAATATGACTGGACCCTAACACAGATGAGCAAGTATTACATGTGGGCGAAAATGCTATCATGGTAGAGAGATATACCAGGGTATTCTCAAAGAACATTGGATGTGTGAAAGGCATGGTGAATAAGATTGTTCTCAAGGAGGGCAGTATCCTTTGGCAGCGAAGCTACGACCTGTTCCAATGATGTTAAGAGATGGGGTAATGGCAGAGTTAAAGAAATTATAGGAATCTGGCATAATAGAACCCGCTGGAAGTTTTGAATGGGTGACATGCCTCGTGATAGTAACAAAGACCAGCGGTGAGTTAAGACTGTGTGTGGATTTGAGAGAGCTGGATAAATGTGTGGTGGTGGAGAGACACCCTGTCCCGAACAAGACGGAGATGTTGGCGATGGTAGGGAAGGCACATTAGTTCTTGAAGTTAGACATGGCATTCGCATATCACTAGATAATGTAGAATGACCCGTCTAAGGAACTAACAGGCTTCATCACGCATGAGGGGATTTTTCAGTTCTGTAGGATGCCTTTTGGTCTTGGTTCAGGCTCATCGGTTTGTCAAAAGGTGATTGATATGCTTTTAAGGGAACTTCCTGATGTACATTGCTCCAGGATGATATCCTGGTATGCAGAGAGAGTTGGGAAAAACATGAGGGAAATGTAGATAAAGTTGTGTGTATACTGGAAAAGAGGGGATAACATTGAGAGGGGAAAAGTGTGTGTTTGGAAAGGAGTTGGTGGAGTATCTACGACATGAAATATTAGGAGAGGGGTTGAGGCCCAAGAATGAGTTGGTGGATGGGATTAAGAAGATAAAATCCCCAGAAAGCAAAGGATAGCTAAGATCCTTTCTCGGGATGATCAAAAATGTGTGTGCAACTTTTCAGATAAGATCATTAAAATTAGGGGTTTGCTCAAGAAGGGTGTAGAATTTGTGTGGGATGTGGGTTTTGAAAGGGACTTTCAAATGATAAAAGGGAAGATTGACATAGCAACGCCCCTGGCCATGTTCGATACCAGTAGTAGGAGTGTAATTTCTGTAGATGCCAGCGACTCAGGAATTGGGACTGTATTGACGCAGATTGAGGAAAACGGACAAGAAGTGATCGTAACGCATGCATCTAGGATGTTGATTGGAGCGGAGAAAAATACTCAATTTTAGAGAAGGAGGCCTTTGTCTGTCCTGGGGTTTGGAGAAATTTCAGAACTTTCTGTGGGGTGCAGAATTTATTATCAGAACTCATCACAGGCCATTAAAGGTAATTTTTGAGGGAGAAGGGACTAGAGAAAGTGTCCAAGATGGTGGCCTGCCGGGTGTCCAGGATGCAAGGGCATACGTTTGTCATGGAAGTGATCCCCAGAAAGGAAAATGTGCTAGTGGACCACGTCTCGAGATTGAGTGAGAGTAGAGGAGGAGATGGTGATTGTCATGTGAAGGATGTCATTACCAACAATGTGTTTGTGACTTATGATGGAATTATGACTCGCTGCGAAGAGTGGACGAGAGCCTTGAGGGAGGAGGAGGTTTTTAAGAAAGTTATACAGTTTGTGCAGGTTGGGTGGTTGGAGAAAAGGTTGCTCAATGGCGAGGAGAAAAGTTTATGGGAGGTGAGATCGGAGCTGTGTGTGAAGAATGGTATCTTATACAGGTGGGGCAGGGCAGCTGTATCCCAGGCTCCGAGGAGGAGATGGGTTGACATTGCACACAAAGGACACATTGCCGTTTCCAAAACCAAAGCAGTACTGATGAGTGAATATTGGTGGTCTGGATTTGACCGAGATGTAGAGAGAATGGTGGGGAGGTGCATAGAGTGTGATATTTCGGGCAAAAATGCTTTGGCGTCCCTACAACCAATGGTAAGGTAGACACACCGAAGAAGGTGTGGAGTGATTTAGCACTGGACATCCTAGGTCCTGTAGACATGGGTTGTGGTCATGAAAATTCATTGTTGCATTAGTTGATTTGTTTTCGCGGTGGACAGAGTTCCAAGTCGTGCAGGATATCACCACCCAGGTCATGGTGGAGCTTGTACAATGTGTGTTCGAGAGGGAAGGTTTGCCAAATTCAATCTTGACAGATAATGGTAGAAGGTTTGTTGGAGGATGCTTCCAAGAATATCTTAAACATTGTGGGTGAACGCACAACAGACCTGCGGCTTATCAACCACAAACCAATGGAATGGTGGGAAGGGTAAATCGCTGTATAATGGAGGCAGTGCGGATGGCAGGAGCATGTGGAAGGGATAAGAAGGTGGCTGTCAGGGATAGATTATATGCCTTGCTATTGGCCTCACATGCATCCACTGGAGTGAGTACATTCAAATTAATGAGAGGGAGGAAACCCAGCACCAGGGTATCACCTCCCTGGCTAGGTAGGGCATGGGATTCTGACAATGGTGTGGAAGAGATGAGAGAGAAAATAGATGCAAAGAAAAGTGAATGGGTGAGAAAGTTGAATGAGAATTAGGGGAGGAGAAGTTTGGATGTCACTGCGCGTTGTTGGGTGTGTATCAAGATAGGTATTGTGAAAAAGAAAAGGGATCTATTATATTCCAAATTGGTCTAAGTAATGGAGGTTCTGAGAGCAGTGGTGAGGGTGCAGGGAGGTCAAGTGTGGAACTTGGCAAGGGTGGCCCAGATCAATTCGCAGACACATTTAGAGAATTGCCAGCAAATTCCCCGGTACCAAGTGGTATGGGATCCACTTAAAGTAGTTTCGTGAAAGAGCATATTTGATGTATCAAAATGTTTTTTTGTGTGTAAATAGTTCATGTTGTTCAAAGTTGAGTTTGAAACCATCAGTTGTTAATTTATTAAGTTAAGGGTGGGAGATGTGTTGTAATGTGCTCCCTCCATTAGAATATGGAACCAAGATATGAAATGTGGCCAGCACAAGCACAGATGGAATATTATTGTTCAGGGTGAAAGTCAGTTGGAGGTCAAGGTACTGCTGGATGTGCTGGGGGTCTTATGTTGCACACCTTACTAAATAAAGGCAGTTCATTACCCACCTGGAATGCGGGTCATCTTCTTTTCAATTGCAGTTTGCTAGCCAAAGGGATCCACGTGTGCGCTTGGTCTTCCAGAGTCCTTTGGGATTGGGCTGGATCTTCCAATTGCTTGCATTTGGATTATTTAGTGCTTGTCACAATACATACATGAGCAAGTTCTGGAATCTATTTTTTTTTTTTTTGTTTTGTTGAGGTTGTACAGACAAATTAAAGAAATCCTTTAAGAGCCAAAAAGGTTCAAAAGGAAACTCAATTATGATCAGATTACTTGTTCCAAAGTAAACATGAGTGTCTTTCAGGAAGGCTCAAGAAAAGTCAAAAGTGAATGTTCTTTCATTGCTCTTTTATGGCAGTTCCCACTCCTTCTCGGATGCATCAACCAAACAAAACAAAACGTCTTTCCCAATCTCACCATTTCAGTCCCTAATTAAAATCGCTGGTGATTTTAGCCTATTTCATGATGTCCTTGTGTAGCGAGTGCACTCTGAGTAGTTCGCCTCATGGCTTTGATGTTTGAATTGAAGCCTGATTCTGAAGTTGGTGTCACACTGGAGCTGGACCAAAACTAAGCCCTGGACCAATAAGAAGAAGGGAAGCCATCTAAGTTCTTTACAGAGTCTTTTCTAGGCTTTTCACCCCCCCCCCCCCACTCGTGGTCTTAGTTCTACAGCCTTCAAACCCAAACTCACTCTTCCCCTTGTCACCCAGCTACACTCTCATACCTTGGGTACTTTATATTCTTCCTTCATTCTCTCTATCTTTGTATTTGTGTGTTCCCTGCTCCTCTGTTCTGCAATGCTTCACCTCAGACTCATTCCGTCAACGGTTGCAGGCTTCCCCATGGGTCTTCTCACTATTCACCACCTTATTCTCTAGGTACATTCTCCTTAGGCACCCCTTTATTAAGGGGTAGCTTCTTCACTCCTTCCTCCATGGTCACTCTCACCACTTACTCCTTAGATTCTCCCACCACCTCCCCCTTAACATCTCCAACCATCTCTTCCTTAACTTTGCTCACCACATCCTTCCTAAATTCTCTCAAGACCTTCTCCTTAAACAGCTTTGTATTCAAAGCAAACCTTGCAATCTCTCTCTTCTAAATATTTGGTTCCTCTTGGCCTTTCTCTATCAAGCCCTCTGGGTATCCCTTTTTCTGCAGCCTGCTGGGCTTTCTCTCCCTATCTCCTTGGGCCTTTCTCGCCTACAGATACAGAATTCAATTTCCTCCAAAATTCAGAACCCTTGGTCCTTCTTTTCCAGCTTTGTGAGACTCTCCTCCAATCTTCTGCCGACTGCTCCATCTCCTTCGGCTCTCCTCTTAAGCCATCCCCAAATTTGCTCCTTCTCCAACCTCACACTGCAACATTCCTTTTATAGAGCCTTGACCTTGTGTTTTATCTTCGCTCTGACCTAAGGTATCTTAGGTGTAACTCCTTAAATAATTGTTATGGAGATTGGTTGATCTATCCGTGCCCTGGGAATGGATTACCATTTGAATGTGGGTTGGTTAATCCCTCCTCATACGGGGTTCTCCCTCTGCTTGCCACACCCTGGGACCATCCTTGTGGAGGACTTCATTGGGTAGGTGTATGTGGGGACCTTATAAATTGATTGGTTAACTGCTCAACCTTTCGCTTTTAGTTTGAGTCCCAATCCATTCCCTGTGGTTCCACAGTTCCTGTAGCTAAACGTTTCTTCCACCGATTGTAATGTGATTTCTGCACCCATATGAGGAAAGTCAGGCCTGTAAGAGGATAGCCATGCGTTCAGACACTACTGGCTCTGCAGGACCAAGCCTCATAATCGATTTCCTTAAAGAAACAGCAGCTTTTATGGCAGCAATATGACAATCCCCTGCCTTCTGCATCTGACATGGTGGGAGTACCCAGTGGATCGGAAGCACACAGCGCCGATGGCCCAGCATTTCATGGCTTGTGGTGGCACTTAGTCCACTTGTTGATCCCACTAGCCCCGAGTAAGGTCAGGCAGGGGACTTTGTCACAGGCTCCATGCCCCATAATGTATTTACCAGAGAAAAGAAAACCCAGTTTGCTGTTGTGTTTGTTATTTGACAGGGTGGGATTTAGCTTATGACATATGGTTATATAGGCAGGCCTAGCAAGTTCTTAAAAATCTCGCTAGACTGCAGATCAAGTTGCTCAATTTACCTACTCGACCTAAGAGAAACACATTCGATGCTTGGTGATGGGTGACAAAAAAATGTACCAGTGCTTTCTGTAAAAAGTTACATGTCTCCAAAAGCTCACCACTTCATATTGGGCACGCTGCTGCAACCCAGAGGCCAGCCATGTACAATGAAACAAAGTTTGTTTGCACTAAAAGTGAAATAAACGTTTTTGAAAATCCCTGTATTCGCCAGCAAGGTCAAGGATCATGCAAATGTACCCATCCTTTATAAAATCTCCTCTACTATGTGAGTGGGCGAGTTGATTCTTGTGAGCCATTATAGGGTAACATGCAGGACTGCGTTTAAGCTTTTTTATACTTTCTCTGTATCTCAAGTAGTCTTGCAACCAATTTCCCAAAGTGGACAGATCGCTGGGACAATCATTTCTGCAAGCTTGTGTACGTTTAGAAAATGCAATAAATGGGCAAGGAGGAAACTCAATGGCAGTCAGCACGTGAATTAGCGAAGATCACTAAATCTGTGCAGCAACAAGAGACAGAAAACATTATGATTATCTCTGCTGGTCACCCTGACTTGGATGAGCTTGGCTAATCCTTACAAACTGTGGCTTAATCGCCTTTACATCAAAAGAGAGAAATTGGTGTGCAAGCATTCTTCCGTACATGAGCTTCACTAAGTCTTGCAATCGACAATGAGATTTAATGACAATTTGTTAGATCAAGTTACGATCATAGAGACACTTTTAGAAGAATATGTATGGAAACAACTCAATGTAAAATGAATGTAAGCGGAGACGTGTTGCTGCTCTGGTCTCCGGCGCGAACTGCCGGCTGGGACCATCTTTATTCAAGGCGCGCATGCGCAAGCCTCGTTATGGGCCGCGCATGCGCAGAACCGCGTATTCACTACGCAACAGGGAGTACACAAGAACTCAAAATGTTCCATGGGGATGCATTATTGGACATGCAAAGACCTATCTATTGACAATTTAAACGGCTACTCAGAAGGCCTCTTCCCACCTTACAAACTACTGTAAAGAGGTTACCTTTGATAACAGTGAACCAGATGTAAATGCTTTAAGTAATAGCACCATGAACCGGCGAAATTAAGGACACTTGACTCCCACAGAGGGTGAAACGCTGGCAAACGTAAGAGGCAATGCTCACTCCTATATGGAAAAAACAATGTTGCAAACATTAGAAGTGACCTCCCCGCCACTCTAGGCAAAAACAAACACCATCATTCTATGAAAAGGACAAGGCGTAAAAGCCCAAACAAACTGTTTAAGAGACAACAGTGAAAAGGAGGAAAAAATTAATGATAAACTATGGTTCCAAAGGGACTTTGGTTGACACTTGAGAGGACTTTAGTGATTTGCAGAGACGATCTAATAGTATTATGAGAACCACAAAGGAATTAAAAGGCCTGATGCCAAACAACAGAAACCAGAAGACATTAGAACCTATTTTGGCACAGAAGAAAATAGGCAAAAGAAGGCCAAGAATCCAAAGTACACTTACACTAAACAAGTAAGCACTTATTTACATTGCAACTCACAGCAAATAAAGAAAACTGTAACAGATAGATAGGAGGCCGATGGGACCTATATCATTTTAACCTCCCCTTCATAGATTGCAAGTTTACCATGTCATGGAGGCAACGATCCTGTGGGCAAATTTACAAATAGTAAACAGAAGGCAGGTCGGTGTAAATGAGAGAGCAATTTTGGAAGGGTGTTCACTGGGAGATCCAGCAATAGTGTGCATGGCATCTTTAAATCCCTGATGCTCAGTGCATGCCTTTAAGTCGCGCTAGGTAATGAAATATTTCAGTTTCATTCCTAGCCTAAAATTAATTAATTGCACAGATATGAAGCTTGCAGTGTTTCCTGACCTTGAAGACGTAACTAGAGTGTACTGAGGAGACCCCCGGCCGGCCCATAGAGTCGGGGTTTGCTCCAAAAGTACTTTAAGATGAGATAGCTGCACCTTGAGATGGATGGGGGTGCAGATTTATTACTCCAACACCATTAAATAAGGACAACTCAATGGTTTGGCAAAGGGAGTCGGTTTAATGACAAGTTAAAAAAACAGGGAGTCATGGCAATCAGCAGTGATGCAATAGTCCGTCTTGCTTCAACTCCAATGAACTTCATACAAAATACATCGTTTAAACAGAAAATTCGTCATAAGTGACGTGTAACACTCAAAAGTTAATAGCATGTCTATTGGTTAGGAAAAGGTAACTTTAATATAGCTGCTATATCTGTATATCGTAACAGAGTGAGGGATTGGGTAAAGCACTGTCAGGTGGGCGTCTAAGCCCTTCCTTCAAAATGACTACTGTGGACGTCACCAAATGTACGACGTCCCATTGGCTCTACTAACTACAGGACCCTAGATTATTTGGTCCATTGTGATTGGGTTGGCACAAACCCCATGCATACATTTCCACTTTGCTTAGCAGCACTCAGAATGGACAGCCAGGTGCAGTGTGCCCCCTTAGCTACCTGGCCATCCTCCAATTAAGGTTACAATCAATCATCACTTCAGCAACAATGTGCCAATTATGTTACTGTGGTTGGCCTCGAAACTGCATCTTCTGACTGAGAAAGTTCCGCTATCTTCTCCTGGGCGGATACCACGGAAAGGTGTGAACTCGTGCTTCTCCTCACTCAGATGGTCACGTGATGCAGACACCGTGAATTTGCCTAGTTTCTCTTGATTTGTACATTTAATTCTTATTCGGCTTGCACCCGCCTACTCTTCCTTATCTTGACCTTTCAGAGGCAGGATATTCTGTTCTTAAGTTTCAATTAGATGTAGCTACTGTTCGTTTCTCCTATTGGTATGACCTTGGCTCCTTTGGCATGAGTTGCATCTGCTGAGTTTCGATTCAGCCGTTTATCCACGCTTTGTTATAATATGAAGCTTGTCGTGCTTGGCCTCTAGTAATCTAAGTTGATTCTGCTTTTCGTGCAAAGTGGACTTGCACTTATAATACTGTGCTTCGTTTTGAGGTAGATTATGTACACTGGCGCTTGCCGCGCTATTCTTCTACTTAGCATAACAAGCCATACTGTTTTCTTAGCTTTCTTGCAGTTTCAAGCATATGTACAGGCATACACTGGTTGACTGTAGTCATTTTGCTTACAGCTTAACTCTCTTACATTTTGATAGCTTTCTATCACTATACGCTCACAATCTCTCTCCTCATGGCAATTCGTCTCCTTGTGTCATTCTTGGTTCATCATTTGTTCTATCTGTGAGTCTGTCCGGGCTCTCATGACATCACCATTCATCTTCCATTAAGACCTTTTTGGTTTTTTCCGGGATGGTACTTAGGCAATCTTCATTTGTTGGTAGGGTTTTCTCAATTGATACCTTACTGTCCATGGTTGTCTGGTTATTGGTACTTCAATAGGTGTTGCTCTTCTGATGGGTACTGGGCAGAACCCTACTGCGGCTCTCTGCTGATTTATTTGTTCATCATACGTCACATATTTTGGTCTCAATGTTCCTGGTACTTCAAAATGGGCGATGGGAGTGCACGCTTTATTTGGGACCTCCTCTACACTCCCCCCTCTGGGCGATTCATCAACCACTTTCACCTCCTCTTTTGGATACAATTCACTCGATTCTTCTATATTTATCTTCACTCCATCACCTGGGTTCATTCCTTCTTCGTCTTCTGGATCTATACACGATGGTTTGAAAAAGTGTCTCTTTGGAGTCCATATTTTTATTACTCATTTCAGTCTTCCCGCTGTCCTTACATGTTCGTCTTTATTCCATGTCATTAGTTGACATTGTCCATTTGGGCTAAAGTAAACCCATCTTCCCACATAGTTCCTGTGTTTCCTGGGATAGAGAAACTTTGTACCTTCTGGCGCGTGCCTGCTGGCCTTCACAAAGTCTCTTATTTCTTCATCAGTCAGGTCTTTGGGCTTCCATTCTGGCTTGACATCAATCATGATATTCATCCCTATGGCTTTCTTCGCAGTTTTCTGGCATTGCGAGATTATTATCTTGATAACACAACATCCTAGGAATATCATCACTAGCAGGGCTCCTTGAAACTTGAATATGTCTGCCATCCATTGTGGGATCCAAGAAAATAGTGATCCAAACCAGCTGTCATCATCAACTTCGTCAGTTTCGTCGATCATCTGGTTCTGCAGCTTCATCAGCATACCAATGGCTTCTGTTGAGGTTCCATTTTCCTCGTCGTGAGAGGGTAAACCAATGTGCAACATGATTCTCCTATTTTTGCACACTCCTCCATCTATGGCTGTGATCATGTCAAGCACATATCTGTTCTGGAGAGTCATTAGTCGGATGGCTCTTAATTCTTCCTTAAGTGCATTGAATCCTTTTATTGTCATGTTGATGGTCTGTAGTAACTCCCATCTGGTTATCTGTAACCATTTAGTATTTGCTCCAACTTGGAATCTTGGCATGAAAATTGTTCCGAACACTGATGAGGTGAGGCTGAACAGCCTATGTTCATATGGGATTGCATGAAAGGCTTCTTCTGATTTGGCAGAGAAGTAATTCTCTCTCTTCATTCGAGTTACTAGTTTCACAGATCTCTTCTTTCTCAGGTGAGCATCTGCTTTTGGGAAACTGTCAATATTCAGGTCACTTTTCGGGAGTACCAATGCTGGAACATGGACGTTCACTATTGGGCATATGCCTCCCCAGTCTCTTCACAGTTTGATGTATGCTTTGGATCCACATGCCCAATAATGGTCCATAATCACTGCAGTTCCATGTACCATTCCTGCAGCGTCAAAAACTCATCCACAGTTCTGATTCTCTCCCATCTTCCTTGTGCTCTCATTTCTGAAACATAACTTTGGGCTTTCTAGTGCACTATCTGCAGGGGCCCTCCTCTGTCTTCGACCCATGTGAATAGTTTTGCAATTTTTGGCCATAATGGCTTTCATCCATTTCGTACTATGTTGATGTTTGGCTCGTAGTGAACGAAGACCTTCCATGCTCGGCATATCACTACTCCCTTTTCCCAACCGTCTGGTGAAAGTACTGTTCCCCCAAATTTGCATTTGGCTTCTAATCTTCCATCTCCGAGCTTCTTCTGTAGTTTTTCCTTGGACATTTAGCTTCTGATTTGTTTCTCTTCTAAACTCTGCTCCTTTAACTCCAAGCTTCTCGTATCTGATCACAATGTCTTTCGTCTTTCCATTGTTTCTTGTCTTTATATCCTGGACATAATCGTCTTCATCTGGATCAGTTCCTTCAGTTGCCCATTTCAGAGAGGCATCACTACCCATGAACTGGCCTCTGGTCTTGCACATTGCTACGTGTGACATACCGTGTGCTGCCTGGACATCAATTTTTACAGCTACGAAGATCTTGGACTTCCCCATGCTGTATGGTAGGAGTGCACAAACAAAGCATTCCCCTTCTGAACTTCATCTTCCAACTTCTTTCATGTGCTGGTACCAAATGTTGTTTCCTAGATGTGCTGTGCTGTCCAGGTAGTCGTTTAGTTCATTGTCATCTCCATGCATGCTTCTTTTGATTCTTAGTGGTTTCCTGTAGTTGGCTATGACTACATCCCTGAATGCATCTGTATGGCTTTTTCTTGCTGGAGGATTCTCAGGTATCCTGGTCCATGGTGCAGGCCTTCTCATCTGCGCCATTTGGGTAGATCGAACTCTGGCAGCTCTTTCTCTCTCTTCATGCATCTTTCTCTGTCGGATTATAAATGTTCGTATCCATTCCGACATTGGTCTAGTATACGGTTGTACTGTGGAACTAGTGCTTGTTCCTTGTATTGGAATGTATATGCTTGTTACTAGAGTCTCTGAGATCTTCCTCTTCATTTCCTCTTGTAGTTCCCTTGCTCGGGATATGTGTGAACTAATGAGTCTACTATCAGTTGTGTCTGTGCAGAGAGTTTCTTGGTGTTGGCTCTTGTTTTCTTAAAAGTTTCTGATATAACTGCTCCTGTTGGTTTTTGTCTTAATTCTTGTTTTCTCACAACATCTGCTGTGGGGTTGCTTGTGTCAGGCAGTCTCTTCTTCCCTGCTGCTTTGGTGTGTGGTTCTACAGTCATTGACACTAGGCCTGTTTCGTGTGCATTCAGTGTTTGCGTGCGTGTAGTTGTCGGTTACTTCATTCATCCCTTGCTGACCCTGTCTCCGGCTTTTTCTTTCGTTCGTTACCACAAGTGTGTGTGTATCGTTGCTAATCACATCCATTTCAAGTTCATTCTCTCCACCGTCAGATCTTCTAGGGACTGGAATGACTATATAAGGTCTAGGTGCCTTTGTGGGTTTTATGTGTGCATCATTAGGTGGGTGTACTGAAATTGGGACGCATAGTGCACCAATAAAGAATGCAGTTCTGATCGTTAATGACAGTAAAACAATAATGAATATGATGCATAGGTACATTATGCCCCTGTTGGTCAGACGACAGAATTTTCCTCCAGAGAAGCGGGGTTGCCTCTCTTCTTGTGGGAGGATCAGATTGCTGTTCTGGACCCCCATCTCGATCATTGAACAAATGTCATTGTTTATTGTTTCTGTGTTTTAAAAGTGTCCAGTACTTCACAAGTGTCCCCCCTCTCGTGAGCTTCAAATTGTCCCTTTTTATCAGGATACAGTTCCTTTGCTAGACTATGTGAAAAATCAGATGTAAAATAACATTTTAGTGAGTCCTTTTACTGTGCATGTTCAAAATAGATAAGTTCCCAATCCACTCCCCTTATTTGCTTGAATCCTGAGGACATGGTGTATGCCGGTCAATACAAAGGATTAGGGACAAAAATAACAATAAATATGACATGTGGAGTTCTTGGCACCCCTTCCTTGATCTGTCCCTCCGCGGAAGGTTCTTAGAATCTCCTCCAATAGCTCCTCTGATGGTTGGAAAGTTCAACTTGGAGTATGATTCCGTGTAAGAGCATTCCCATCTGTGCAATATTAGATGGGTCTCTGATGAAAGTGAGGACGTCAACATCGATTGGTCTTCCCACTAGCTCTGGAAAGTCAGTGAACAGGCGAAAGAGAACATTATGGGCCAACCTGGTGTCTTCTGGTGACAGGGACATCCATCCTGCCCTTCTGAGGTTCCGGATTATATGTTTTCTTCCAAATGTGAACAATGTCTGCACTGTCCGGTCGCATGGAGTGCAACCAGAATGACTATCTTATTTAAAAGATGGCTTAAATATTCTGTATTTGCTGGATCTCGAAGAAAGGTGAGTGTGTCTGTTGTTCTTCCGATAAGAGTTGGACAGTCTTCGATAATGCGAAAGAACAGTGTGTTGATGAGCTCATCAATTCTGCCTGTGTTGGGATCATTTGATTCTTTTTCACTGTACTCAGGGAGTAGGATAAATTGTTCGGCAATGACAGTGAGGAGTTGCCTTATTGTCTTTTCATTTTCAGGGTCTTGTAGGAAGTCAGTGACACTGGTGAGCCTCCATACCAATGACGGGTATGATCTTAGCACTAGATCAATGTAGATTATTATGTCCTTTGTGATGTCTCTACTGTGGGACACCATAAGTGATTCCGAAGAGTGTCTCGGTATTAAACGAATCGGGATACTGTATTTGCTTCCAATGTAAGTGTCCTCAGTCAAAAGTTGGCATACTCCTTTCTCAAGGCTTATGTTTGCCTCAGTCCAAAGTTCAAAGTCATCCGACTGTATTGTAGCTTGTGCATGCGGTTTTCTTCTTCACCCTGCAACTATGATGCACAGAGTGTCTGTTTTTTATGTCCTTATCCCCTTTTTTGCTTAGAGGAAGCATTCAATAAAAGCCACAATTTGCAAAATGTTCTTTGTCTTTGTCTGGCTGTTCATGCGTCCTTCTTCCGCGTCATGAATCTCGTCTGCACGTGCTGTGGTTCTTCCCCATCGCTCGTTGATTCCTCTCGTTGGGGTGCAGGCAGGGGGCTTTCTCCGATGTAGGGTTTTATATCGGCGAGAAAAATCCAAGCTCTCCTGCCTTGTAGTTTCACTGCGGACGGAGTGCAGTCCTCCACTGTTAAAGGACCGTTGAACCTTGGCTCGTCCCACTTTTTCCTTGTGTGATTCCTGACAGGGACCACGTCTCCAGGGAAGACGTGTGGAACACGTAGACCTTGAACTTGGTCTGTTGTTGTGTCTTCTTCTGTGTTCTGTGCTGCACTGCACCCTTTTTGTCGTCGCTGCAGCTGGTCTGAAATTACAGTAAGGCAAGATGTCATGCAGTTCAGATAGTTTTGCATTTCAGACCATAAAAACTCTCCTATTGACTGAGCATCACATCTAGTTCTCGGGGTGTCAGAGGAGTTCTCATTCTTTTTCCTGTGGCATAAGATGATGGTCGGACCCTGGTTGGTTCCGAAGAGCATACAGTGCCAGTGGAAGGCAGTGAAACCATCCCTTCTTGAGGATAAGCTTTAATTTAGCTATCCTTTCCTTAACAAGCCATTGAGCTTCTCACAGAACCCATTACCTTTTGGATGATACGCTGACGAGAACTTGTGCTTTATACCAAGCAGCAAGCTAATCTGCTCGAACACTGCATTAACAAAATGAGGGCCATTATCTGACCTCATGACCTCGCACACTCCCCATCTGGGGAACACTTCTCTCACTAAGTATTTGGCCACACAGGTAGAGTCTGGGTGTGTACATGGACCTGCCTCGATCCATCTAGAGAATGGACACACCACAACAATTAAGTATCTGTACCCATTACATACTTGAATCATGTCAACATAATCGACATGCAAGTGTTGAAAAGGCCCAATTGGCCTTGGGATGACTCCTCTCATTACTTTTAATGTGTGCCCCACCATAAATTGCTGGCAAATTATACAGTTCACTATAACGAATGCAACATGCTTGGTTAAATTCGATATAAACCAGTATTTTGCGAGTGTTGCTGCTAGGTTCTCTTTTGTCATGTGTGCCGGGTAATGTAACTGCTCCAGCGCCATTTTTAATAGGGCTACAGGCATTTCTGGTTTACCAGTGCTGTCTTGTCACAAGCTGTCAGAGGTGTTTAAAGAACACACTCAACGTTTACACATATTATTCTCTTCCTGCGGTGCCTCCCCTTGGAGTTCCAGTAGCTGTGTTTGCCCCAAATTACTGTAACTTTCAGGTGCAGTTCGTGTAACCATCATTCGTTCGTTGGTATGGATAACTTCCACTTCCATGATCGCCTCACTTTTGGATGCCATGCGCTTGGCTTCCATGTCTGCTGCTTGATTTCCGCGTGAGATAAATATGTCCCTTTTGTGTGGGCGGCCCATTTCACAACCGCTATGCCCACTGGGAGCTATAGTGCCTTGATCAGCCTGTCCAATAAGGCTGCGTGCTACACTGGCGTACCATCCGATCGGAAGTAGTCCCTCCTTTTCCAGCGCGCTAAGCCTGTGTGCACTGTTGACATCACATAGGCGGAGTCACTGTACGCTGTTACTTCCTGGTCTGTGTGATTCTCCATGGCGAGTATCAATGTCAATAATTTTCTAGTCTGTGCTAAATAATGAGATGGTATTTGTGCACTAAGAAGCACTCAAAACTCTCCATTCATTGTGTGCTTCATCACAGCAACGCATGTGTATCTTTGCCCATCATTTTGGTCGATCCTTGAGGACCCGTCAATAAAGACGATCTCTCCTCCTGCCAAGGCATTTTCTTTCACCCTCGGGATTTCATCATAGAATTCTTCATAATTTGTACAGTCATTTATGGGCTCTCCTTCAGTGACTGGCTCTGCCACGAACATAGCTGGGTTCACTAGCTTACATCGGACTTTTTTAATCGATGTATTTGACATGATCACTTCATAAGCAGAAGCTCTCAGAGATGTCAATGGGCCCTTTGGTTTCTCTAGAATGGCAAATAGCGAGTGCTCAACGTACAACGTCATTGAGCATCCCATTACAATGGTTGTAGCCTTCTCTATGGCGAACACTGCAGCAGCTAAACTTTGTTCGCATGGGAAGTGGTCTCTCATCACTGGGTTCATATTCCCGCTGTAATATGCCATGGGCTTGTACCCCAACGAGGTTCTTTGAGTGAACACTGCCGTCATAACACTGCCATTTGTGCGTGGGAACAGGTAAAATTCCTCTGCATAATTGGGGATCCCTAGAACTGGTGCTGTGCAAATAGCTCTTTTGAGTTCAGCAAACCCTTTTTTCATGGTCTCAGAGCATTCAATCTTTTCCTTTGTCACTAAGGCCTTCTTTAGGGCCTGAAGTAAAGGCTTGGTGTAAGAGCTGTAGTCGAAGACCCATGCCCTTACATAGTTTCATAGGCTTAAAAAGCTTTGCATCTGCTTTATCGTGTGTGGCTTAGCCGTGTTAAATATGGCTTCAGCTCTTTCTGGGGTCACTTTCTTTCCTTCATGTGAGATCAGCTGGCCTATGTACAGTACTTCTTGTTGACAATATTGTAACTTTTCTTTGTCAACTTTATATTCCTTCTCAGCCAATATAGTCAATAGCTGAACAGAATCGTGCCTACATTGCTCTTCTGTGGTGCTGCAAATTAAGATGTCATCCACGTATTGCAGGACGACACTTTCTGGAGCAATATTGCTCAAGTCCATCTGCAGGACTCTGTTAAAGATAGAAGGAGACTCACAGTAGCCCTGTTGCAGCCTTGTGCTTTTCAGACGCATTTGTCTGAACGGGAATGACGTCAGATCTTGTGAGTCACGGTGCAAAGGGATTGAGAAACATGCATTTTTCAGATCAATCACAGAGAAATATTTTGCCTCGACAGGTATACTACATAGAAGGTCTTGAATTAGCCTCCATGACCCCCCTTTACTTTTCACAGGGTACACTGACGTATTACATGATGACTCTGACGTCACTAAGATGCCTTGCTCTACCATGGCAGAAATTGTCCTAAAAATCCCCTCATCTGCCTCAATGGACATGGGATATTGTCCTGCCTTGGGTAAAATTACTCCTGGTTTCAGTTTAATCTTCACTTCTCCAACCCCCTTCCAGAGGCCTACGTCATAGGGTCCAGTAGTCCATACTGAGACAGGCACCTTGGCCATGTCATCATAAAAATATTCAGGACTGGTTTGTGCCAACATCATTCTCTGAGGTACTTCTCTTTTAATCATCTTTACCCAAAAGGTGAAACTCACTTCCACCATGGTCTCTCCCATATCTGTTTGTTCGTGAAACAGCTCGTCATCGGTGACGTCAGTCAATCGATATCCTTCTTCTTCGATGGCGATTACTGCGCACCATTGTCGGTCCTCGTCGTCATAACCATCGATCAAGGCCACTCTCCCTTTCACTGCAGCTGTGTGTATCATCAAGGGAAATACTCGTCCCTTCTCCTCATACATAGGTATTCTGGGACTGAATAAGAACTCATCAGGGGTTCTCACAATTTTTTCTGCAAGGCCTGGCAGCCCTGCCATAAGCACACGCATACCATATGTGAATATTTCTGGCTCTAATGGTGTAGCCCTCATGGCTGGGTGTACTGCGTATGCTCTGATTATCTCGCATACGTTTGAATAGTGCATTCCTGGAGTCGAACATACTATGCCCTTCTCTGTGAATGAGATTGTCATGTTTAACTTTGTCATCAAATCTCGGCCCAAAATGTTTACTGGTGTCTGGCGTGAGTATAATAAGGGCACATTCATTTTGCACTCTCCTATAGAGACTGGGAGTGCATGTGTAAAGGGAACACGGCTCGTCGCTCCTGTGAAACTCTGAGTATTTATGGCCTCGCCAGACACGGAAAACTTGCCTTCATGTATGCGCGAGCGTGTTGCACCCGTGTCAACTAGGAAGGAATATTCTTTATCCCCTACAATGACATCCACCCTAGGTTCCCTGTGAGGGTCTGGAGTCACTGATAGGATAGAACACATCAGGGTTCCCAGTGAGCTGTCCTACTTTATATACAAATTTGGCCCACTGTGTGCTGGGGAATTACGCCCATTCCCATTGTTATTCCTCATTGCAGGGTTCGTAGTCTGGCCTGTGCTGACTGTCTGCGATAGTTGCAGCGGTGCCTGTTGGGATTGTCTTTGTGGGAAATTCCCCATGCTTTGCGGTTGCACACCTTGTTGCGCTCCTGGCGCTTGTTGCTGCACCGTGTGATTCTGTGCACCACCCTGCTGTAAAACTACAGGTGGATTTGCCATGCCTGCTCCTGTTCCTTGGTCGCTCTGCATCATGCCTTGATTTCTGCATTTGAACGCCAAATGCCCTGTCATTCCACACAGCCAACATACTGGCGGTGGTCAGATCATTTGCCCATTTGACATATCTAGGTTACCATTTTGCACATTTTGAAAACCTTGATTATTTTGGAAACCTCCCTGATTACTCTGCCATCCTCTTCCCCTAAATCCTCTTCCCCTGGGATAAAACCCTGTATTGCCTTGATTATTTTGCTGTGGACTAGCCTCCTGCTGCATGCTTGCTTCAGCTGTGCTAATTATCATGGCTCTGTCAAGAGAATATTTTGACAATTTCTTCTGCACCAGTTTCGCTTCCTCACCCTTCCGAGTTGCTTCTTTTTTGCGATTCTTTTCCTGAAGCATCCTACAATAATGTGCAGTGGTCAACTGTATTTCAGCCCAAGGCTTGGCTTCAATTCCCACCAACTTCTTGAGTTGTTTCTGTGTCGGCTCTGGCAACCCTTGGCACAATATGTGGTAAAACACAGGTATAGATTTCGTCCATGATTCATGAGTCTCGAGCACCCATGCGTCTTGAAAATTTTGTATGTAAATTAATGGATCTTCAGACTCCTTCATCTTTCGTGTCATTATAGCTCCCATATCAGTAGTGTCTGGGTAAAGCACTCATAGCGCTTTCCATACTACGGCTCTAAAATTGTTAAATGGCGCTCCATCGTGCGCAGAATTAATTGTGGTTATGCCAGGGAAGCCTGCTCGTGCCCACACGTCGTCTGCTCTCTCACCAAGTATGGCGAACAAGAGACCTTTGATATCCCCAATAGCTAATGTGTTCCTTCCTGTCATTTTTTCTAACTCATGTATCCACTTTCCAGCTCCCGATGTCAGCATTGGAAGCTTATTTTTCAAATGTTCTCGATCCATGTGTGGCTATGGTATGTACTACGATCTTACTCTCCCCTTCTTGAGCAACAGAAAATTGGAATGTGTAGCCCACTCTCATTGTTCTTCTGTCTATTGCAGGGGTAATATTCCTGCATCATCAACTACCTAGTAATGCCCTTAGTCTGTCCAGCTAGGGTGGCGAGACACACCCTTCTGACCGTGAGAAACTTCTTCATATCGTTCAGGCTGCGTGGCAGACTCTGGTGCCCTTGGTGCAGATTCACTATTGTCTGACCACCTTAATCCTTTTTCCCTCAGGAGTCATCTTTTGCTCCTTAACTCTTCCTCATTTTCCTGCGCTCCTCTCTTTTGGAGTTGGACATTGTCTGTCCCCAACTAATGTGACTTCTCGTGTCCTCCTTGTTCCCACTTATTTTTAATCTATCCAGGGATAGCTCTCTATTCCCACTACTTAGGGAGACATCCTCAGTTTCATTCAGCTGAGTGCTCTCTAGGCGCTCATCTTCCCCCTTCCCTTGGGGTATTTGTTCTAGCCCCGTTTCATCATATATTCTATCGATCATTTCTCCGATGCTTCTGGTGTCAAAGACATCGTCAATGTTTGCTCTAGACGTGCCTGGTACTGAATCGTACTCAGGAAAGAATTCTTCGATGTCTTCCCAGTCTACAACTGGAGCTGGTTTTTTAACCTCTTTCCCCAGATATTCAAGATTGTGTGCTCTCTGTCTTCACTTACGTTCTACGTCATCATCAAATTCCTTGCGTTACCTTACCTCTTCTGTGACCCTATCTTCTTCCTTTCTCTTTTCATTTCCACGTTCTTCTGCTCTTCGCATTTCCCCATCTCTTCCTCTTTTTATTCTTTTCTCACATATCCTTTGCTCTTCCTCTAACCTTTGCTGTTTCTGTCTGTCTTGATCATTGGCTGCTCTTGGGTTGCAATCGAGCTGTCTCTCTTGCTCTTCGCGATATAGCTCTTCTCGCGTTAGTCTATCTTTCTTTCTTATCCTTTCATCTCTTAACTCCTTCTCTTTCCCCTTTCTTCGTGTCTCACCTAACCTCTCCTTTTGTTTCGCGTCATCAATGCCTTTGCCATCGAGTTTCAATAAAATGTGTCCTCTCATCCATTCATCTTTTGAGAATGCTTTCTCATCAGTTCTATCTTCGCTTCCCTTCCATCGCTTCCCTTCTCTGTCTTTGTCGAGAGATGCACTTGTCTGTGCTTGATCTCTTCTTTCGTCATCACGCCTCTCCTTGTCCCTTGGGAGGAGGTAACATCCTTGTCCTTATCTTTCCCTTGATTTTCATCACTACTATGTATAGGTGACTCATATGCAGGGTTGCTATAACCATGGTTGCTTTAAGTTCTCTCAGTGGGTATAATCCCTCGTCCTTACTTTCTTAAATTTTTGTTTCAGGTGGGGCAGGTGGTGCGGTAGGCATCTCACCCCCCTCTGTGCATACATTAAGTATCCAATCTGTTGGTGGCTCTTCCTCCTTTCCCTGTTCATACATTTTCCACAACTCGAGAACAGCAAAGCGTTTTTCTAACTTCTTGCCTGTATATGTGGCATGCAAATATGTCGTTATATGTTGTAAGACGGCTTTAGATAAAGACTCATTTTGTGGCCATGGCATAAACATCTTGTGGGTGGTACCTTTAACCCACTCAGTACTATATTTCTTTAGGTTGGGGGCGTATTTTGGCAACTGCTTGCATAAGTGTGCCAATGGAGTCATGTCTTCCATGCTTAAATATGTTCCCTTTTCTCTTATATAACACTCGTCAACGTTTTCGTGTGGCTTAAACAACTTCTAACAAAATGAGCGAGCACCAAACACTGCAAGCTCCAATCCAAATTTTCCCAAAATGTTATACCTTCTGATTTAATTAAAAAACATCAATTCATATGCGATTTTATCTCAGCTACCCAATCGCACAAAATTAAAATCTGTTTTTTTTAAGATTTCTTTTTACATATGACGTCACAACAAAAACATATAAGACAGACACTTGACAAACTAGACAGACACCAGCTGGACACAGATATCTCTGCCTCTAATCATTACCCCTTCATGGGGTGTAAACGTACCCCTTTCAGGACGTCTTTAAATGTTGTGGTAGTCTATTTGTTCCCCATTATGTGGGACTCTGGGTACACATTTCTTCTAGCCGCTTGTATTAAAAGCTTTGTATAAGGCGAATCCTCTCACTTTTCGGGTGTTTGCCCTGGTATCCTCTCTCTTCTTTGGTGTCTGCCCCTGTAACCTTTATTTATTTAATTATTCCCCAGTCATTATCCCCTTATATATACACAGTCTTCTCTACTTCTAACTATATTTTACTTTTTTCTCCCGCCTCCCTCCGTTACCTTTTCCCGTTACTTGTTCTAAAGCATGCACTTTTGCCAGAACATTAGTCTTTTTTCACTCACCGTTCGCATGGTTCTTCTCTGGACCCTCGGGATCACTGCCTTTGTTACCGCCTTCTTCGACTTTTTGCCCGCTCAGCTGCCCGTAGGAATGGGAAGGGATGTGTAGGGAACACATGATCCTTCAGGCCCACGTCTGCAGTATTTCTCTTCAATCTACCACTATCTACGGTGAGCTTCACGGTCTACTCGACCGAATGGGAAAGGACTTGTGATATTGCCAAAGACCTAGAGTTACTTTATGTCGACGGTCATAGGTGTCTTATTCAAACCAATAATCGATAATCAATAACCATCCTCTGCTACCAAGTGTACTGAGGAGACCCCTGGCCGGCCCATAGAGTCGGGGTTTGCTCCAAAAGTACTTTAAGAGGCGATAGCTGCACCTTGAGATGGATGGGGGTGCAGACTTATTACTCCAACACCAATCAATAAGGACAACTCAATGGTTTGGCAAAGGGAGTCTGTTTAATGACAAGTACATAAAACGGGTAGTCATGGCAATCAGCAGTGATGCGATAATCTGTATCGTTTCAACTCCAATGAACTTCATACAAAACACATCGTTTATACAGAAAATTCGTCATAAGTGACATGTAACACTCAAAAGTTAATAAGCATTTCTATTGGTTAGGAAAAGGTAACTTTAATATAGGTGCTATATCTGTATATGTATAAACACTGTCAGGTGGGCGTCTAAGCCCTTCCTTCAAAATGACTACTGTGGACATCACCAAAAGTATGACGTCCCATTGGCTCTACTAACTATAGGACCCTAGATTATTTGGTCCATTGTGATTGGGTTGGCACCAACCCCATGCCTAAATTTCCACATTGCTTAGCAGCACGCCGAATGGACAGCCAGGTGCAGGGTGCCCCCTCACCTACCCGGCTGTCCTCCAATTAAGGTTACAATCAATCATCACTTCAGCAACAATGTGTCAATTATGTTACTGTGGTTGGCCTCAAAACTGCATCTTCTGACTGAGAAATTTCTGCTTTCTTCTCCTGTGCGGATGCCACGCGTAGGTGTGAACTCGTGCTTCTCGCTCGGATGGTCACATGATGCAGACACCATGAATTTGCCTAGCTTCTCTCGATTTGTACATTTAATTCTTATTCGGCTTGCCACCTGCCTACTCTTCCTTATCTTGATCTTTCAGAGGCAGGATATTCTGTTCCTAAGTTTCAATTAGATGTACCTACTGTTAATTTCTTCTATTGGTTTGACCTTTGCTCCTATGGAATGAGTTGCATCTGCTGAGTTTCGATTCAGCCGTTTATCCTCGTTTTTCTAGAATATGAAGCTTGTTGTGCTTGGCCTCTAGTAACCTTAGTTGATTCTGCTTTTCGTGCAAAGTGGACTCGCACTTATAATACTGTGCTTCGTTTTGAGGTAGGTTATGTACACTGGTGCTTGCCACGCTATTCTTCTATTTAGCATAGCAAGCCGTATTGTTTTCTTAGCTTTCTTGCGGTTCATGCGGGACGGTACTTAGGCAATCTTCATTTCGTCTCATTTGTTTGTAGAGTTTTCTCAATGGATACCTTACTGTCCATGGTTGTCTGGTTATTGGTACTTCAATAGGTGTTGCTCTTCTGATGGGTACTGGGCAGAGCCCTACTGCGGCTCTCTGCTGATTTATTTGTTCATCATACGTCACATATTTTGGTGTGAATGTTCCTGGTACTTCAAAGTGGGCGATGGGAGTGCAGGCTTTATTTGGCACCTCCACTACAAGAGTAAGATTGCATTTCAGATCACCCCTGATAATTAACTAAGCTCTTATTGCCCCTGTTTTTTTTAAGTGTTCCAGAAATTCTGGTTTCGCTAGTTTAGTGTGATGGGTTCCATGTGATAATGTCACTGTGAAAAATTTGCCAGGTAGGTGACTTTGTTTTCCTGTCCCCCAAAATTCTTACCCCAAATATTATAGGAGGAGTATAATTATATATTATTACCTCCTTCTGCACTTAACCTATTTTCTGACAGGTCTGAGGGCACTTGTCCCTATTGCGCCCCCAACACACTTCCTTTCTGTTCACCTGCATAATCTGAATGTACCATGCCTAGTAAAATTTTGCCTAGGGATGACAAGTTTGTCTTGTCATCCCTATGTCTTCCCCTCCTATGCATGGTTGCGCTTTGAAACACTTGTGTATAAGCGCAAAATAAATAATCAATCAATCAATCCAATCCTAGAATATTCTGGTAAAGTGTTTAATTGTCTGGAGGATGCAATTTTAACAAAATGTCGCAACCTGGCAGCCATTTTCAAGGCAACATTATCACTGAGATAGGGTTTTACCTCCTGATCATCAGGGAGATGTTGCACAGTATAGTTTGAGTAGCCTTTCATAACCAGTGAACACGTGACTCTGTCCCCAACCAATTGGTCATGGCTTCCAGACGCTCTACTCAATGTTCACAATGCCACCCCATCCCACTGCACCAACAATTGAAATTCATCTCTTGGAACTCAAGCAGTTTAAAGACATTTTCAGGCAAGGATCAGGATTGCAACTGCTTACATGATTGTGACATCATTATTTTACACATACTTTCGTTTCGTGCTGAATGTTACCTAAAAGGTGAATTTTACCACTGTGCAAAAAGTCAAAAGGTGATAAATGGTCGACCCAAGGGTGGCTTCCTCTTTATCAAAAATGAATTACCACCGAAAGTAATAGAGAAATCTAATAAGAGTCAACATTTTTTTTTTTTTTTACTTGTAGTTATTGGCATACATGTCAGAGTTCAGTGGGTGCAGAGGGATACTAGAACCTAAACATACCACCTGATACTCACTCAATGTGAGCCTTTTAAGGTGTCGCAGTTAGATGGGCACATTTTTTGGCCATGACTTTTAAAGTTAAACACGACCTATTGCATGTGGCAAATTTGACGGCGTAGGGTGAATAAAGGATACCCAGAAATCCTAAGGCTAAACCATGCCCATGCCAGCTAATCTCCAGGTTACACAGGATCTAATAACCAGTCCTGTGGTTTACAGTAGCCAATAGGTTGTGTTTTTGCTTGCTGCTTCCGTGTGACTGCACACATTTTATTAAATCAGTTATACCCACACAACTGGTGAGATGAGGGATATTTTCTTCTTTAACTATCCCTATTAGATAGGTGTTGCACCATCCGCCACCTAGAGCAAGGCACCCCGTTCAGGTTAGAGTGTACTTCCTTCAGGGATAGATAGCACATTGTTTTTCCCCAATTATTGTCGCTTCAATAACTTGTCTACTTATTTTTGCAAGAAATGGTTTTCTCCTGAAGAACCATTTATGTTGTGTTATGAGAGTGCAGTGGGTTACATGTAGTAGACAAAGCAAGTAGGAAGACAATCAGAAAATCAGAATACTTTACTATAGGTTTCAGCCGAGGGGTAGCCATCATATATACATTACAGTTCACTCGAGGTAATTTCGTTTTGCGACGTTGTCTTATATCGGTTGTATAGTTACATTCAGTGAGGGAGATTAGCGAGGTATGTCTGAAACTCAGGCCATATATTCTTGGGGCGGGATGTGGGGGGTAGTGAGTTCACATACTCTTCCTCCTTACTCTTAGGCCCATGTCAATGAGGCCATCCAGAGTTTGTCGTTAGGTGGGGAGATGTGTTTCCATCAGTGTAGTACACATATTTTGGCAATCATACAGCCCATATTTACAAATGCTATCTTTTCCCTACCTGGGATATTGTTCCATACACCAAACAGAGCTCCCAGAAGAGTGTTTGAGAGGGACGTCCACTACGTTGGAGAGAATTTGTAAGACCCTGTCCCAGAAGGGTTCCAATTGACAGCAAGGCATATGAATGTCGCCAGCCGTGTTAGACCGGCATCTGGGACAAAGGTGTTCCAAGCCGGGTAAAATTTTGCTGAGTTTTTGGGCGGTGTAGTACAACCTGTTCAGCAGCTTATATTGCATACATTGGAACCTGAAGTTCAGTGAGACTTGCTTAGTATGTGTACACATGCGCTTGCATTGGGTGTCAGATAGATCCACCCCCAGGTTGCCGGACCAACTAATGCGTGTGTTTGGTGTGGAGTCCGGTTGTCTATTTACTAGCATTTTAAATAGTGTTGACATTATTTTGCGGGCACCATAGTCTTAGGCTGTACTACAACCCCCAAAAACAAAGAAATGATTAACATCTCAGAAATAGGGACGTATGGTGATCTTAGAAGGAGATAAAACATGGTATCTGAACAAAAATGTTAACTTGGCTCTGGGAAGAACCATTCCAATGATCCATTACACAGTACTACATGCGCTCATCCATATTTTTGATATAAAAAAAAATATAGTACATTATGAGTTAGACTAAAACGTTTATGACACCTGCTGGAAAGATCAAGGTGTACACAACGGTAACTTACTTGGTTATATTCTTTGTGACATGTTTCCCACTAAGTTCCTCGACTTTGTTGGGGTTTTTCCTACTTTTATTTCTACATAATGGAGAGTTTATTTTAACAGTTGCTTTACTTCACCGCTCACTAATACAAATAAAGCTGGGTTGCACTCATAACACACTTTCAGTTTAACCCGTTGTTCAATAACGCTTCTGGTAAAGTTTTCATTCGTATCAGTGTTCAATAAAGGTGGGTTTTGCATATGGCTTATTTTTTCTTTGTCTATTGTTCAAAATCCATTTGTTTCGCTTTAATTGAATTGTCCAGTTTTCGTAGACGTTCGAAAACATGTTTATTGACACGCGACCACTCCGATACAAAGTATTCTCAGCTCTTCCCAGCTCTTCAGTAATTGACAATGATGGATCAGAGACTTTTGAAAACATGCTCATTTGAGGCGAATAATAAAGTTCACACACTTGCTCACCGGGTTTCCCATTCATTAGAAACACATTGGTCGATTTCACAGTTCTTTCTATAGCAGGGGTCACATAGCCTTTGCTTTTAGTGTCAGGGCTCCAGCTCCTGTCCCTCAGGCACTCCTGTGTTGGTCCTCCAACACAGGGGAATGAGCACTTCGAGCAAAAGGGAATGGGGCAGCCTTTCCACACTGCTTCCTTCAGTTTCTTCAGCCTGCTCCAGAGAGTCCCAGCTCCCACACCATGCTTCCATGGACAATCTCTCTCTATAGTCCCCAGCGTCTCAGCATCCTACTCCAGCTGCTTGCACCAGTCTCCTTGCTGTTTCTCCTATCGCTCCCTTCCCCACTGGACCGGTCTCCTTTTATACACCTGCAGCCCTTTGACAGGCTGCAGGTGTGAATGTCCAATTAGCCCTGCTTGACCACAATCAGTGGGACATACCTGACCGTTACAGCTCTTAGCAGGCATCTTCCTCGTCCCAGTACCAGACTTGTAAAAGAGCCTAGTCTTCATTGCTCTTAGTTTGTTCTTCTTCATCCCAGTAATGTCAAATTTCAATTGGGGAGAAATTAAAGGAACTGACTTATAACAGCCTGTGAAGGTTAGGGAACGGTTGGGTTTGTTGTTCCCGAGGAAAGCTGGATACCATGTCTCGCCTGTGGTCCCATTATTTTTTCTCACCCTTCTTCTGGGTCTTCGAGGCTTGTAATTTCTCCTGATGATATTCCGACCAAAGTGAATGGGGTAACAATATCCCACAGAGGCTTCTTATACTAAGGGTTCATCACTAAATGGAGAGGGGAAGTACTGCGTCTCACCGGAGCACACTACATTCCCATTCCCCAAGGACCCTCTACCCAGGCGATCCTCCCTCGCCTCTCTGCCCTCATGTTTGGGATCCAAAAGCGATGTCCTTTCCCTGACCACCTGCGCAGAGGATCCCAGGAGAATAGATGTGAGGACACCCTCAGGTTTCTCACACAACCTGTTAAAAAATTGTCCTTTAACTTCTAATACTTGAATCAATGCAACATATAATCATAACCTGCGTGCACTAACACATTTCTCATTCACATATGCCCATACCATGATATATTACATGATAATTATAAAAATAAATATGGTACACTGAACATGCAACTTGTTAAACATTCTTCCTTAGAGTTATGCAGGAAATTGTACGTATATCACATTATTTACATATTGTTAGCACATGTGATAATAAACGTTAAGCCAATTCTTTTATGGAGCTTCCAAAAATACAATTTCTTAACGACTTTTGAAATCTTCCATGAAAAATTCTAAAAAATGCACACAGTTAATGTTGGAGGCATCCGACCATAGTGGGAAATTTCAGAATTTTACAGAACATGTACAGCTTCATATTTTAAACAAATGTTTTAGCATGGGGTTTTCCCATTGGAAAATGAAAAATAATCCCACCCCAAATATCAAAAGATTAGCCACTTGGATTTTTGAGATTTTTGGCATGAACCTAAACTGTATCAGGATTTGGTGCAATGAAAAATATTTAGAAAATCGAGCTGGACAATTCTCAGATATTTAAGTTTTAAGATTCATTTCACATTAGTGTGCCAGTCTTTGTGGCCATGCTGGCAGTGGAGACGGAAGGGAATGCGCCCTTCCAACTTGGCAGCTACAGTGCATCCTGCATGCCAAATCGCTGGCATGCTAAAGGCACGTCAGACTTCCTTTACCTTCGTTTAACAGCTGTTCCGGCGATGCTCCACAGTCCCGTAATCCTCTTTCTTCTGAATCCCACAGTAAATCCATGCACATCTATTCCACTCCAGGCATGACCCCGCCCCCTTGGGCCTGATTTTCAATCCTTGCTGCTCATCTACTCCTTCCTTCTATATTGCCTCATCCTTGACGTCTAGGCTCCTTAATTCCCAGCCTCACTCAAGCAAACTCCTAAAACTCCAGCCTGCCCACTGATCCTCTTGTGAAAACTGCTCCAGACCAGCTCTGCATCAGCACCACATAGTTCTTTCCCCAAAACTGTTTTGAGGGGCAGCACAGGTGTCACTTAACCTCCTCAAACTCCCGCATCTCTGATGGCCTGTCTGCAATCCAGGAGTGGTGTGCCGCCAATGACCTCTGCCTCAACACGAGTAAGACAGAGATCCTTCTCATCGGCACTCCTGCACATTCCTTTCCTGTCACTCTCTGGCTGGCCTCCCTTGGCCCCCTTCCTGCTCCCACCTGTGAGGCTAAGCACCTGGGGGTCATCTTCAACTCTACGCTTTCCTTTTCTCTACACATCACTGATGTCTCTAGGAAGTCAAACTACCAACTGCACCTCCTCAGGGGTATTCCTCCGTTCCTCTCCTTCCCCCAGAAGCTCTCTGTCTCTGGAGCTCTGGTTCTCTCTAGGTTGGATTACTGCAACAGCATCTTTCTAAATCAGCCTGCATCCACTCTCTGCCCTTTGCAACTAATCCAGAACAGGACTGCGAGACTTGTCCTTTGCCTCAAACCAACGGACCGTATCTCTCCTGCCCTGAAATCTCTTCATTGGCTCCCTGTGGCTGCACGGATTGAATTCAAGACCCTCTGCATTGTCCACAAATCTTCTGGTGCCTGGGTCCGCAATACCTTCAAGTCTCCCTCCGGAAATACCTTCCTACTCGAGCTCTTTGCTCTGCTACCTCCAACTCCCTCAGGGTCAGTCCCTTCTCCAAGCAACAAGTTGGTGGTATATCTCTTACTTCGGCTAGAGCCTCCCTCTGGAAGAGCCTCCCCACCTCTCTGAAACTCGAGGAGAACCACCTTCGGTTCTGTAAGCTCCTCAAGACCTTCTTATTTGCTTCTGACTTCTCTCTTCCGCTCCCCTGCTGATCTCTGTCTGTTTCAGCACTGGGCCTCCGGTTACCCTCTGTTTTCGGGCCCAGATCCCTGCCCACCTGTCTGCTTACCCGCACTACCTCCTGGAAACCCTTGAACTTGGGTCTGTATCTGCAACCCTACAGTGCCCTTATCTGCACTTATCTGACACTCGTTGTCTGCGCTTAATTATTTCACTGGCCACCTACCGCACTACCTGTTGTTGTTATTCTCTACTCTTGTCGAGCACTTTTCCACTCCTCCCCTGCCCCTGCCCCTTGCACTTTCCCCCATCCTTCTCCCGGCACTTGCATGTTCTCAATGTCACTGGATAATACCCAACGGTATATTTATCCAATACCAATCTTCGCTGGTTGCACCATTTCCTTGAATACATTGTAAACCTGGTGCAAACAAGCCCAATGCTAACCCAAGACTAGCCCAGCCACATTGCTATCTACCAACACAGGCCTCACAATGGTGTTACTGTCTCCCAGAGGAAAAGTAACATTGAGAATAAGCAAGGCACCAGGTGGCTCTGTGTTTGATTCAAAAGGGAAGCTTCTACTGAATTTTGTCAATTTTCTGCATCAAGAGGCATAATTTCCACGGCACCAAGGGGGGACCAAGGAACATATGTTACCAAATGAGAAGCGGCACCACAATATACACATAGATCCAGGGACCACCAGCAATTTCTTTCAAATCCTTTCAATTTTTATATAGACCTCATTGAAATAGGGTAATTTTGGGTGGATTCTGGTCAATCCGATTCTCCTTGAAGTTGCTTTAATTTTGCTACATACACCAAGATATGCAACGCACCTTGTCGAAAATCCAAGAGTGTTCTTGAGAGGTATTCGTTAGTTCTGGGCAACCAAACAGAGCCTTCAGACCTCTTACAATTCCAGCTTTAACAATCACTTCAAATATTAGGCAGGGTGCATCAATACCATAGTTAAAGTGAATGTTGAGTTGCGATTTGTAGTGGTTTCGAGTGCGCATTTTATTCGTCGAGTTTCATGGTTACATTTGTAGTCCTGTACAGTGAGTGTTCGTACCTTAACATTGTTTTTTCTACTGTTTGTAGACTTTACTTTTTGTCAGAGTAACCCTAACACTTTTGCGGAAACGCAGTAAAATGCTCAGAAACTCCCAAACACAGCAAGGCCTTCCACAAATGGAAGAGGTAACATTACGCCCAGTAATGAAAGCAGTATGGATCTGTTCTCAAGTGAAAGATGATACAACCAATTTCTCCTCACATACACAATCTTAAGCTTTCTTATTCAGTAGATATGGTTCATGGATAAGAACATTTTAATGTTAGGGTGAATGCTGTGAAAAAGGAAATGAGCACCAAGCCATGTGTGCATTATATACTTAGTGATTTTAACATATAACTACCCTATCACAGGCATATTTGTCAAATATTAAGAGATGCGTTCATTCCTATGCTCCCAAAATGCCCTTTGACTCTATGCAAAACAGATAGGAACCCTCGTAAGTGATGTTTGATATTCTCATTGGGGTGTTTGAAAATAGTACAATGTCAGCGTACCAGACTGTTCAATGATAACCTTCCATCAAAAAATAATTTACATTGCTATTCCAGATTTTCATAGTGTTACAGTCTTAAAACGACAATATACATACTAGAAGTGATCATTTGAATTTAATATTGTAAACTTTTAAAACAAACTAGATTACAATGTAAGTATAATTAAATATTTTCCTTTTTAATATCTAGTTTTTCCAAGAATATACACAATTTTGTCTCTCAAACTGTCCTACCTTCTTGGAAAAGGGCATGATAAGACCAAAATAAATGATCTGTTTTTCTGTGAACACAAAGACACTGTTTACTTTTGCACTCTAGCCTTTGACCCCCTCATTTAATATATCATGGAGTATGCACTAATAAGTAATACAAAATAGGAAATAGGAATCAACATTATTGACCATGCAGCATGAAACGGCAGCACCTCCGACAGGGCCTACACACACCACCAGGAGGGACACACTGGCAATCACAAGTCAACCTTCTCCAAAGCCACAACATCACTACAAAATGTTTGTTGTTCTTGAATGGGTTAGCATTCTATTCATCTTTTGCCAGCGTATTCTACTCTAATTTTATCTTCTATGAAATGCAATCATCATCGGCCATTATTTGAATTTATGTCCAGCCCAGCTTGGGCTACTTTCCTTTCAACTTTTGTGCCCATGTCACATCGTTGTTCTTCATTACATTTGTATATGTTCCCAGTCAGTTTTTAATTCATTGCTTTCTCAATGAACTTCATGGCAACCAGGACCATTCCTGTGTTTTCTCCTATTATTAGTAGATTCCACCATTCCTGTGGGGATAGTGATTTGGTGTGCTTGATGTAATGTCCTAAGTGAACCATTCCCAAGTTTATGAGATTGGTGCACAGCGCCATCAGATGATATAAGGATTCAGTTTCTTCTTTCCCTACACACACAGAATTTACACCATGGATTGTTGTTAAATCTCTGTTTCTGCTTGTGAAGGATTTTTCCTGACAGTAGTATATTCATTCTGAGCCTCATGAATAGTTCTTGATAGTGTCTTGAGGTAAATTTGACCAAATTCTTTGGTAAACAATTAATGCATCGTCTTTCATGGGTCAGAGGAGTAGATGACATATATTTTGCTCTCACATCCTGAGGTTCTATCGAATCTTGGTCTTTTAGTTTTGTTTTAGCCATATTTGGATTTTGAATTACCATTTTATTAGACACACCCACATGTTCTAAACAGGTCCTGCATTTCCCCTCCAATTTATTAGCATATATTCCTTTGGAGTGTTGTGCTTGGAGCTAATGATGTTAAAAGGTTGTAGTTTTAGTTTCATGATGCTATTTCTATAAAGTGAGAGAGTTTTCCAAATCATGATGGACTCTAGCAACTGTAAGGCTAGCTCATATCTAATGAAGGTAATTGGTAGGCTCATAGATAATCTTAGAGCTTGTTTACAAAATAGAGCTTCTATTACTACTCACTTTTGACATCACAGATTGAAGCACGTATCTGCTCTGTATGTAAGAATCACTTATACTTTTGGCTTGTAAAACAGTACAATAGAAGTTATTGTGTATTTTCCAAATGTGTTTAAAGTTTTATGTCTCAACACTTTATACTACTCATTTTCATTTATATTTCTGTTGATTAGAACTCCACGATAGGTTAGAGATTTCATTTGTGTAAGCATTTCACCACCCAATTTCCACCAAAAGGTTTTTCTGTGTTTGCAGTTTTTCCGATTGAGAGACACTAATTCGAGAATACATGTCTTTTTGATGTTTATTTTGAGGCCATTGCAGTCTGTATATGCTAAAAGCATGTTTAGTCTGCGCTGCAGCCTAATTTCAGTTTGATCAATGATGATCAAATCATCTGCATTTAATCACCAATGGACATACTGATTCCCAATTCTTGGAGGAAAGGCATGCACCTGGGCCTGTGCTTCATGTAAATCTGATATGAAAAGATTGAATAGTGACGACTCCAGGGGCACCCTTCTTTGTGCCTTTTGTACGTGGAAATTCTTTGGGTGACCGCTCCGTTTCTAGTCAATCTGTCAATCTTACTTCAATTGATGTGTTTGAAAATAATGTAATTATGGCCTCAAATCGAGAGCTTGGACATCCCCAGCTATGTAGTTTCCACCATAATCCATTTCTATTTACGCCTGTTCGAAATCAATGAATGCAACGTAATAGTTTGTTTTGCTTTTTATCGCTTTTAATTTGAACAGATTTAGCAAAAACAAGTTAAGGGATGCTCCAACTCCTTTAACAAACCCTGATAGCCTAGGGTCTCTACGACCAGATTCACATCCTGCAGCAGAATGGAGCCAAAAAGTTTATTCATGACATCCAGAAGGGAGATGGGCCTTTAGTTTTTTGGGTCTCCTCTATCACCCTTCTTGAATATCGGTGTAATTATCACTCGCTTCCATGAGCTTGGAATTTGTTTGGTTTTTAGGATCTTCTTAAAAAAGATGCACATGAATTCTGCCCAATTCAATGTTCCATGGTGCTGATGTACACAGTAATGTTCTTTCTTTCAGACCTTTTATTTGAGCAAATAAGGCCGTAAAGTGTTTTATTCATGCCTGTTCCGTTACCTTATCTGCTTCAACTGCTACCTGGTTGAAGTCTTCATTATCGATTAGATCCCATACAAGTCTCGTGTTTTGATTATTAGACCTTTTATCATGTGTTTGGCGTCATTTTGAGACCTTGATGCTTTGGTGGCAATTATCCAGTTTTAGTTTATTTTCTTCAACAGTTTGCTTATTGTATTTGTGCATTGGAATATTTTCCTTCTTTTCAATGGTCTTTTTGTTATGTTGGAATTGATGTAATAGCCAAACGTATTCTGGCTTTACATTCTCGTCTTTTAGTGTTAAGATCTTTGGCAATTGTGAGGACATCATTAGATCGAATACTGAGCCTATTTCCTCCTTAAGTGGTTTCTGTTAGAGTATTGTAGCATAATCTGCCTTCTGTCATTTGATTTTCGCATGTTATTTCAAGTAGATTGTGGTTGCTTGTTGTAATATCAATCACCGAAAATTGTTCTACCAAATGAAGGCATTTGGAGGAAAGAAACATGTAATCTAGGTTTGCTGTTAATTTTCCTCTAGACCAGGTCCACTTAGCAGGAATATCACCCCTCGTTTGTGCATTCAACATATGAAAGTTATGCACTTTCATTTCTTCCCACCATGGTTTAGATTTAGCAGGTATATTGATTTCTTGGATCGGTTTGGCTTAGTCAGATAAGAGTTTCATGTTTAAGTCTCCACACAGCAGTTTATGTGGATCTCTGTAAGCTATTGATATATCATCGACTTGTTTGATTGTTTCATTGGTGAATGTTTAGGTGTGCACTTATTTAGGTTGCTGTATCATTACATATAACCAAAGTTGTTTTCTTGTTGTTGTGCTGCAATTGTGGGTCAGTGATCACTATTTGAGTAAACATATTTGGGTTTAGGATCTTGATGACAGTTCGAGCCGTACCTCCCTTCACGAGTATCAGAAGGCCTGAATATGGTCTACCAGCTAGACCTTTCTTTGCACTATTAAGATAACAATCATAATCCTTGCATAGTGGATATTTTCTGAGCCATGTTTCTTGAAGGCAAACAATGTCATATTCCCCCAATCCCAAATCTTCATATTTAAATAAATGGATAAATCCTTGCGAGTTCCAGGAGACTGTTTTCAGTGACCTTGTTGTTTTCTTCTCGTATTTGGCATTTGATAGAGCTCTGCCCATCCATGACCAATCTTGATCCAAATCTTTGGTGTGATTTAGTTCCACACATCTTTCTTCTGTTTTGTTGATAGTATCAACATTGCTCACTCATATTTTTAGAGTTAGACATTTATAATTTTCTGAATTTGATTTATCGGGTTTCTCCTGATGACTTCCGGTATCCCTTCTTCGATGCTCTGACTTTTTTCTTGATCTTTAACATGATGGTATGGCTCTTCTGAAATGAAATGGTAGAACTCTGTAATTTCAAAGCCTAATGGCAGATAATTGTAAGCCACTTCCAATACGGCATCTTTTATTTTTACTGACGTAAGAGGTAGTATTACCCAATCCATTCTATGTTCATTTTTAAATTCAACCACTCTGAGGACCTGTGAGGTTATAAATCTTAATTTTGGAGAACTGTGAATTAGTTTCATAATATTTATCCAATTCATGATTAGATTGGGCCTCATTACGACCCTGGCGGAACGGGTTAAACGGCGCCGTAAAAAGCTGCGGCGCCATTCAACCCGTTCCACCACATTACGAGGTCCCCTCGCGGGACACGTTAAGCACGCCTGGGAAAACCAGGCGTGCATACCGGGTCCTGCAAGGGGAAGAGGGAGCAAACAACGGGCCATCTCGTAATGGCCCGTTGTTTACTCCCTCTCCCATTCCCATTCAGCTCTATGGGGGCTGAAATGGGAATGGGGATGAACCGTGTCCATGTCCTCGAGTGAGGAATTACCGGGCCATCCGAACTCGGAATGGTCCGGTAAGTCCTCATTCCGAGGACACGGACACGGATGCGGTTTTGCCGGCAGCCATGCCGCCAATAGTGGCATGGCTACCGGCCTACCTTGTAATGAGGCCCATTGTCTTTATCATGTAGGATTCCATCAACACTTATTAGGTTGCTGTTTAGATTGTCCCATTTGTCACTGTAGGTATCTGTATGGTTTCTTTTTTGATTCTCTCTCGTCGGAGTTACAGATTTTCTGTTGTTACTCCACTCCCTTTCTTCTTCTGCTCTTCTGTTCTCTTCCAATGTAAGGAATCTAGTGTGTGTGACATCTTTAAGTGTATTTTTCTTTTTATCCCCATCATTTCCGCTTATGAACATAGAGTTGAGGGTCACTGATCTGCTCATCAATTTTCCCGTGTGTAAGTTGATTGTATCCTCCTTGTCATCTTGCTCTGGCTCCTCGTCATAGTAGGAGACTTCATCGAGGAGAGCTCTTATCTCTTCATCTTCTATCATTTAATTGTGCGATGTTTTGTTAATTTCTATTGTCTCTTGCTCCTCTCTGTTTAGGTTTTCAGAGGACACCCCATTGATATTTCTGTCCACGTTCATAATTTGATGCTTGTTAGTTATGTTTCATTACTCATTCCTTGCTTCTTATTGTGATTTTTAATGTGAGAGTGTGGTGGAGTTCTAATATTCCTCAAGAAGGCTTGTGGGACATTCGATTTAGGTCTTTGAGGCTTTGCCTGGTTTTTAGATTTATTTGTCTGTGGCCCAACTTTGGTTTGTCTTTTATTGGAAGCCTTCTGTACTGTAATTTTTTATTGTCTCAGGTTTTTGTCCAAATATGGAAAATGGTTTTCGCTCACTGTTCTGAGTTTGGACAATTCACTCAGAGAGCTCTCCTGTGCTGCTTTGGATCCAAGAGCTCATGTCTACCAATCTGGGTTTGCAATGAGGTTCTTGGTGCATTGAGGCTTGGGTGCCACCATTTGTTTGAGCACTCTCTATCTGAGCGTGAACTTTAGTTCCCTTTTGTTGCCTGTCTCCTGGGTTTTGATAATTTCTGTTTGTGGTCACTGGTTCTTTGTTTACAGTCTCCATTAATGTATTGTTCTCTATTTCCACTATGGAGCTTGTTTGTGTTGCTGAGGTCTTGATATTGTTTTTTGCCAGATTGTTTGTTTTGCTCATAGAGGTCTCTGCTCTCATCCATTTGCAATGTTCTATTAAAGAAGTCATTAGAGTTCTCTTATCATACTCTTAGCGCCTAGCCAAATCGCACAATCTATTTTGGCACATTTGTGTCGTTTCTGCTTCCAGGTCAAGTCTGTTGTGGACTTCGGCAATGAAGGTTTCAAGGAAGGCCAGTTTGGAATGTTTCATGGCAAGTAGGGTTGCCTGATCTTTGACCGTGTCATTTAATGTCCCATAAAGTTTGGTGAGTGGAGCTAGTGATATCGAAAGAGCTGCCATGATGTTATTCTGGGTTTATAGTCATAATGTCGACAACAAAAATGTCGACAGTCAAAATTTCGAAAAAAAAATGTCGAAAAAAAAATGTCGACTTTTTTTTTCAATGCATTTTTTTTTTAAATGGGGGGGTTCCCCCCCAACCCCCCTTTTTTAATTTTTTTTTACATTTTTCCCTTTTTTTTAACTCCCGAACCCCTAAAATAAATATATAATTTAAAAAAACCAAAGTCGACATTTTTTTTTTCGACATTTTTTTGTCGACATTTTTGTCTGTCGACATTTTTTTTTCGAAATTATGACTGCCCACCGTTATTCTGTAATCGCATGATTGCTTCAGATGATTGCTCTGATTTGTGACAGAGAAGTACAGCCACTCATAAAGACTGAGTCGTGATCGTGTTCATCTTCTAGTTGGTCATTTATTCCTCCCACTGGTAATGCATTTTCTTCTTCCGGGTCCATATGTTCACACAAACGGGCTCTTGGTGTTGAATGCAAAGTTGACTGTACAGTGCCACTCATAGTCGTTTCTATGTATGTTAAATGATTTGGCCGCTGACCGATTGAGCTTTTTTCTGTGATGTTCGTCTATAATGAGGACTCCCTCACTGCGCTCCTCACGCTGACAGTCACCAGATCTTGTATCACCATCTTTCAGTTTTTTTGGGCGTTCGATTGACGCAACTAGGTGAAAATGAGGGAGTCTCGCTGTTTATATGCACTTGACTCTTTTTGGACGATGCCAGCTGGGATCTAATTGTTTCTATGTCTTGCGCCATCATATCAGCTAGGCAGCACTATTGACTATTGACACTGCTATTGACACTGCTTGGGTCACTTGAGGAGTGCTTCTTAGTTGATTATTTAGGCAATCATCAGCCATATCTGGCGAGTTTGAGGTCGCAAATATGGCATTCTAGCACCCTGCGTTCTATGTTATCTCCTCCATGTTCTGTAACTTCACCAGGCAGTGCTAGCTCCTGTATTGGGGTGCTGGCTTAGGTGTTATTGCACACTGTTCATGTGCAGGTCAGTCCTCTATAGAGATTGTCATTAGCTTGCTCACTCTCGCGTTTGTTATTTTGTAAAAGCGCGACAGTTGATTTTTTTTCTCCCATCAATGGCTGTGCTGCTCGTACGCACACATGTGGGGTTGGTGGATCAATGAACTCTTTTTGCAAGGTAATTGGAGGGGGGCGCTCTTCGATATTATTCTCGTCCCTTGCACTGCCATTAGATGGTCAGAGTTCAGTGTAATTCCCCGTTTGCCTTCTTCCTCATGTAAGTGAGTGAGGAGTGCTGTGTTAGATGGGTCAAGTGGTAGGTTTGGAGGCCACCGGAAACACCGGGAACACTCCTCAGCACTCGGCAAACGCTCCGCTATGGAGAAGTGTTTTTGAAGACTGGATGCAGTCAAATGGTCCGCCTCCACAGTATAATGGCCACAAGGGACAGACTTGCCAGCAATGACAAAAAAAAAGTCGAGCAGGGAACACCGAGAACTCTCCTCACCAATCTGCAAACGCTCCGCTATGGAGAAATGTTTTTGAAGACTCGATGCAGACAGATGGTCCGATCCACAGTAATGGCGACAATGGACAGACTTGCCAGCAACGAAAAAATAGTGTCGAGCAGGGAACGCCTGGGGTACGTTTCACTTTCCAGTCACTCACAGTCTCCGGAGGTCAAATGCCCCAGCACTTCTTGTTTGACTCCTAATTCCATGGGTTCAGGTCCTATACTTCTCATCCTGTCCTCCTGGGCGACTGTGTGTACTTGCATGTCAGGCCTTCCCCATGACAGAGCATAGGACTGGGCAGTGCCAAGCTAAGCCTCAGACTTAACTCGCCATGAACACAGGACCTCACTTTTGGTGAAGAATGCTTGACTGGTTGACATTGCAATACTGGGGAATGCAGTAGCATAAACAAGATGAGTGGATGAAATTAACAAAGATGGTAGGATGTGTGGACCAGAGTCAGGGAAAAGTACTCTTCCCTGCTTATGTGGTCCATCTACCGGTACAGATAGAGGCCTAGCACTCCTCCTGTCTATCAATCAACCCCAGTCCCTCCATCCTGGACATGTGAATAGCCTTCTAAATTTAATTGAGAGTCTGGTGCTCTAGAAACTTGACAGTAGTTCCCATAGAGCCTAAAAAGGGTCAGGCCTGCAAGTATGAGAATGGGATTACATTTGGAACCAGTATCCATCCAGGGGTCCAGCCAGGAGTCCTACTAATCATTGAGACCATGTAAAAATGTGTAGCTGCATATGAGTTACTTACCTGTATGTGGCACAATGATTGTGGTACGTGTCTCAGCGTTGCCTCACTGTTTACTGATGTCCTCTCATTTTTGGCACTTCAATAACAGTTGTGTGGGTTGATTTGGTGGCACTTGCCTCAGTAAATATATTGAGAGCTCTTACTGAGTGTGTGCATTGTTGTTCAGGATTGGCAGCTCTGTGTTGATTGCCACAATATGCAAATATTTTAATTGCCTTTTGGAGGTCACATGACTTGTGCAGATCCCATTATGCAAACACATGAAGCAATGTTTGAGGATGCTAGCTTCTGCCTTGATAACACACAGTTCCCAGCTCTGGGAAATAGTATATCTCCTCTAATGCCTGTTTGAAGATTATGGTAAAGCATCTCGATTCATGACCTTGGCAGATATGCATTGTCAAATGCAGGTCATCGAAAGAATTAATTTAGCATCAATACCTGATGCGTTGGTCTGGATCGGGTGGTAACGGCCCGGTTGCAATTATCACCCGATCTGGCACGCCGGCTCAGGTATTATTGCAATTAGCACCCGGGTTGCAAATCCGGTAACCCGAAGTGCACACCTCATGACGTCGCATTCATTAATACAAGAAACCTGGTCAAGATGGCCACCACTGAGCCATTTCCATGGTGGCCAGAAGGAAGACGGCACGGCAGCAGCGGTGGCGTGGGTGCCATGGCTGAAGAAATCAGGTAAGTGGGGGTGAGAGGGACAGACAACAAAGGGGAAGGGAGGGTGGAGGAAAGACGGCAGGGTGGAGGAAGCAGCCGCCAGGTTGTTCGCAACGGTTGCTTGGATCGTGGTATTCAGCCAGTGATCCGAGCATCCGGATTGGTTGCCCCCCCACCACCCGGGGTGCTGATAGAATTCATGTTGAATGCATAACATTTACAGAATCAGAGGTACACTAGGCCACAGCAAAATCAAGAGAATACCTGATTTAAAAGCCACTACAGCCAAGGCTGGGCCTGTTATGTATTAGGCATAGCTTTTTTTATTTTATTTAATTATAGGTTTTTTTTAGCATGTATTTCCAAATGACAGTAGCTTCAAAGCACTCTGGGGAGGGGAAGGCATGAAGAGACACAGGAAATAGATAAAAGCTTGTTACTGGAAATGGGATTGAGGTCTGCATGCAGAGAGAAACAGTGGGTCTTCAGAGCGCGTCTGACTCTCATGCGGTCTTGTTCCAGCAAGTTATGGGAGGCCAACTTTACATGCATAGTCAGCTTGTAGGCTGTTAGAACTTTGCACTTGTGCCATCTGGCCATTGACTGCTTCATTTGCCAGACATAAGACCTTAAAATTGATTTGTTGGTTGAAGAATGGTATCCAGTGCAAAAGATTCACTGTCCTCGAAATGTGCACATATCGTCTCAGAGAACTGAACATGTGTGTGGCAGCAGAGTTCTGGACCCTTTTTCAGACAGGGGTGGACTGGGAACCAAACGCGGCCCTCAACATCATTTTCAAAGTGACCTCATACCACACATGTTCAGGAAGCCTAACACATTTCCAATGAGAACACTTGGAAATAAAATTGGTTGCCACACAAAAGAGGCCCAGGGTGCAGAGAGGCCTATGGGAAAATCTCCAGAGTTCCCTCTGTGCTAGTCCACCCTTGTACGCAGAATACCTGAGGTTTGGGCTGAGAATCCTGCAATGATTCCATGCCATTAATACAATGGGATATGACCACTAATAGGTTTTTGGCACTCCTTTGGGCATTCCGGAGGCAAGGAAAGACACCTCTCAGTAGCATCAAATTATAGAAAGAGGATTTCATGATAAAGTTTACTTGAGGGACAAAGGACAAGTCCTAGTCAAGCATGAATCCCAGGTTCCACATTTGGTCTTTTGCACAGGGGTTTTGGGTGTGCGCCAAACACAGAAGTCTATGGAAAAGGAAGAAGAGTGTGGTCAGTAGGCTACAGTAATAGGATCTCAGGTTTAGAGGTGTCTTGCCCCAGCCGTATTGACCGTGACTGTTGGCAAATCTTTTGATTTCCAAATAGACATGTTCACTCCTGCTGAGAAAGGGGTAAAATGCACATTTATACTTGATTGCTCAGCTTTCGCCGTTATGGTGTGAGGTTAGCCTCCTTTTTTGTGCTATACATTTGGAAGGAATGCCTGCTGATTTCTTTCCACATTTATTCTAATGTAGGCGTGTAGACCTGTCACATTTATCTCAACTTTTTGATGATAAGTATCTGAGTATTCAAGACTGGAAACATCTGTATCTACAAAGTAGACATTTAAGAATCCTTTTTGTTCACAAACAGGCATTATCAGCCATGTCCATGGGTTACATTTATGCAAGAAATAATGTTGATAATGGATATGTGGTTTTGAAATAACCATTGTTATGTTGCGTTAAAAAGCCTTTCAACTGTGCCCATCACCCCCACAGTGTTCTTACAGTACTGTAGCTTGCCTGAAAAGGTGGTTTATTGTGCCACCATAACCCCAGGTGAAGCAGACCTTGGTCTGCGGAAGATAGGACTGTCAGAGGGGATAGCAAAGGAGAGGAGGGAGTAGGCTACCAATGGACAATCATATGCAAAGAAACAATGGTTTGGAGGAGGGGGATATGGTTGTGGTGGTGGGAATGCATGTGTAGTCATCACTGATGCTGATCAGAAGAGTGGTGATAACAGCTGCTCGTTATCCCAAGCATTTTCTGTAATGGTGCATTCTAGTACTCGAGTGGTACTAGAGATAGTGCTCGGTTTTATGATTTGCTCGATCATGCAATAGGACAATAGAGGCTTCTTCACCAATTAAGGTTTATAAAATGGCCACCTTTTCCCAGAGAATCTCGGGGATGCCAAATCGAGTGACAGCAGTGCAGGCACCCAGAGTTGGCCACATCTAGGTGAATGCGGGTGCACACAAAAGCTAAGAAGGGAAAACTGGATCCTTCAAGGGATATATAAAATAGATAAAGATTGCAGAAATGTGGAGGGTGGGTTCTGAGGTGTCTGAAGGAGAAGGGAATATGAATGCAAGGGCTTTAGTAAAAGTAGTGCCTGTTTTGGTGGTGAGGTTGAGATGTACTGAGAGGGCCCTTGAAGCGTGTGGGTTTTTACTGTATTTGTGGGGCTGCCATGCCTAGTGGCCAAGTCAAGAACAGACTGTGTGAGAGTAAAATGTGGGCAAAGAGGGCAAGTAGAAAGGGAACACTAGCTAAAGTCTAACACTCTTTTATGTGAAATGTTCTAGTGATGTGTGTGTGTCTTTGTCTCATGGGTGGCCAGGTTTTTAAGTCATTGTTAGCGTAGCTGTGTTGAAACAATACACAGGAGAACACACGAGAAAATGCTCTTCAACTTATTCCCTCCTTTCTTGATATGGCCATTAATGTCCAGTTTCTGTAGATAGGAAATCTGAAAGGAACTACAGGCATTCTTAACTGGGAGTGATTATGAACTGTGTGAGCAGGGCCCTGCACCAAGCAGCCTGCAAGTTCTTGATGCATGCTGAATTAAGATAGTCCAATCCTTTCAGTTTAGGCTGGGCTCTTCTGTAAATTTATTTGCAAAATCCAACATTATTGTCTACCCTTCTTGACCTGGGCTGCAGTTACATGCCCTGTTTAAAGAGAGCAGCAGCTCTTAGGATGAAACAGAGGTGTAGCGAATGCTTACCAGCTTACATTTCAATTTTACCTTTGGGTGTTATGGACCATTTCATTAACTAAAAGGTGTATTCTTTATTTATTTGCTTGTTTTGTGGAATGCTACGTGTCATGCTTGGCTGTCCAACGTGCCTTTCCTGTGAGAAACCGGTGAAAGCTAAAGCATCCTATTATTGTACACATATCACTCATTCAGAAACTTCAAAGGGGGATGTGAGACATTTCATTTACATACTTTTGGTGAAGTTTTCGTTTTGGGGATGTAAACTTATGAAAGAAAAAGAAACAGCCCATTACTGTGGCCAGGAAGTGACCATAGCTAATAATATTCTGAATCTACAGCGCTGTCCAGCAAAACATGATACAATGAAGCCAATACGATTGCACTCATAATTTATTCTTTTAATATTCATTAAGAATTTTACTATTAACAGTTTTTTAGTATGTGTGATAGGGTGCTCAATAACCTTGCGACAACAGATACTTAGGGCCTCATTACGACTTTGGCGGTAGCCATGCCCTTAATAAGGGCATGGCTGCCACCAAAACCGGGTCCGGGTTCCCTGAATGGGGAATTACCGGGCTATTCCAAATTTGGAGGGCCTGGTAATTCCTCCTTCAGGGAACCCGGACCTTCCCCATTCCCATTTGAGTCCACATAGGGCTCAATGGGAATGGGTACAGGGAGCTAACAACGGGCCGATTACGACCGGACTGTTGTTAGCTTCCTGATCCCCTCGCGGGACCGGTAAGGACGCCTGGTTTTACAGGCGTCCTTACCGGGTCCTGCGAGGGAACCTCGTAATGAGGCAGGATGGGTTTGACGGGTCCGCCTCCATTAGCGGCACCCATGAACCCATTCCGCCAGGGTCATAATGAGGCCCTTAGTCTCAACTTTTTATTAGAAATATATATGTACCAAATTTACTAACTACGTCTTTTTTGTACGTACGCTAAGTGAAAAGTCATTTGGTCGTACGTGCAGTGCAAGTTACATTAAAAATCAAATTTACCAAGTTAAACCCAACAAAGTAGCAGAACTTACACCTTGAACAAATTCATACGTAGGTACTCCTGATGAACTAAGAAAAAGGACGTACGGCACATAAAAGCCAATACAGCTTCCATCTGTGGAACACATGGCAGTGCAAGTGAACGTGGAAAACAAACATACAGCTGAACATGCCAAATATCTCCACTTTGCATCTGAAATGTTTTTTCCTGTACACTCACACACTTTCGCCTTACATCCCTTCTGTCACTGTGCGAATCCACAAACACACATGCTTCAATCACAACACTCGCTACGACTCCATTTGAAGTTGCCACCTGTTTTAAATATGGCCTTGCCGAGCCACAACAAAGTTGTTGTTAGCGTTGTCTAGCAACCTCTGTGCATTTGAAACACACCAATCCACCGGCAGGCGGAAGCCGGCTGTGTCCCTTCCGGCAACGGCCCTGTTTTGCGCCTGTTCGTGGCTCAGCCGCTCTGACCAAGGGCTATCAAGGTACGTCATCCACTGCAGTCAACTGCCATGCGCCATTGATCCAATACACAGATACTGCCAAAACCGTACCCTTTGTCAATAACTATGCATGATGTAAGTCCCCGGATGTACAACATACCTATTCATGAACTTAATTGGAATATTCACGAAACAAATCTGTCCTAACTTTTGCTCATTCTTTGTCATGATTTGTACAGCACACCCACATGACATTGATTCCATAATGTTAGGCTGCTTCGCCTCTGATTTGCCCCTACTCTTAGCTTATTGTCACGTAACGACGGCCTCCCTGCCCAAGTCGTCCGATGATTAAGTTAGATGTCTGACCTTTACGCATACATCATATTTGGTCACCCGCCTCTGCTTTATAATCACCTCGGCAATTTACTGCCCTTTTCTAACTGTTATCAATTGTTATCTGTGATTACTGCATGCATTGATCCTCTTATCTAAGCATTCAGCATATATTGTTATACAATTGTGACTGAAGTGTGTCCTTGTGTCTCACCTATTCCGTCCCTCCTCTTGCACTAATGCTATACGCCGCTTGAGAAAGCTCGCTCTATGCATAGACTCAGAATATTGACCCGTACTATCGCTGTCTGAATTGTATCATGTAATACCGCTTCTGCACAACGCATTACAACTGCTCATCACAAGTACATGTAAGTCATTGTATAAATAACTTAGCCTTCCAACACTGTGATACTATAGGGTACTGCATCTAGCTTGAACCTAGCCTACCTCATCAAAGTGTTACTACTGTGTACTGTACCTAGCTTGCAACTAGCCTACCTTATCAAAGTGTTAGTACTGTGTACTGTACCTTGTTTGCACGTAGCCTACCTTTATCAAAGTGTTACTACTGCGTGATGCATCCAGCCTGTTAGCTACCAAGATGCAGATGTCTCTAAAAGGGCACACCATGCACACCTTATCTCTAATATTGCTACTAGTTCTGGGCATCATTGGGGCTGTCGACTGGTACTCTTTACCACTATACCCGTCAAATGGGCAATACCCCTGCTTAAATATGATCCCAACAAAAGACCTTGCTACTAGGATCAGAGCCACTCCCTTCTTACCTTCATTAAATCTCGACATACTTAATGCCGCTATTTGGCCCACCACATTCTTACATAAACTATGCCATGAAACATCAAGTAATAATAAGACTATGTCATCTAACACTATTGTGTTTAACCTACCCACTAACAAGGGCATTGTAGTTCCTACTACGGATACACCTTCTAGCTGCCCATGCATTAACGAGAGAAACTACAGACTCTGTTCAAGACTACTTACTCTCAACCAGCCACTACTTAAAAACAACTATAACAAACCTACTCTAAACACCAAGGGAAATCTTCTGAGGGGCATCTCAACCGTAAACAAAACCTCAAAGGGAAAAAATTAGATTCGGAATCAACCTAAACCTAACACCACTACCTCTAACGACTTCAAACCTACCATCAAGGGAGCATTAATTAATGCTAGGTCCTTGATAGCTCATGCAACTGACATAGCAGACATCGTCCTAGCCAAAAATCTGGACTTCCTAGCAGTTACAGAAACCTGGCTGCATGCTGCAGCGTGCCCTTCACTTCTACTAGCAGTACCAGACCTTTTAGTCTATCATAGTGGACAGACCCGACTCCAGAGGAGGGGGCATTGCCATCAACTTTAAAAATATCTTAGACTTTAGAATAGCCACTTCACCCTCACTCTCCTCATGCGAATTACTGTCAGCCAAACTCCAGACCTTGCATAAAAGCACTACCACCATTCATTTAATCTATAGGCCTCCTGGGCCCATAGGCTCTTTCGAGGAAGACATGAGGACCTTACTCTCTGACAACATTAAAACCACTTTGCAAATTTTAGTACTAGGTGATTTCAACTTAGGCTATAATTACCCTAACGACATCCAAGCAACCTCACTAGCAAACGCTTTGACTGAACATGGAGTCCTGCAAAAAATCACAAAGTCTACCCATAAGAAAGGAAGGACCCTCGATTGGGTAGCAGACCTAAACTGCAACATAACAATGAACGAGATCCTACCTCAACCATGGACCGATCACTACCTTCTCTCCTTTGAGTTCACTATCAACAAATTACTAAATAAAACCAGCCCTATAGCACCGCCGTGCCTTACGAGAAACAAACGTAACATCACTGCAGAGGCAATTATGCTGTTAGTAATCCCTACTTTAATTTCTCTACTGAATACCACTGACCCTAACTTATGAGTAGACACCTACAATTCCACTATTTCTAAAGCTAGATATAGTTGCACCTCTCAAAATGCACAAAGGGAAACCAAGAGCCCATTTGAATTCCTGGTTTACCCCCGAGTTAAAAACCTTACGCTCGGAAAAAAGAAAACTTGAAACATTATGGAAACACACCCCTTTTTCAGAGAACAAAACTAATTTAGCCAACCTCTCTGGTAAATAGAAAGAAGAGATTATCCGTACCAAACACAACACCTATAACAATAGAATTAACAATAGAATTAACCTCCAGTACTAAAGAGCTCTTCACAATCCTGAGTGAAATGGAGACGCCCAACCCCCCACTGACTTATGCCAAAAAGATGAACACTGGTGTACGAACATTCAGAATGCTCTCACCAACAAAATTGCCACCTTGCAAACCAAAATAGCAGACAAACGGCGCAACCTAACTAACCTTACTTTAACCAAGCCAGTTTAAGAACCTTGCGCTCAACAGTCCCAAGGCTTTACATTTTCAAAAGTATCGGTATCAGAGGCACAAAAAATCATCGCTTCTATGAAACTCTCATGGTGCCAAGGAGATCGCTGTCTAGCACAGATTATTAAAGATGCTGTCAGAGACCTGGCACCATTCATAACCAAATTAATTAACGTCTCATTTTCCACTGGTTTTGTACCTAATAACTTGAAGGAATCCTGGGTACTGCTATTACTAAAAAAACAATTGCTAGATCCAACTATACCTACCAATTACAGACCAATCACAACGGTTTAATTTCTATTAAAAATCTTGGATAGGGTTGCACACTTGCAAATCCAAGAATACCTCGAGGCAAATAAGCTCCTAGGGACTCAGCAGTCTGGCTTTAGACCTCAACATAGGACCGAAACGGCCCTTATTGACCTAAAAAGCCAGATTGACGATCTTAAAGACAAAGGAAAACTTGCAATTCTGCTCCTCTTGGACCTTTCGGCTGCATTTGATTTCATCGACCACAGTGTTTGTTTGTTTGTTTGTTTGGAATTTATTGTGCGCACCAGACCCTGGAGTATAAGGGCGCAAAAGTAAGAATATATACAGCTTAGAGCATAAGTTACAGGTTACAGTTACAAGTTACAGACATTAGCGGTTACAGAAATTACCAGTTACAGGTGCAAGTTTTTCAATTGGCAGTTGCTGTCGTTAGCCAGTTAATTACAATTTGCCTGAATTTGGAGAAGGAGTGTTCTAGCCTCGCAGTAGTGGGTAATTCGTTCCACAGTTGAGCAGCTTTGACTGGGAAGCTAGCTCCGCCTATGGTGGTCAGTTTAAAGCGTGGTACTTGTAGGCGATTGGTGTAAGCAAGTCTGGTTTGTCTTGTGGGGTGTGTTCTGGTGAATCTGTCCTTAAGGTATTGTGGGGCTTTGTTGTGTAGGGATTTGTATGTGAGAGATGCAGTTTTGAGTCTGATTTTCTCGTGGGTGGAGAGCCATTTGTGTTTCCTTCTTATTGCTGTAATGTGTTCTCTCCTGGGGACGTTCAATGCCGCTCGGAGGGCCTTGTTTTGCTGTATCTGTATTTTGTTTATGATAGATTTATTGGCTCCTATGTACAGTGCGTTACAATAATCAAGTTTAGAAATGATGAGGGCTCTGGCTAATGTTAGACAGCTGTGCTGGGAAAGGAATTGTTTTCCTGCTCTAATGAGCTTACATGTGTAGGCTGTCGAGGAAGCTAGGGAGTTTACCTGTTTGGAAAATGATAGGGTAGAATCAAGGTATATCCCTAATGTTTTAACTTCTTTGGCAACTTGTATGCAGTTCCCATCTATGATAAAGGAAGAGTAGTTTGTGCTTAGTTTTTTGATGAGGGGTGCGGTGCCTAGGATAAGAAGCTCAGTTTTATCGTCGTTCAGGCATAGGCCATGGGTTGCCATCCATGCCTGAACGATGCTGTATATTTTGTTCACCATTGCTAGATCTTTTTCGTAAACCCCTGTGAGTGGGAGGAGGATCTGGGTATCGTCAGCGTAGTTGGTATACGTGATACCCAGAAGGTCCAAATCATCAAACAGGGGCTTAGTGAATATGTTATATAGCGTTGGTGAAACGCATGATCCCTGTGGCACACCGCAGGTAATAGGGATGGGGTCTGCAGCTGCTATAGGTGAGAAAACCCTCATGGTGCGATCACTGAGGAAGGATTGTATCCATGCTATAGCCTCAGTGGAGAAGTGTGCTGCTGAATCTAGGTGGTTACATAGGATTTTATGGTCCACTAAATCAAAAGCGGCCGATAGGTCTAGTAGTAGGAGGAGTGCTGGTTTACCAGAATCTCTTACTTTGTCTATTTGGGCTTTCAGGTCAATCAATGCAGTTTCTGTGCCGTGAAGAGGGCGGAAGCCAGATTGTCGGGAGCCTAGTAGTTGATTTTGTTCCAGGAAACTCTGGATTTGTATATATGCCACCTTATCCAGTATCTTCAGAAGGAATGGTACCGTAGTAATAGGTCTATAGTTAGTGGGTATGGTGGGGTCTAGAGTAGCCTTTTTTAAGAGTGGGAGCACCCAGGACTCTTTTAAGTTACTGGGGATAATGCCTGTGGTAAAGGAGGCATTAATTAACTTGGTGATAAATGGTGCTAGATCTCGTGCGGCATCTTTGATGAGTTGTGCTGGACATGAGTCTCCTTTGCAGTTGGACGGTTTTAGACCGAGTATTACTTTCTCTACTTCTAGTATGGAGACTTTGGAGAAGTGGAATTGCGTAGTGGGTTTGGAGTTAGGAAGTGTCTTGATAGGCGGTAATCTATTGGGTGCTAGGGTCTCACGTTTTAGTTCTATTTTCTTTTGGAGGTTTCGGACTTTGTTAGAGAGGGCTTGCTGGATTTCGGAGCACCACTTTTTATCTTTAAGACAGTTGTCTTGAGGTGTTATTGGGTTTTCCAGTTCTCTGAGTATGGCGAACAGTTCTTTAGTACTTGATTTGGCTTGTGTGATTCTGTTATTGTAGGTCTCTTGTTTAGCTAAGATGATTTCTTTTTTGTAATGAGAAGAGATTTTAGCTAATTTCAGTTTATTTTCTGGGCTGGGGTTAATTTTCCATGTATTTTCCCATTTCCTTTTTTCTAATCTCAGATTTTTTAAGAGAGGGGTGAACCAGTTGTTCAAGTGGTTCTTTGGCTTGCTATTTCTGAGCTTGAGTGGTGCGATGTTGTCAAGAGTTATGTTCATGATATTGTTAAATTCTTCCACTAGGCTATTAGGGTTGAGGCTGTCAGGTAGAGCGTCCAAAGTGGGCATGATGCCGGGGAGTAGTTTGTCTAATGTCATGTTTTTTTTGTTTCTGGTAAGTGCAGGAGGTGCACATGGTTGTTGCAGTTTAGGGGTGGCAGTGTCCAAGGAGAATGAGATTAGATGGTGGTCTGACCAGATTTGGGGTGAGATGGTGAGAGTGTCTATATTGCAGTTGTGGTCAGCAATCCAATCAAGGGTTCTCCCTTTGGTATGGGTGGGCTCAAGCACTCTTTGTGTGTAGCCCAGTTCTGTTAGTGTGTTGGAGGCTGCTGTGGCTTGTAAGTCGTTGATATCATTAAAGCCAATATTAAGGTCGCCTAATAATATTGATTGAGTAGTATCTTTAAGGTTTTCTGATAGGATGGTAGTTAAGTCTTCTATGAAGTTCTTGATTGGACCTGGAGGTCTGTATATCAAGTGAATGTTAAGGGTTTGTGAGTTAGCTGTAGGTGTCTTGGTGGACATTATCTCACAGGATTCAATGATTGGTGAGGGGGTGAGTCTCATCTGGAGTTTAGTTTTGACGATGATGGCTAGTCCTCCACCTCGAGCTCCGCACCTATCCGATCTGAGGATAGTGTAATTATTGGGCACAGCTAGGGATAGTGCTGGGCCTGATGCCTCATGCAGCCAAGTTTCTGTGATTGCTAGGAAGTCGTAGTCTTCTGTCAGGATAACTTCCGATATTTCTATGGCGTGGGCGACTAAGGATCTAGCGTTTATTAAGGCTCCTTTGAGTTTAGGTGTGCGGTTACGATGTGTAGCAGTATTTTCTGCAGCATTGGGAGTGGCAGTTGTTTCTTTATTGGTTTGGTAGTTGTTGAGCTTAACGTGGTTATGGGTGAATGGTTTGTGAGTGGGATCCTTTTTGGTTCGAGTAGTGTTAGTTTCGTATTTGATGAGCGGATCAAAGATTCTGGGTAGTCTTGCTCGTAATCTTAGGTTTCTGTCAGCTATGTTATATTGTGTAGTGGAATGTTGTATTGCAGTTGCTATAAGAGGCGACATGGTGAGATGTTCCCATGGGGCGAGTGAGGCGGCCAGGTATACTAGGTAGGTTAGTATAAGGAGCATTGTGTAGTGTACTTTGTGATCACCTTGCCACAGCGGCCCATTTCTCCCAGACAGCTATCACTTGGATTCAATCCTTCTTAAACAATAGGACCATGCAAGTCTTTTCACCGTCTGCAGCAGCTGACCCCATACCGATCACCTGCGGAGTGCCCCAAGTCTTGTGTGTGTCCCCTACCTTAATAATATTTTTACAAAGCCTTTATTTGATGAACTGGACCGTCTGGGTGTCACCTATACGAACTACGCTGATGACAATCAGATCCTCCTACCTCTAACAGGCACCTACAACACGGATTTATGACTTGTGAACAAAATGTACATAATCATTCAGGCATGGATGCCATCCACGGCCTCTGCCTGAATGGTGACAAAACTGAACTCCTTTTGGTAGGTTCACCAGCCACTATAAATAAGATGAGCCCGAATTATGCTTCTTTCAATATAGATGGGAATAACATCCTAGTGGCCAAAGAAGTAAAAACACTAGGTTTTTATCTGGACGCCACATCTAACCTAATCAAACAAGTGAACATGACTTCCTAAGCTACTGCCTATATGGGAAAACTAATAAGGGCCTGCAGACCATTGCTATCTACAGAAAGCTGCCTTATACTAGCCATAGCACTTATATTGTCCAAATTTGACTATTGAAACGGTCTGTGATTGGGCACTAATAAGTGTGTGTTCAACAAATTACAAATAATGCAGAATAATGCACTTAGGGCTGCATTCAATATACCAAGAAGAGAGCACATTTCAGCGACAAGAACACATTACAAATGGCTCTCCATAAAGGAAAAGATTGAGTTGAAAACTTTGTGTCTTACCTTCAAATCACTGAACCATACCGCACCTCCTTACCTAACTGATAAATGTAGCATTACACATTCCACACAGGTCACCAGATCAACTAACACGTCTTGCCGGTGATTCCTAGATATAAATTAAAAAGATCTGGTGGGAGCAGCTTCCCTGTCATGGCAGCCCAATTGTGGAATACCCTCCCATCTGTCCTCAAGACGACCCAACTGTTCTCCAACTTCAGGAGAAATGTCATCTCCTGGTTACTCAATAAGAAGGAATAGTAATTAGAAGTTCTGACCTACAGTTCATCAACTAAGGAACCGTTCTCCCACTAGATGCACATACCTGCCTCTCCTGTCTCTCTATTTCTGTTTCGTCTGAATTCTTGTTTTATGGAATTCTACTTATGTAACTGTAATTTAACCACATTGCCCATGTCTGTATCTTACCTGTGACCAAATTGTAATTTCACTTCAATGCCTATGTCTGTAACAATTCACTTGTGACTAAAAACCCAGATACCCCAAGGTCAGGTGCGCTATGGAAATAAAATAAACAAACAAACAAGCTTACAACATCAACTTCAAAGTTAAAAAAAATGACACTCGACACACATCTCCCAAGATCTGCGTTAGTTTGGTAAATACCCTCAAACGTACATTCTGGTGGCGTCATGCTTGCTGAGACATACAATACCCCCAATGCGCCCTTCTAATTTGTAACACACAAATAGACACACCCAAAAAATGAGGGAATGTGTACATTACATGTCAGACTTCCCAAATTGGAAATTACGCCACAGGCTAGCGTAACATCCGCTAAATGTAACATCCATGGCAGGACTACTCACACTTTGTCAACATGGCCAAGAGAGACAAAGCACCGACAGGACATACATATCTCACAGCGACACGGATATGTTCCAGCACATGGTCTTTCCCAGAGAGTGCTCCAGACCACCCATATCAAAGGAAGAACACGGGATTGGGTTGCAGACTACAATTGCAACGCCTCTATCTCGTCCATCTCCCCTCAAATCTGGACTGACCACCACCTTGTGACTTTCTCGCTAGCAACCAGATGACAAACCCCTACCACCTCCCAGCTCGCTCCACCTATACCAACTAGGAACAAAAAGAATATTACCCCGGAGAACCTACTCCCTCTGATTCTCCCCACTCTCAACTCTTTACCGGATAATTTGGGCCACAAGGCCTTGGTGAATGAGTACAATAGAATCATGTCGACCTCACTAGACACAATCGCACCTCTTAAAATGCGACTAAGCCAACCTAAAGCCCACCTCAACACCTGGTACACACCACACCTGAAAACATTACGAGCTAATAGAAGACCATGTGAGGTAGCTTGGAGACTACTACCTTCTGAGGAAAACAAAGTTAACCTCCATACGATATCTGCCTCATACACAAGTGAAATAATCACAGCAAAATGTGAAAGCTACAATTCTAGAATTGTTCAAGCTCACTCAACCATAAAGGAACTCTTTGCTATTGTGAAGGAATTAGAAGCCCCTATCCCAGTACCTGATAATTGTGTCAAAGACAAACTCTGGTGCTCTAACATTCAGCAAGCACTTTCTGACAAGGTATCAACCTTATAAGCTAAAATTGCCAAAATAAAAGTGTCATTAACAACAAACATCTCACCCACGAAGTGTGCCACATCACCTATAGATTTAGTTTGCCCCCCGCTTTAAATTCGACAAAAGTCTCCATCATCGAGACTAAAAAAATCATACTTTTGCTCACACCTTCTAATTGTCAGGGAGATCAATGCCCTGCCCAACTAATAAAGGACGCTGCCAGAGATCTGGCTCGCTTTATCACAAAACTCATCAACTCCTCATTCTCTTCTGCCACTATACGAAGCATTCTTAAAGAATCTTGGGTGCTCCCATTACTTAAAAGACAGACTTTAGACCCCGCCATCCCTACCAACTACCGACCAATCACAACAGTGCCCTTCCTTCTAAAAATCATAGACAAAATTGCCTACTTACAAATACAACAACACCTGGAATCCAACCACTTGCTGGGTGATCGCCAGTCGGGATTTCGGCCCCAGCACAGGACTGAAACAGCCTTAGTATACTTAAAAGCCCAAATCGACAAGCTTAGAGATAAAGGGAAATCAGCCCTCCTCCTACTTTTAGACTTATCGCTGCATTTGACCTCGTGGATCATGGGGTCCTTTGCAGGCATCTGGACTCGGCAGCTCACTTTTCTAAAGAAGCCATAGTATGGATTGAATCGTTTCTTAACAATAGGACTATGAGAGTTTTCTCCCCCACTGCGGCTGCAGACCCCATCCCGATCTATTGCGGATTACCCCAGGGCGCTTGCGTCTCTTCTACCCTGTACAATATCTTCACAAAGCCCCTGTTCGATAATTTGGACATTCTTGGTATCACCTACACCAACTATGCAGATGATACACTGTTTCTCCTACCTCATACTGGTGATTTATGACAAGAATTTGGCCTTGGTGAACAGGGTATATGTCATCATCCAGGCATGGATGGCCACCCATGGACTATGCCTGAATGATGACAAAACTGAGATCATTATTCTGGGCACCTTCTCAACCACTAAAAAACTGGGACTCAAATATTCAATGTTCAACATCGACAGCAACCCCATTACAGTCACTAATGAGGTCAAAACACTGCGTTTTTACCTAGATTCAACCCTATGCTTCAAGAAACAGGTCAACACAATGGCATCTGCCACAGCATACACATGTAAACTAATCAGAGCAGGTAAACCCTTCATGTCCAACAATAGTTGTATCACCTTGGCAAGAGCCCTTGTTCTGTCGAAGTTAGACTGTTGTAACTCTCTTTACTACGGGGCCAATGTCATGACCACTGTGAGGGAGCACAAGTTGTACCACAATCAGGCATCCACCAGAACCCTGAGGGCCTTAAAACCACTGCAAAAGGGCTCCTGGAGCCAGTCCTGGCATCTTTGACACCAGGCTCATAAGTAGGAAGGAAGGGCTGTTCAAACTAGGTCCCATTTATGTATATGGGCCTTTAAATCCAACATGGAAGCACCCACACAGTCTAGTTCTAAGAACCAAGCCATGCGGTCTAGTGTTTTGGGTGTGGCAGGCCTGGAACTACTTTCCCTGGTACTACTTTACCTGGGCTATATAAACCACACCCTGACTGCAGAACACGCTTCGAGTTATTCTGCAACCCTCAGCGTGACGCTCACCGTGTCCAGCTCCTGGTCTTCAGCATCTTCCTGTAATCCTGCAAGAACAAGAACAAGATTATTCTACCTTACCTGAGAAAACACCATCCAGCACTCAGCATCTCAACTGGGCCGCACTCTGTGGAAACGGAGAGAAGAAGAAACATCACTCACCTGTGAGTACTAGCTTAAGGACTTCCAGCAAACCACTACCACAGCTGCTGTTCGAACATTGTGACCTGCAATAACGAGAAAGGGAAAAACAATATCAGAACGAGCGCTTCCAAAACATCAAATTCCATCAGTCTTACCTGAATTCCATCGCGCTATGCCACGCTTCCATCCGGAGCACCACAGCAACATCTGCAAAGGAAAAGACACCTACTCAGGTTTGCTTTCAATATTAAACAACCGCACAGCGCTGTACTTACCTTAACGGATTCCGGGGCCTGTTTTTCATTGCGCTTTCATCCACTCGCAGCACCACAGCGGCCTGTGAGGAGAAGAAGAAGAAAACACAGTTTAGCTTTAAAAGACAATAAAGGCGATGCGCTTCACGCTTTCTCTTACCTAGAAAACGTGCCTCTCCATCCGGCACGCCAGTATCAAGACCTTCGCACCTGAAAAGAAGGAGATAAAGACATTAATGAATTCCCACCATAAACCGAACAAAGACTTAAAATTAACAAACCTACCTGCCTACCAGCAGATTCGGGGTCACAGCAGGCCTGGGCCCAAGAAAGGCGTACTGCACCAGTGAAGCAACTCGGGCAACCCGCCAACAAACATCAAGCACCCCTGCACAAGAAACGCAGGACGGATAGCTCACCCTACAAATAACTAAGATTCATTATTCAGCACTGGGCAACTACGTATCCAGGGTTCCAGATCTCAGACCCTTCCAGGCGCCCCCGGGGATATCAGGTGAGCGTAACAGAACTCGAAGCCTTTAAACCTTATCCACCTGGGCGTCATGGAGACATCTGAAACTGATCAGTTAGCCCAGCTTTTGGGACAATTACGCGCTGAGGTACACGCAGCCCGGCAGGAAACCAATGCCTTAAGACGAGAGTTAACAGTCACAAAAGACCGTACTGAGGAACTAAGAAAACAGCTACTACAAACACAGGCGGGGCAGGCTCCATTGCCCAGATTCACCCCATCCATCGCTACACCATCATCAGTCAATCCAGTACAGATAACGTTGCCGGGAGCAGTACCCCTGGCACCACCAGAACGGTTTAATGGAGACCCCAGAAGGTACGCAACATTCATGAACCAGTGCCGCCTCCATTTTCTTTGTAGGCGTGGGGCTGTCCCAAACAACCAGGCGAGGGTGGCCTTCGTGTTATCATATTTGAGTGGAAGTGCCGCAGACTGGTCCGTACCTTTAGTGAGCCGGGATGAGCAATTACTGCAGAACTTCAGGGGTTTTCAACAGGAGATGGAAAAGTTATTTGCTCGGCACATGCATGGATAAGCTCTTGATAATGAACTCCTGTCCCTCCGTCAAGGGAATCAAGATTTGCTGACTTATATTGCCACCTTTAATAGACTGGTTGTAGAAGCGGGGTGGCCAGAAGATAAAAGAACCACATTGTTTCGTCAGGGCCTACGGGGAGACCTGAAGGATGTCCTTGCTCAAGTGTAGACCCACCTAAAGACTGTACAGAGTTTATCAACCTGGTAGTTCAGTTGGACCACAGATTACAGGATCGAAGAACAGACCAAAGTAGACTCGAAATTCGTGCCATGTATGTACGTTCAAAAGATAATGTTCAACGTCCATCAGAAAATACCATAGAAGCCATGCAGATTGGAGGATTATGACCCCCTTTAACCAAGGGTGAAAGAGACAAGAGGAGACAGCTACAGTTATGCCTATACTGCGGTAAATCGGGTCACTACCTCAAAGAATGCCCAGTGAAACCTCCAAGGAAGTTGGTAGGCGCTACAGAGAAAGAAGATGATGGAAAGGAATCGGAAAACTACCAGGCCTGGCAAGCGTAGAGGTCTGCTTGTCGAGCGAAAAGGATGAGTCACAGACCTCACATTTCACCCTACCAGTAACCTTGATCAATCACCAACGACCGCCACGGATGCATTCTATAGAGGCATATATAGACAGCGGAGCAGTTGGTAATTACATAGATCGAGATCTGGCAACAGAAATGGGACTTCCCTTATGCACAAAACCAACAACTGAAAAGGTAACTGCTGTTGACTGTACAGAAATTGCTTCGGGACCAGTAACCCAATGCACAACAGAATTAACCCTTCTGTGTCAGGATGGACATGAAGCAATCACGTTTGACCTCATCAAAGCTCCTCAGTTCCGGTTGATCTTAGGGATGCCATGGTTAGTAACTCACAATCCCCACATAGACTGGCGTGCAAAGAGACTGACCTTTTCCGACGAATGCGCCCACGCTTGCTGCCCGAAATCTATACCACAGCCAAACCTGAAATCTGTTCAAGGAATAGCATCGGGGATCGCGGAACCAATGGACACCTTACCAAAAGAATATCAGGATTATCCAGATGTTTATCAGAAGAAACAGGCTAACACATTACCGCCACATAGGCCCTATGATTGTCAGATTGACCTGATACCTGGCGCACAGGTTCCTTGTGGTCGAATTTATGCACTTACGGAAACTGAAAATCTCCACTTGAAGTCATATCTGGATCAATACCTGGCTAATGGGTTTATCCGCCCATCAAAGTCACCGGCAGCCTCTCCCTTATTCTTCGTACGCAAGAAGGAAGGAGATTTGAGGACTTGCATCGATTATTGCACCCTTAATCAAATCACAGTAAAAAAACACTACCCTTTGCCCCTTATCCCGGAACTGTTGGACCAAGTCAAGGATGCCCGAATCTACACCAAACTAGACCTCAGAGGAGCATACCACCTTGTACGTGTTAAGAAAGGGGACGAATGGAAAACCGCATTTCGTACCAAGTATGGCCTGTACGAATATCAGTTAATGCCTTTTCGGGCTGTGCAATGCTCCCGCAGCATTCCAATACTTCATGAATGATGTATTACAGGAATTAATCGATGTCTGTGGCCTGGTCTATATTGACGACATCCTGGTGTATTGCCCCTCTGAAAGAGATCATGTGGAACATGTTCGCTCAGTCCTTGCAAAACTTTGCCAGCACAAACTGTACGCTAAACTCGAGAAATGCTCCTTCCATGTCACCGAAGTTGAGTTCCTCGGTTTTGTTCTCTCGCCAAAGGGAGTCAAGATGGATTTACACAAAGTAGATGCCATCCTTAATTGGCCATCACCTTCTTCACTTAAAGGAACCCAAAGCATGCTCGGCTTTGCAAATTTTTATCGCCGATTTCTTCCAGATTTCTCACGGATAGTCCACCCAATCACATTGCAAAATTCCAATGGACTGAAGAGGCGGAACAGGCCTTTCAAGAACTCAAGAAAAGATTCACCTCCACGCCAATTTTACGACATCCTCGCCCGGATCTCCCCTATGTAGTGGAAACTGATGCTTCCAGCATAGCTATGGGAGCAGTTCTCTCTCAAAGAGATCCAGAGACAGGCCAATTACACCCAGTTGCCTTTTGGTCACGTAAAGTCTCACCATCAGAACTTAACCATGCAATTACAGACAAAGAATTGTTGGCAATGAAATCAGCCTTCAAAGCCTGGCGGCAGTATCTATTAGGTGCCAGACATACCATCACAGTAATCACAGATCACCGAAACCTTCAATACCTAAAGTCAGCAAAATCCCAATCGTCACGACAGTTGCGGTGGGCTCTATTCTACGCAGAATACGATTACGTAATAACATACCGACCTGGAGTTCGGAATAGGAAGGCCTATGCCTTGTCTCGTATGGGTGTTGAAGAGAAAACGAACAGTGCCCTGGACCCTGTTGCCATCATCCCAAGTGATAAACTACTGGGACTCAATGTGGTGACATTGCCTCTGAGTGAACTTCAAGATAAGATTTGAACCTTAATGAACCCCGAGATCTTGCAGAAATGGAAGTCCCAAAATGAACATCAGACGGTCTGGATGTATTACCCTACTACAGGGAACGACTATATCTTCCAAGTAAAGATCTGCAAGAATTGGTCATGTCTGGTTATCATGATTCCCTGATCGAAGGACAAGCTGGAACTGCTAAGACTCTAGCCAAGGTTAAACGGTATTATTGGTGGCCAACGTGGCACAAGGACATTGCTCGATTTGTTCTATCCTGTGTGATAGGTGCACAGAATAAATCACAAAAACAGACACCAGGTGGCCTCCTACAACCACTGGATATTCCACCGGCCCCAGGCATACTCTTTCTCTTGATTTTATTACGAACTTACCTCACTGTCAAGGTTTTAATACCATTCTGGTGGTTGTAGACCTGTTCTCTAAAATGGCACATTTCATTCCATTCAAAGAACTTTCTAACGCTACCGGTCTGGCAAAACCATTTCTTGAACAGATTATAAAACTGCATGGTTTCCTCTCAGTCCTAATCTCATCGTGGAAGCCAATTTGTATCCAACTTCTGGAGGAAATGTTGTACCATGGTACAAATCGATGTTCGATTATCCACTAGCCATCACCCCAAACGGATGGACAAACAGAAAGAACAAACCAGACATTAGAACAGTATCTACGTTGGATGATGCATCAAGTGGAAGAGAATTATGGATAGCGGAATACGCATACAATAACTCCATACACACCAGCACTGTCATGACCATAGGATTTGCCCTTTCTGGACTTCCTGGTCCTTATCACGCCGGGGCTTGTTTTTTTTGTTGCTCCCAACATCGCCGCAACAAGCGACTTGCCTCGCACCAGCTTTCACGTCGCACACGGCACGTTCTATAAATTGGCCACGCCCCCGCGGCCCCGCACGTCTCAACGCTATCATTAGGTAGTGACTTGATGTGTGTGTGCTGTTCGGCAAATCCACTATTCCTAGATCCTGGTTCCTTCTTCCTTCCTTCACCCCTTCCCTCTAATCTGCTCCTGGAATCCCCATTCTTAGCGACCACTACCTTTTTTCCTCGACATCCTGGAACAGCGGCCTTCCCAGAACTCTGAACGCGCTCTACAGCCGGACGAGACTCGAGTGAGCCTATACAAGACCCGATCTGTCCACAAGAGGACCCACGGAACAGAGCAAGAAGCGATCCCAGATGAGACGGGGGAGATTTACGACAAGCACGGGACAAAGCCCGTTCTACGCAATATACGGAAGACATCCACGTACTTCTGAACTAGACTCCCCCACGACCTTGGAAATGCCAGCGGTAAAGACTCTACACACAAGCATAACCCAAGCCTTCAAAAGCGCAAATGAACATTTACTGAAAGCCAAAGACAGACAAAAAGAATTCTCGGACCGACATCGAAAGAAAGTTCCCGATTACTAAGTTGGAGACGAAGTCTGGTTGGCATCAAAACATGTGCCCATAAAAGGTACCCGGACCTTTTGTCCAAGATATCTAGGACCCTACACCATCGAATCGGTGATAAATCCGGTGGCCGTCAAGTTAGCCTTACCACCAAGCATGCAAATTCATCCGGTGTTCCATGTGTCACTTGTAAAACCTGTACAACCAGGAACCCGAGTCTTAACACCACCAAAACCTGTGCTAGTTGATGGAGAGCCTGAATTTGAAGTTAAAAACATCCTGGATTCGAAACGTACCAGATCTAACCTATATTATTTAGTGGACTGGAAAGGGTACGGGCCTCAGGACAGAACTTGGGAACCAAGTAAACATATTCACGCATCACGTCTGATTAAGAGGTTTCACCTGGATAACCCCACCAAACCCGGACCGGACAGGAAGGATACCGTGAGAAGGGCCTTGGGGGGAGTGCTGTCATGACCACTGTGAGGGGGCAAAAGTTGTGCCACAAGCAGGCTCCAACCAGAACCTGACGGCCTTAAAACCACTGCAAAAGGGCTCCTGGAGACAGTCCTGGCGCCTTTGGTACCAGGCTCATATGTAGGAAGGAAGGGCTGTTCAAACGAGGTCCCATTTATGTACATGGCCTTTTAAATCCAACATGGAATCACCCACACAGTCTAGTTCTAAGAACCAAGCCATGCGGTCTAGTGTTTTGGGTGTGGCAGGCCTGGAACTACTTTCCCAGGTACTACTTTACCTGGGCTACATAAACCGCTTTGAGTTATTCTGCAACCTGCAGCGTGAATCTCACTGTGTCCAGCTCCTGGTCTTCAGCATCTTCCTGTAATCCTGCAAGAACAAGATTATTCTGCCTTACCTGAGAAAACACCATTCAGCACTCAGCATCTCATGCTATCTGTGGAAACCGAGAGAAGAAGAAACATCACTCACCTGTGAGTACTAGCTTAAGGACTTCCGGCGAACCGGTACCGCAGCTGCTGTTCGAACATTGCAACATGCAATAACGAGAAATGGAAAAACAATCTTAGAACGTGTGCTTCCCAAACATCGAATTCCATCAGTCTTACCTGAATTCCATCGCGCTACGCCACGCTTCCATCCGGAGCACCACAGCAACATCTGCAAAGGAAAAGAGACATATTCAGGTTCGCTTTCAATATTAAACAACCGCAGAGCGGTGTACTTACCTTAACGGATTCTGGGGGCCTGTTTTTCATTGCGCTTTCATCCACTCGCAGCACCACAGCGGCCTGTGAGGAGAAGAAGAAGAAAACACAGGTTAGCTTTAAAAGACAATAAAGGCGCTGCGCTTCGTGCTTTCTCTTGCCTAGAAAACATGCCTCTCCATCCGGCACGCCAGCATCAAGACCTTCGCACCTGAAAAGAAGGAGATAAAGATATTAACAAATTCCCACCATAAACCGAACACAGACTTACAATTAACAAACCTACCTGCTTAGCAGCAGATTCGGGGTCACAGCAGGCCTGGGAACAAGGAAGGCGTACTGCACCAGTGAAGCAACTCGGGCAGCTCGCCAACAAATGTCAAGCTCCCTTGCACAAGAAACGCAGGACGGATAGCTCACCCTACAAATAACTAAGATGTATTATTCAGCACTGGGCAACTACGCATCGAGGGATCCAGATCTCAGAGCCTTCCAGGCGCCCCCAGGGATATCAGGTGAGCGTAACAGCCAACAAGGAAATTATCAAGAAGATCTAGGTCCTTCAGAACAATGCTCTAAGAGCTGCACTCGGAATCTCCAGAAGAGATCATATCTCTGAAATAAGAAGATCAAACAACTGGCTATACACACAAGATAAAATCCAGTTGAAAGCGGCTTCTCTTACATACAAATGCTTTAACAATGCGGCTCCCTGTTACCTTACTAAAAGACTCACTTGAAAAACCTCCATAAAACCTTCCAGATCTTCGTACACCAATTGCCTCTTGATCCCAAGATTTAAACTCGCTAGAGTTGAGGACGCAGTTTACCGGTGAAGGCAGCCCAATTGTGCAACTCCTTACCCCCTCTCATGCGAGAAGATCAATCTTACCTACAATTCCGGCAGAATCTGATAAGCTGGTTCAAAGACTTGGACGAACAATCTGGCTTATGATACCGGTTCACCTACTACCCTACCTTGTACATAACATTGTTACCTTAATTGTATATAGTAATCTATTTTTATCTTGACTATGTAACTCCATCTTTTCGTGGATTGTATTCCTTGTAATATGCTAATGTACCTATGTATGCAAATGTACCTTCTGTAACCAAGCAAACTGTCTTATGCAATGCACCCTGATACCTTCGGGTGTGGCGCGCAATACTAAACTAAACTAAACAAAACTATCCTGAGATAAAAGCACACGTAAAGCGTAAAACAAGCTGGTCACAAATGTGACCCTATCAATAACCCTTGGATCGTCAATCTGTAAAAAAAGGTGCACCCTAGAGGAGTTGAAAAAAAAATGTTTTGACAAGAAGTGGCGTGCCAAACTCAAATACACCCAGTTCCTAACGTGACCTGTTAGGACTGATGTTCTATACTATGGCCTGGTGGACCGATGTATAGCAGGTCAACCTACATTGTGACAGGAACAACTCTGGGAAGCTGTAGCCAAACCAGTTTTGGTAGCAGTGACAGGTGGTCTAGGCTAAGTTCTTCAGAGGTGGGGAGCTTGCAAGGGATCCACAATGAGGCCCCACAATTGGAGATATAGCTAACACTGAGCCAGGATGTATACAATTATGGTTATTCATTTATGGCCAAAACACACTATAGAAAAATGACTACTAGCAAGTAGACTTACCACACAACACTATCACACTAAATACATATATACATTCACTTTTTTATTTGGCATAATAAACATCAGATACTCCTGCAAAGAAAAGGTTAGAATAGTATTATGCACAACAAGGTCCAAAGAGATGATCCCTAACTAAAATTGTCCAGCCCTAAATTGTCTGGGGCTTTTTGACCAATAGTTCAGGTTAAAGTTCCACAGAAGTTAGGAGGCAGGACACAAATGCAGGTAGTATCTCTGGGGTCCAGTGAAGGTTTTTTTTTGTTAAACCTTTATTTATGCAGGCAGGTAGACAGGAAGTTACATGACTCTGAAACATCAAACATTAGACATATATGTAGTTTTGGTTCACATAACACACACAATTTAAATTTCCGTTGTCTCTGAGTCAAGGTCTTGCTGGCAATGTACTGAGGTATGACCGTAAAGGTTCCCATATGTCGCTTGGTCAGGCCACGCAGGCATAGACGTTGCATATCCCACTTCTTTTTCATTTACATATGTCAATTCTCTTCACCATTCAGTGGGTGTGGGGGGCATTTTTCTATTTCCACTTAAGCAGTATACACTTATTTGCCACTATATATGATATATTAAACAGTTTACGTTTTAGTGTGGAAACTTTACCAATGTTTCCCAGCAGATATTTAGATATTTAGATATCTAAGTGGGATTAACGTGGGTGGAACTCCAACCATGACATGCAGCATTGTCGCTACTTCCTGCCAAAATCGTGCGACCGTGTGACAGGCCCAGTATATGTGATGCAAATCTGCACCCCCTTGACCACATTTCATGCATTTATCCTCCGTGGTTGGGAAGAAACATCCTAGCCGGGGTGTAGTGCAACTGATTCAGAACTTTGAATTGAATAAGTCAATACTCCCACCCAGGTCTTTCTGCCAGTTGGACTTTGCTGTAATTTGAGTGGGCTGAGCAGCCTTCACCACCCTGTATAATCGTGCAACCTGTCCCCTGTGTCTTTCCCTTGAGGTCACCACCTCAATACATTTGCATGTTTCTGGCTCTTGTGGGAATGATGGCCATCTCCGGCTTGCTGCTGCCCTAATTTGGAAATATTGTAACAACCTAACCCGACTCACCCCCATTTCTGATAAAATTCTTCTTGTGTTATGAACCTTCCCCCTGGAAATAGGTCTCCAAGGACCATCTCTTTACCTGGGTCCCAAGCTTTTTGCATGTCTGTGTCATACGCGTGGGGAATGGAGGGGCAGTTCCAGAGTCCAATTGATCTGTTATATGGGACCGCTATTTCTAGATGCTTGAACAGTCGGGTGCATGCACTGGATCGAATGCACAGAAGTCTTTGTATTGGTCATCCAAGATGACCGCTTTGAGGTCTGTTGGGAAAGCTCCATAGCGCTCTATGTCTGTATGTACCGGTCTGGGGGCTAATGCATACCAGTAGCTTGTGACACCAGGTAGTACAATTCAAAATCAGGGGTGGCCAATCCACCCTTTTGTATGGTTCTGTTAGTCTATCCCAGTCTATCCCAGCTCATAAGAGGCACTCTTCCTCCCCACAAAAATTGCACTACCATGGATCAGAGTTTTACGAAGAGCATTTTCCCGACCATACCAACATGTTTGTGAAATAGTGCAGGAGCTTAGGTACCACTACCATTTTTAAGAGGGATATTCGGCCTACAATGACATCAGAGATTTTCCCCGGCAAGAGTGTTGATACATTCCTCATGGTTCAGTTTGTATAGTAACTGTTGGTGCGTTCTACCTTCACTGCAAGATATTTAAGGTTTGTTGGGGTCCACTTGAGTCCCATGAGGTCGATTGGCATTACAGTGTTGTCCATCAATGGGAATAGTTCAGATTTTGTAGCATTAATATTGTACCCGGAATTGATGGAAAATGTGGCCACTTCTGCCATGATCGGTCCCAAATTTATCTCTGGGTTCCTTATGAACAGTAGGGTATCATCCGCATATAAGGATATAACCTGGGGTGGCTGTTATGAAGTGACTCGCATACCTTCTTATGGTTGACTTGCCAGGTTTATTAACAGCTTCACAAGTATCTTTACAGGCAGTCATTTAAGTTACATAAAGGACATTGAAGGACATTAACACTGGCAGCCCATCACCCAGGCAGGGGGTTCACCAACTGACCAGGACTTGAACCTTCAGTCACACATTCCAACACTCAAACATCAACACTCCACATGACATCACAACATTCCTGCTCAGCCAGGCAAGACATATACAACACATCTCCCCCCTTTACATTAACACACTGTACACACTAGGCACTACACACAACACATCTCCCTTGCTTGCAACTATTCACAACATGCAAAACGCCACGGGACACACCTCCACTCATACCAACACACCCCATCCACACAGACTCGTATGATCAGGGCAGACACACATCATGTGCTCAAACACTCTGACTCTCATCTTATCCCAGTGCACTGTCCAGGCACACCGAGACCAACAACTAAATACAGGCACACTCTGGACCCTGAAAGGTGGAGCTAGTCTTCAAAAGGCATGCAGTGTAGCCAGGAACAACAGCCTGCGCGCAATAAAAGAAAAACATTAGTGGTACACGACCACAAGATAGAAGTACAAGTGTGACCTTTCATGCCCATCACCAACAGACATGCTCCTACAAACACCGGGGGCGCTACCACCCGCACACATACCTCTTTACCCATGCGTGACCGTAATAACGGTCACACCCCAACCAACTGGGGGCGCTACCGCCCAGCACAATAGCTATAACTCAAGCAGGACTGAACTCACAGTCGCATCATGTCTGGATGGAGTTACTACCACTCAGAATAGCCTTTAACCCTGCATAACTATATCACAGTCACGCCCTCACTGTAATGGTGGCGCTACCACCATGCACAAATATACGTGGCCTCACCATGCATCTGAATTATTGCAGACACTTCCACACAGAAGTGGTGGCGCTACCACCACAATCCAACGTATACCGTTAACCCATGTACGCCCCTACCACAGACGCACCCATACCATACTTAAAATAAATCTGAGATCACAACCCACATCAGCATATGGTAGGACAAACATGTCGGCTAGGCACACTCACCATCAGCCAAAGCATACTCCTATCATGTCAGCCAGGCACATTCACCATCAGCCACACTATGCTCCTAACATGTATAAAAACACCATCCACAACCAGGATAGAAGGCACTCATAACCACTCCCATCCATACCCAACCATACATCATATAACACAAAATGCAGATTACATTGCATTGTTCTTTACATTTGAAATGATAAGTTTCTTAAACACCATATATCTTTTCATGAAGCTTAAACAATATAACCTCCAAAACATTAGATGCGACAAATCCATCCCAAAACCAAAGCTAAAAGTCCATGTTGCTTCTGCAGGACCTAAAAGCTGCAAATCCTCATCTAGTTATATCTAGATTTCTCTCATGCCTAGCTCACCCAACATCAAACAAGCATCATTGGTGCTCATGTTTAAAATACTATTAGTCCATGCCAACTCCTGTGGGCGGAGGTGAAAATCCTCAAAAATGTTAGCACTACAATACATTAGCATCTTCACTCACCACGCACTCTTAGAAATAGTACATAGCTAAAGGTCCATGGGTGGAATTCACACCCCTAAGAACCTGCAAATCCTCAGAATAGTTGTCGACAAGCTAATGTACATTAAACATCACCCAACTGCATACCCCGTCATTCACAAGAATCACAGTTAGCACATCCAAACAGTTACCATAGCCATTCTCTGAGATACCCCGCCCTAGCGCATCACAACCTGCATTATACCAAAACTAGCTTTACGATCGCAAATTGAAGATATTATCCTTAACTCCAACACAGCAAAAGGATACATCCACATTGTCTCTGCTTCACACAACCGGATACTTGCGGTTAAGTCAATCCATTGCAGACTGTAGATGAAGAGCACTATGTGTTTTGCATTCGGCTTGCCGCCCCATTCCAGCTTTGATACGCTTTGATTCCGATTGCAAACAGCCTCACTTTACACGGCTCCGATTGTTCACTGGATCCTCATTGCAGATGTGCTCCTCCAGACATAACATCCACAGTGCTCTGCTTCCCTTCGCCAGACATTGCAGAAGCCTCATTAACTAATACGCTGTACCTCCGTCGCACTGATGAGCCGACACAGCAAGGTTTGTCACATTGGCTCCTTCCCACTGTTAGTTCTTAGCTTCCTGGGCACGTATGGACACGCTTTCGGGTCCTTTGCTCTAAAGCTTCCCTTTGTTGTCTTGTGAAGCAAGCCTTGTATCATGCACGAACAGCCCAAGCCGCAGGTCTTAGAATTCCTGGGCGTTCTGCCCGTCCACCAACTCCCTCACAGGCACACTGACGTCACCATTGTATCAGCTGACAGCATGGAGCAAAGGTCTGCAGTGGACTAACCGTCACCGATAACATCTCAGGGCCAATCCAATGTTAAGGTACACACTTCAGCCATCTGTTACTCAGCGTACCTTGCCAAATTCACACTTCCCATGCTCCATATCCGGCACTGCCTAACCGGGATGCCAACAGATGTGATAAACTGACGGTTTGCTGATAATTCCTCAAAGGACTGTTATGTGAGCGGGCTCAGCTCACAACCATCTGTGCGGCACTGTTTTCCTCTGCTTCATCTCCCCTTCAGGCTAAAAGGGTCGCTTCATCCATCACCTTAAGACCTGCATCCAATCTTTGGTACCAGACCCAGCTCTGCCTCAGCTATGAGTTACTGAAGGTCCCTCCTTATACGGTTCCAGCCTTATACGGGCTCTCTTCCTCCCCCCTGACCTGTGCCCTTGGTGATGGGCCTTACTTATCTTGTTTTGGGGGCAGTGTCGTCCTCTTCCTTCTTCCTGCAACCCACGCAGCAGGTTGTCCAGCATCAGCACGCAGGTTCCTTGTCAGAAAGACTGACTCGTCGCCATTGTTACGAAGTTACTCGCATACCTTCTTATGGTTGACTTGCCACTTTTATTAACAGCTTCACAAGTATCTTTACAGGCAGTCATTTAAGTTACATAAAGGACATTGAAGGACATTAACACTGGCAGCCCATCACCCAGGCAGGGGGTTCACCAACTGACCAGGACTGGAACCTTCAGTCACACATTCCAACACTCATACATCACAACATTCCTGCTCAGCCAAGCAAGACATATACAACAGTGGCCCCACTATATGTATGCCCCATATGGGGATGCTGTTCCCTCATCTGTTGAACCAATGACTCTATTGTGAGTGCAAGTACTAATGGTGAGAATGGACATCCCTGTCTTGTCCCCCGTTCAAGTGGGAATGATTGAGAAAGAGCCCTGTTGGTTCTTATTCTAGCTGTTGGGTTGGAGTACAGGAGTTTAACACATTTCATGTAATACTCTATGAACCCAAATTGTCTAAGTACTGCAAAAAGGTAATTCCAAGACACAGAGTCAAACGCTTTCTCTGCATCAAGGGATATTGCCCCCACCTGAGCCGACTGATCAATCTGGGCTATTATGCCAAAAAGGCATCACAAATTGAGGGCTGTTGGTCTGGTTGGGATGAAACTGGACTGGTCTAAGTGTATAAGGTGAGTCATGTATGGTAATGCTCTGTTTGCCAATGCTTTAGCATATATCTTGGCATCACAGTTAATAAATGATAATGGTCTGCAGGAAACAACCTCATTTGCCAGTTTGCCCGGCTTTGGTAACACTGTAATGATAGCCTCAGCCAGAGTGGGGGGCAGCTTCTATGTTGTAATCACCTCCTCCCATGCCTTCAATAGTCTTGGGCCCAGGATGTCAGAATAGGTCTTGTATAGCTCTATACCTAGGCCGTCTGGGCTGGGGGACTTGCCCGATCCAAGCATATTTATCACATTGCCTATTTCTTCAGTTGTAATAGGGGAGTTTAGGACCGTCCTACTCTCTGGGAGAAGGCCAGGAATGTGTACCCCATGTAGATATGATTCAATTTCATCTATCATGCCCTTTTCTGCATTAGCGTATAACTTAGTATAATAGGCTAAAATCTTCCCGCTAATTGCTTCTGTGGTTGTTAGAAGGTCCCCGCCAGATTCCAATATTCATGTAATGGGTGCTATCCTTTTCTCAGTTTTAACTATTCTCGCCATTAAGCACCCAGGTCTGTCTTCCTCACCGTAGAGCCTTGCCCGGACTGGTTTGGCCATGTAGCATACCTACTGATCAGCTAGATCCCGGTTCTTAAGTAGGTAGCCTTTTATCACCCCAAGTAGTGCTTTGTCTGTTTTTGTGGCATATTCATTCTCTAGCCTTCACAGATCAACTTCTACTTCCGCCAGCTCACACCTGTTACTCTGTAGTGTCCCAGTTGTGACTGAGATCATAGTGCCTCTCAACCAGACTTTAAAGGTCTCCAATATTGTGGCATACTGTGAAAATAGATTTAGTTTGAGTGTCTTATATGTATGCATATTGGCCTAAGCACATTCGCATCACGTTACGAATTTACTGCCACACTAATGGTGGCCACGCTGCCATTTTGTTTCATTCGCCATCTTGGATGCAATGTTTCATTTCAGTTCCCTGCTCATCTTGACTTCCTCACTCTGAACTCTGTTAATTACTAGTAGGAATGCACATTTTGCAGAGCGTTTTGTTTGTCTTACACTGTAGAACCTTGAAGTCTCTTTGGAAGCATTGCTAATCTATAAGTCAGTTGCCCGCCTGTCTCAACCATGTTTTCTCCACTCAACTATAAATTGTAATAATGTGCAGCTGCTACGTGCTCCTCTAGAGAAAAAACCCTATTCCCAGGCGTTAGAGCAGACTGACCTTAGGTTCCAGGAGCAATACAGATAAGCTGTAAAACAAATGTTACCTTGTACCAGGGAACACAATATGCCCCCACGCCCTGCTCACAGACAGTAAATTGTCAATAGGAGGATGGGGAGAAAATGCAAACTCGTTGCTTTAGTATCATTACCTACATGGAAAGGTCATGAACCTATGGACCCTATCACATGAGTGGGCTGGTCAAATGTTTCAAATGTGATTCTGTTTAGTATATATGTATGTGACTTTTGTTGTTCAGGGCTCTCTCCCCCACGGTGTCTGTACGCATGCATCGTGGGGCGCGGAGACCCCAGTCCGGGCTGAAATAAATGACATTGTAGAACCTTGTGACTGGCTATTTCTATTTCTTTGTAGTAAGCCTCATTCAGATGGTGCCAGAATAGGGACCCTCCCGTTGATGTTCCATTCATGTTGGACGAAGACGAGGCTGTGGGATCGAGATCAGTGAGTAAAAGGGGCCCCTGTACAAGAGACCTGTTTCCTCGCAGACTGCTACAGCTGATCTCTGGCCGATCGCAGCGCCGGCGGGACATTGCGGCGAGGGTTCCGGAATCAAGGCTTGTTCTGCCACTTGAAGAAATTGCCAGCCACGACGATTGTTTGATTGAACTTGTTTGAAATCAGGTGAATATGTTTCAGTAAGGGAACGGCCTGGTGTATTTGAATTTGATTGATAGTATATTTGCGCATGAATATTGTTGACCAGGTAAGACTGTGGTTTTAGTATGCCTGGTAAGTTGTCATCCTGTTTGGCAATGTTTTGTTGCAGAGGAAGACAATCTAAGAATTTGAATTATAGTCAACCTGCACCACCCGCGAGGTCAGAAGCATATGACATGTATATATCGTATGGCCTAGGCGCGATTGTATTTAATGATATTTTGCATCGACAAACCAGACATGCACCGACTTTCAGTGGCCGGTAATGGGTTGTCTTGAGTATAGAATATTTGGAATCTGTATTATTGCGTAAGAAAGCTAGACCAGCTGCATTTGACGCTGTTAGAGATTGGAAGAAGGAAACAAACAAGTGACTCAGAAGTAAAGAGAAGCATGCACTTAGACATATGACAAATGCCGAGAAGCTTTAGTACATGATCAGTAGAAACAGAGCGAGGCCATTAGGAAAATGGATAGGGCCTTTCAACTAGACGTGCAGAAAATATATCCATCACATGACTTGCATGTGTCAGATGAGTTGTTGAATAAATTACTGAATGAGCGGAGATCTGATTCAGGAGCCGATTCAACTGCACCGCCTCCTTTTGTACCTCCCTCTGCATCTATGCCCGGTCCAATTGTAACAGCTGCCGCTACACCCATTGTTCCCACTGCACCAGCATTTCCCCCACCTCAGAGTGTGCATTACTTATTTTTACTTTCTTTACTGGCTGCCTCCACTTCCACTCCCCTACCAGTGATCGATAGTGAATCCGGAATACTGACACGTAGTACAATATCTGCAGAGAAAAAGAAGGAGCTGCGTGATTGTGCTCAAATGTACATGGAGGGGGGTGATGAAACTGCTGCCGTAAGTTCAATGTGTGACCATGGAGGTATTCCTGAACAGAAAGTGTTGATAGAACAAATGCGAGTGTATCCTGCTGAAATATGGGGTGATTTGACTGATTCAGCTATTTCACAAGAGTTGCAGGATTTGAATTTTTTGTCTCGTTCGAGAGATATTGCGACTAAAATACGCAAACATCTTGTAAAACTGTTTGTGCATAAGAGGGAACTTGATCGCTTACACATGGATGAATTGAATAGGGATAAGCAACACACATCATACATACAGAAGCGATTCTTGCCTCCATTGAAACACGTTAGTGAAGAAATGCGCATTTGCACGAGGGATGCGCTTAGATGGATTTCAGATGCCTCTATTCCCACTATTGAAGTGCATGATACATTTAGCGAGTATACTCCGGATATGCAACTGAAAGTGTTACAAGTGATGGTTGAGTATTTACAAGATGAATGCATGAAAAGAAATTTGTGTTGTCCTGCAGACATAATGGTGATTTATAAAAGAGCATTTTAACCCGACACCACGTTAACCTCTTTGTTACTAGATTTAGCCCTATTGCTTAATAAGCATTCAGAATTCCCTACTCTACAATTGCCTATGAGAGAGGTTCCTCTGAGACTAGTCCCGAAAGTAGAGATTCCAGCAGTAGGACAGGCACCTGCTACCACTATCCCAGCACACTATATCTCAGTTTGTTCACGTTCCATTTTCGAGACAGGAAGTAAATACGATTAAGCAGTCTACCCCAGACATTAGAAGAAATCCCACAGGGTTCTATAAAGAGATTTTGTTTGTTTGTTTGTTTGTTTATTTATAGGGCGCCAGAAAACCCTTGGGTAGCTCGGCGCACAGAATAACAAGAATGCTTAGAACTTGGTTGCAGGTTGCATATTACAGGTTGTTGGTAACATAAATTGTATACAGTAATTACATTATGTACATTCTATACATGTAAGGGTGGAAAGGTAACAAATTATATACAGTAAATACATTATGTACATTTTACATGTAAGAGTGGAGGGGTACGTGTGTCATCAGATCACAATTCTCAGGGTCACCGGTTTCAGAGGTCGTTGCATCGAAGCCAGGTGCGGGTATGATACCTGAAGCTGTTGTAGGGCTGGTCCCTTCTTAGTTCAACTGGTAGGGCATTGCAGTACTGGGCTGCTTGCACAGGGAAGCTATTACCTCCTGTTTTTTTTAGTCGGAATCTAGGGGTTTGGAGGCAGAAAGAGTTGGCTGTTCTGGTTTGTCGTGCAGTGGTTTTTCTTATTATTCTATCCCTAAGGTATGGGGGGCTGCATTGTTCAGATATTTGAATGTTAGTGTGACAATTTTGAAGGTAATCCTATCCCTAATTTTTCGCCAGTTGTATTTTCTCTGCACTTTCGAGATATGCTCTCTAGCTGGGAGGTTCAGGGCCATTATGAGTGCGTTGTTTTGTAGGGTTTGAAGTTTATTGATGATGTATTTATTTGTGCCTAAAGTGCATTGCAGTAATCCAGTTTTGAGAGGATTAGTGCATTGGCTGGGATAATGCAGCTAGCTGGTGAGAGGGAGGGTCTGCATGCTTTAATAAGTTTACCGGTATAGGCTTTGGATGAGGCCAGGGAGTTCACTTGTTTCCTTGGGGACAAAGTGGAGTCCAAATAGAAACCGAGAGTTTTCTCCTCTTTGGCGACGGGGATTATATTGCCATCGATATTGAAGGAGCTGTAGTTGGAATCGAGTTTTTTTAGGTTGTTGGGTGAGCCTAGAATGAGGATCTCTGTTTTTTCTGTTTTTAATCAATTTTGAATTTGTCAGTTTTCACCTTGGGGGATATTGACTTATTGTTTCCCGTGATCCTACCTGCAGATTTATGGAAGCAATTTAGAAATGTAGATGATCAAGCGAGTATGGGCGATACTTGGGATGCCTTAACATAAGCTGATGGGGGTAGGAATGCAAGCAAGAAATTGCCTCAGTCTATATTGATGTTACCAAATAATATAGTAACCAAACTGAAAACTTTAGTGCCAGAGAAGAGAATTATATGGGACAAATTGACGGCATGCATGCAAGGTAAAACCGAGGGCGCAACTGAGTTTTTTAACAGGTTTGAACAAGTGTTTTCAGATTTTAGTGGGCAAGATTTGAGTACAGAACCGGGAAAAAACACTATTTGTTGACACATTTGTACGAGGATTGTTGCCTGACATTCAAACTCAGATCATGACGTCCGAGAGTGCATGGCAAGCAAAATAGCAACCCAAAGTGCTACACATGGCCCAGTATTATGAGAACAGAGTAAACACGGAGAAACAAAAGGTGGAAAAGAAGAAAGGTGATCTGAAGACTAGAGTCCTTTTACAGCAAATAGCACAGGGCTCAAGGGGTGAAAACACGCAAACGAGAGGTCAGTTTGTGCGACAGATGGGAGCGCCATTGGGTCCTCCACACATGAATCAGTGTGTGTATTGTAGACAAAAAGGCCATTGGAGGGCACAGTGTCCGTCCCTCTAACAGCGAGCTAATAACCCATATGGCACCAATCAGCAGAGCCAACCACAATATACGAATGTGGGTAGTCGGGGAGGGGGACAGCCACAAAATGCAAATAATGGGAATGTTTTCGATAATCCGACTCACGTATATTTCACTGAAGATTTCAAATCTGACGATGTATTGTTTCACTAGGACAGCCCGAAGCAGAGTCTGGAACCGATACCTATTCCCGTATATCAAAAGGGGCCCTACGTTGAAAGGAAGGTGGGGAGTAGGGAGCATATCTTTCTAGTGGATACCGGGGTATAGAAGTGCTCCATTGATCATATGCGGGTTCCAGCTATCCCACTGCCAAGGCAGAGCAACGTTTCTGTGGGGATCTCCGGTACGCGACAACGAATTGTGGCAAAAACTTGTTGCGATTAAATCTGTTGAAGAAATTGAATGCTGCGATTTATTGTTCTCCAGATGGAGTGTATTTGACGATTTCCCCCCCTACAAAGTTCCACTTCATAATTTTTGTCTATGCCTTTGCCAAGTAAATTCAGTGAGGTGCCAACACACTTATGGGCAGTGAATGATAATTATGTTGGGATTTTTAATGTTGAGCCAGTACAAATAATTTTGGAAAGAGGCATTATGCTGCCTCGCATTCCACAGTACAAAATCTCAATATAGGGTGAGCGTGCATTGAAGAGTATTGTTTCAGACTTTATACACCAAGGTGTGATTTAAGAGATTTCTGGGAGTGTGTGTAATAGCCCGATTCTACCTGTATATAAGAAAGGGGATAATGTCTTACCCTACAGTTTTGTAATTGATTTGCGCACAATTAACAAGATTGCAGCGCCACAGTGTCCGATTGTCCCTGATGTTACGACTATCTTAACTATGATTCCGGCTACAGCCAAATATTTTAGTGTTATTGATTTGAAGAATGCTTTCTTTAGCATTCCTGTACACACAGATAGTAGGTATCTATTTGCGTTTACCTTAGGTGGACGCTCTTTCACATTCACATGCGTTACTCAGGGTTACACTGAAAGTCCAAGCATATATACTAGGGCATTGAAAGAACAACTTGATATGCTTGAGCTGCCGTCAACTTTAAAATTGCTGCAGTACATTGATGACCTGCTCATTGCCGCAGATTCTCAGGATGCTTGCAAGGAAGGTATTGTTTCATTGATTATTCATTTAGTGGCTACACATGGTCATAAAGCATCACTGAAGAAGTTTCAGTATTGTAGACAGGAGGTCGCCTATTTAGGCTAGCTCCTGTCAAAGGAGGGAAGACGGCTGATGGCTGACACCTGAATGTATACGGAGCATCTCTGACATGTCTGTTCCAAACACACAGAAGTAAGTCAGAACCCTGATTGGCATGGCTTCGTACTGTAGACAGTGGATGCCTAATTTATCACTTTTGATTAAACCTATATTGGCATTGACAAAGAAGGATGTTCCTTTGCCTTTGCCATGGGACATGGATTGCCAGAACACTTTTGATCTGCTTAAGGCTGTGTTGTGTTCAGCACCAGTTTTAGGCACACCAAATTATGAGAAGAATTTTGTTTTGTGTGTGCATGAGCGTGAGGGTTGTGCTTTGGCTATATTGACACAGGAACATGGGGAAAAGAGCAGACCGTGCGGCTACTTTTCCTCCACGTTAGACCCTGTTGCATGCGCTTTGCCGAGATGTTTGCGAGCTGCGTCTGCTGCTGCTGCTTCGGTAAAACAAAGTGAGGGTATGGTTTTAGGTCACTCTTTAACTGTGATGGTACCTCACTCTGTTGATGTTCTATTAAATAGAACGCAAACACAGCATCTCACTTCTGCTGGATTTACGAGATACGAGTTGATTCCATTTGCACCGCACATCCAAAGTAAGAGATGATGTACTTTGAATCCGGCTGAACTTTTACCGTCTCTACAAGAGGATGACCGTACCAATGACCTGTCCCATGATTGCCTATATGTTACAGAACAAGAAACAAAGGGCAGAACTGATTTGAGCGATACACCTTAGAAGTATCCGGATGGGGAACTATTTTGTGATGGTTCTTGTTTTAAGTTACTTGATGGTACCTCCACTGCTCCCTATCCAATTACCACACTAGACACTATCGTTGAGATCAGAAAGATACTGCATAATTCCACCCAGGCGGCAGAGATTGTTGCATTGACTAGGGTGTGCAAACTCTCTGAGCGACTAAGTGTAAACATCTATACCGACAGCCAGTACGCCTTTGGAGTGGTTCACAATTCTGTGAGATTATGGGCGGAGAGGGGATTTTTGACATCACATGGCACCAAAATTCAACACGGTACAATTGTTGTCCGCATTAGCGCTTCCTACACAGTTAGCGATAATGAAATCCGCTGCACATCAGAAAGTGACGGACAATGTAGGAAGAGGAAACGCTTTTGCTGACAGAATTGCCAAACAGACTGGCACTGATCCACACTCGGGAATGTATGTGTTAGACTCAGCTAAATGGGTTACTGACACTAATTCGATGGAAGAAGGGGTAATTAGTGTGAAGGAAATTCAAGCTGAAGCTACAGCAGAGGAGATTAAACAATGGGGGAATGGTCTGGCGGGATTGGATGTTGAGGGGTTCCAAAGTTCAACAATCCAAAGTTTGAAAAGTTCCAAAGGTCAACAATCCAAAGTTCGAAAAGTTCCAAAGTTCAACAATCCCAAAATTACCCAGACGCTATCCAGGTGAGTGAGGATCCAGAAGACTAACGAAGAGTAACCAAAACAAAGGGGCGAAGGCTAAGATGTCCGTGAGCAGTCCGAGGTCGAAGCACGATGCAGGCAGCAAACAAGAACAAGGCAGTCCAGAATCAAAGCCAGGTAACGGTCCGGGTCGAGGAAACGAGGCAATCAGGAACACAGGAGGGAAGGGGGGGGAAAGGTACTGTAACAGGGGTTCAAGGGAACAGGATACAATGCACAAGATACGAAGCGCCACCAATTCTCAATCAGAAGCACCGATACGAAATGAAGGCGGAGACTAAAAAGGAGAGGTCACATGACAGCGTTCCGCGGCTTCCAGCGTCGGCCGTGGGAAACGCTGAGAGGACGCCAGCGTTGCCATGCCAACTTCCAGGCACCTGGTTGTAGTGTTCTTAAAGGGCTATGCATCCGTTTCTTAGCACTGCTTGCACGCCTGTACATGACACCTACCACATGAGGGGGCTGGTCAAGTGTTTCAAATGTGATTCTCTTTAGTATATATGTACGTGACTTTGGTTGTTCGGGGCTCTCTCCCGCCACGGTGTCTGTACGCATGCATCGTGGGCCACTGAGACCCCAGTCCTGGCTGAAATAAATGACATTGTAGAACCTCGTGACTGGCTATTTTCATTTCTTTGTAGTAAGCCTCATTTTGTGGTCTTTCAATACTTCGGGACCGATCCCTCATTCACCTAAAAAAATCTTTCATTTTTGTCACAGAGATCTTCCACTGACTTGCTATCAGTGAGCACATCTCTACGCAAGCTCCATAATAATTGAGATCTTGGCAAGTTGTCCAACCCAATTGACACCACCACGGGGAGAAATCCAAAAGGGTGCGAGCCAGAATTCTGCTGCCACACACACGAGGCGCCCAACTAGCAGAGAGCTGCCAGAGGTCGATCCTTGACATTGCATCATGAACTGTAGAATTATATGTATATTCTGTAAGATCCAGATGCAGATTCCTCCATACATCTATAAGTTCCAGTTGAAACATTACTTGCTTAAGTATTCTGGCTGCAGCAGTCAGATTCTGCCGGGTGGTGCTCGGCTGGTCCAAATATACATCTAAAATCATGTTAAAGTCCCCCCCCCAAATTATGGGAACATCTCCCATCAATATTTGTGACACCTCGAAGAAGAGCTCAGGATCAACCACATTCGAGCCATAAGTATTTATGGCTTCGCCAGCCAGTATTCCTTTCACCACAACATATCTACCTTCAGGATCCAACCTCACCTCTGCTTCCTGAAAGGGTATTGTACAATGTATCATAATTAGTACACCTCTGGTTTGGGATGAGTAGGTCGTGTAATACCTCTGTTTCCCCCAGTTGTGTGCAAAACCAGCATTCACCGGGCCGAGTGCATGTGTTTCTTGCAACATTACTATCCTAGGGGCATGCCTGGCCAAATATGCTGAAATCTTTCTGGCCTTAATCGGATTGTTCAGTCCCCGGACATTCCAAGACATTAGATCACTAAGCAACATTACTATCCTAGGGGCATGCCTGGCCAAATATGCTGAAATCTTTCTGGCCTTAATCGGATTGTTCAGTCCCCGGACATTCCAAGACATTAGATCACTAACCTCGCCCAGCATGCAATTCTCACGAAAAGTGATTATGAACCATAGGTCTACACAATTTGCTCCGTGAGTTGACACCGCTCGGTCCATCCCCAATTCAAGAAATTATCAACTTACCTCCCCACTCCACCCGCCTCCCCCCAAACCATTTAACATTCCAACATTCCCATTGATTTGCCCGCTCCCTCCCCCCACCCTCACCATCTGCCCCAACTTGATGATGCCGACCCTTTGAACTTTGGAAATTTCCAGAGGTCGTGTTCAGAGCAGCTGAGTAGCTTGTCGATCAGCTACTGCAACCCCGATTTCTCAATAGATATGTTCACGTGCCTGTGTACGATACGTATCAGTACCATGTCAATGCCACGTTCACCATCAGGCTTCACCCCTGTTGTGACCAATCCTTTCGTCCGAATGCCTGTAAGGGTCTCTCCCCCGCTCTGTTGGAGTGATGGGTATTGATGCTTCAATATACGGGGTGGCGTCCAGCGGAATTTTGAAGAAATTTGCCCTTCCTCCCTGCTGAATATGCAATTTCACAGGAAACATGAGGGCATATGGAACAAGCCTGGCTCTCAGTAGTCTCTTGGTGGCGTCATATGATCTCCTCTGTGCCTGTACTCCAGCCGCAAAGTCGGGGTCGATATGAATATTGTTGGCTCATAATGTAATGTCCCCCGCTCTCTTGGTAATTTTAGGATGTGGCCCCTGTCCCTGTAGTTGAGTATCCTTGCTATTATGGTATGCGATGGGACCCCAATTCTGGGGATTGGGACTAGAGTGTGGTGCACCCGCTCAACAAGGAAATGGTTGGGGAATTGATTGTTACCGACAGGGTCTTCAGCAATTTTTCTATCAAGGGTCCCATGGGTGCCCTGCCTGCAGCCTCAGGTATTCTGTCAATTCGTATGTTAGTTCACCTTGATCGTGATTCGAGGTCATCACATTTCCCCTGGGTCTTATTTAGTTCGGCTTTGAACATTGTGATATCCCAGTCGTGTTGACTCACTGTGTCCACAACAGTACTTGTCCTCTGCTCTGCTTCATTGATATGACCTCTCTCTTTCTCAAGCTTGGATTTTAATGAGCCAAACGTGGCTACAATATCATGAAGCTTGACTTTGACTGCCAGGAATCCACTTTGCGTGGCTGTCATCAGATGGTCATCTCGAGCCTCAGTAATCATGGGGGTGGACATGGCCTCCTTCTCCGGTGTCGCAGGCCTGGATCCCGGGGCACAGTTACTAGTGAAGGAGTCCATTGGTCTCCATTTCTTCCCAGGACCTTTGGTCATCCTGAGGCTCCAGCCTGCTCTTTATAGCCCCTCACTGCCCACCTGCATGTACCCCAGCCCTTGGCGTCCCAAGTTCTGAATTTGGGCTCAACAAGATTCACAGGAAGATCTGGGGTGCCACAACAGCACTGAATATCACGGGAACTAATCTGGCCCTCAGTTGACCACTGGAAAGCACAGGGACACAGAAGAGCTTCAGTCCAACCTCACACGACCACTGCAGAAAACAACCCCACTGTCAGACACAAAGAGGAGCAAACAGCGAGTCCAGGCAGGTGTAGTAGATTTGAGTTGTCCGTGGTGTTCAATCAACCCCTTCTGGCACTTAAGAGGATCAAGGTTTAATACTCTGACAGCTGCTTAAGGAGGTTTCTCCCCTCATTTTAATTCCTTGTGTTGCCGTATATGGGCCGTGCTGTGGACTCCCAACTCCCGAAATCAGCATTGGCTAAGAGCTAGGGGGAACAGTCTTTGCCCATATTCGCTTTTAATTTCACTCCCCTGGGTCTGCTGCTATACAATGTTACGTCGTCAGCCGGCCCCGGCGATGCAATGTTATGCAAGGCCCGGGTAGCACAGTCCTGCCTCCAGATGGTTGTTTGCTGCCGCAGCCGGTGTCTGTGGAGCTGGCAGATGCTCTAGGTTTAGACACGCTCCTTCCTCCTGCGCAGGGGAAGCAGGCTGTGCCTGCCAGGGAAGCAGGGCGCTTGGGGTAAATGCTGTGCACAGCCTAGGCCATCACTACAGTACGGATCACATCCGTCCCTTTCACCTCTCCTTTCACCTCTCCTCCAGTCCCACGGCAGTCACCGATCACCGCCTCCTCACTTGCACCCATTGACAGTCACAGTTTCAAGGACTCTCGATTGAAGAATGCAGCAAAACTCCATGCTAAACCCCTCTCAGGACTGGACTCAGGTCAGGTAAGCTATTTCGGACAGTGGTCACCACAGTAGGGCAACACAAAAAGGACTCAGCAGCCGCAGTTGGACTTTGCCTCCTTTATCAGGTCCCTTCGATGCTAGGACGTCGAAATCCCAAAAACGAAGCTGGTCAGCCACAGGACAGCTCCAGGGCACTTCCGAAGGCTTCCTTTGGCAGGGCACCGAGCAGACATTGGGAATGGATGGTCCCTCTACTCCAAGGGTTGCAGCTCCTTCACAGGACTACTAAAGATCACGAGTAAGACAGAGATCCTCCAGGACAGTAGCAGAAGTTGGTTGTCAGGCCTCATTCAGTCAGGTCTCAGGTTTCTTTGCGGTCTCACAGCTGGACAGGATACTTGGCTCCTTCAGGTTTCTCCAGGATCTTTGAAGAATGAGTGCAGGGGTCCTCTTCCTATCCTAAAAGCCAGATAAGAGCTGCTGCCCCCACTAGCCAATAGTAGGACTATCCCACACACACACTCCAGCAGTGGTCCTCTCAGACACCGAAACCAGTTTGTGGATTGGGGTCAGACAGACCCAGCCCACATCCTGCCAGCAAACACACACAGTCCTCCAGTAGCCCTACAAAAGCTTCTGCTTTCCCGAGCACTGGAAGTCCTTATAAGGATTTTCCTGCCCTCTCAGGCCAGGAAGAAGGCTAAAGACCTGTAAAAGCAAGGAAATGTCGGGGCTGAGTACCACAAAGGAAATACACCAAACACGGGCTTATAAAGATTCACAGATCTTTATTACTACTGCGCAGTTTACAAAGAACAAAACAGATAGCTATCTGGCCCTCAGTACATCACAGTGAATACCAGCCCTTCAGTGTGAGAAGTGAGAGGTACTGGACATCTAGACATTCGTGCATTTTATACATTTCCGGTAATAATGTCCAACCCCTCTGCAAGTTAATAATACATGGTCTAGAGTTCATGCTGAGTTCACTTATGGCTTATACAATAATATGCACACAGATCATCTTTGGTTTACATACAAACAAGTTACAATGACAACAGTGTATTCCCAGATTTAGCAGTAAGCCTTAGCACATGTCCCTCACAATGCAGTTCAGCCAGTGTCCACGTTCGATATTTGTATTACATTGTTTCGATGTATGTTCAGGGATCAGACTTATTGGTGCAGACAGCTCTAAGACCACAAGTCAGGCATGGGACAATGTCTCTTTACTCAGCCTAAACATTCGGCCAACGGACAGTCTAAACATTAACTATGGTGCAAGGTTCAGGACAGCTCAGTTACACATTGGAAACACAGTCCACCGGAACTTTGCAACGCAGTTTTCTTCGCAGAGCGACTGGGCTTTGGCCAATATATACGAGAAAGGAGGCACGATACGATTTCCTGTTTAACAAACCCTCCTTTTGGCCTAAACCAAGTACTTTACGAGTAACTCCACGTCTCAATGTCCATACACCCTGAATCACTATCAGAGATATCGATCGACATGGGGTCAGAAACATATATTTCCTTCTTTTACCACAAATTCACTGGTCATTTTCTGAGGGGCGCGTACCTTGTGTCCTAATGTTCCCATCGCCTGTGCACAACATCCTCCTAACGCCGAACATATGCCAGGAAGACACTGTATAGAGCAACAGAAAAACAACAGAATACCCAAAATGATCGGCAAGACTGAAAGTAGCTTCCATCCCCAGGATTGTAAGAAGTCTGAGAACCAAGTGCTAAGATCCCAGTTTCCCTCGGGAACATGCACTTCTGAACTAAGGACGTGCAGATTTTGTATTGCCTTAAAGATAGTTGGGGAGGAGCCTTGTACGAAAACGCAACAAGCGGACCCCACTAATTTACATACTCCACCACGCTCAGCCAGGATGATGTCTAATGCCATCCGGTTCTGAAGTGCCACTAACCTTATCGCTTTTTGTTCTAAAGTCATGTTATAGAGTATGTCAGTGGTCCGGTTGATGGTCCTCTCCAGTACTCTCGCTAGTCTTCTGATGTCTTCCGAATTCAATATTTGCCCCCAAAAAGGTACAAAGGATTTAGCTACTTCACCCAGAACTTGTGCTGAACTATCACCATTCTCGTCCCGCCTTGGACAAGCCTTGGAGATTTCCATGGTGATTGCTATGAATACCCCCGGGTAACAGAATTCCTAAATAACAGGTTCCCTGCCAATCCCTAGGTAACCGTGGGAAAGCTTAATTACCGCAAACAAAGTAGACCGGTTCGCCTACATACAAAGGTCTGTCCTCACTGGTCAAGTTCGCAACGTTGGGGCCACCCTTGAAATCACCCATTGACTGAGTACCACTCCTCTGTCTGTATGCAGAAAGAAACTGAATCGGGGCTGTGGTTGACAGTGTAGGAAGGTGGCGTGGCATCCCTATGGCCTATAGGAGCCATCTTGAAAGAGATCAAAGATTGAAAAGGATGAGACAGTCTATCAGAAGGCCTAATAGAAGCAACATTAAGCTTGCTCCTATTTTGCAAAGAGTGAGCATCCCAGGGGCATTAGAACTCGTTTTTCAAAATCATTCAAATTCGTCCCATCAAAGTTCCCCGAGATTCTATCATTCCATCAGCCAAAGAATAGTGCCCTTAAAGAAGCATTGCATGCAGTAGTCAGAGATAAAGGATGAATATACCAGCCAAGCCCCTTATCTCCGTGTTGCGGTAAATGCGAGCAGACCCAACAATTAGACTTGTTAAAAATAGCATGTGTGGCATTCATGATGAGTAATAAAGTGTTGTTTTGGTAACTCTGTCTGTGCTGAGAGTCCCTAGGAGATAAAGTGTGAAGATGCACAAAAGGTGTAGAAACAGTAGGTACATTTTCAGTGGGTAACAGAATTTCAAGCGGATGTACTTCTTCCAAATACCAAAATCCTAAGGCAATTACTATTGTGAAACCAGTTAACATAATAACAAGATAACAATACGTTTTCGTGGCCCACGCATTCGATTGTTCATTACTACGGTCGGTCACACTCTTATTTGTTCCGTACGAGTGGGAGCGGTTGCAGGCATTGTTTTTTCAAACAAAAACACCCCAAAGTTTCTTCGCTGGCAATCTCCTGATCCCGCGTTTTCTTAGACCTTGCCAAACCATAGCCAACACAATTCCCTTTTGTGCAAAAGAACGGGCCAAAAAGACAAGCCCTCCGATGATTTCTTTCTGATGGCACAGCCGAACCGTGCAGTAAGTCTAACTCCTCGGGCGCAGATCGTACCTTGTGACTCCTGGTACTGCGTGATCTGCAAACAATGTGCCGTTGCTTCCTGATGGAAGTGGTGGATTTGTAATGGACTCTGACAATGGTGCAAAAGGATCTGTGGGAGAGTGTGGAGATAAAGCGGCTGTTTCCCCAGGCCGCACGGCCTCAGGCAGAGTCTCCGAAACACGCTTGATGCTACTCGATGCTACGTGGTCGTTGGGTGCAGTGCAGGTAAGGGTATCTGTGTCTTCTGTATCGTGTGGCAAAGGGAAGGGAATCCTCTTGATGTGTGATGCGTGGATCCAATGCTTCCGCCCCGATACTCGCACTGCGGTCTGTGTGCCCAAGAAATTTGATGCGGGCCCTACCAACGCGGTGTGAGGACGGATGCTCTTTCAAATGATTTGACGAGAACCCAGCTTCCAGGCCGTATGTTGTGGCCTGGGCCCTCATACTTTACGGGGAGGGGTTCTCGCACCTGTTGATAAATCAAATACAGATTTTTAGTTAACTGGCCACAGTAGTCGGAAATAAGTACATGTTCAATATCACACAAAGATCGGGGCTTAGGTAGGCCCCAAATGTTAGCTGGCCTACCCATAACCACCTCAAATGGGGAGAGCCCAGTCTTAGTCTGTGGGGTCGTTCTCATTGATAACAACACAATCGTTAAGGCGTCCGGTCATTTCAGTTTGGTGCCAGCACACGTTTTAGCGAGCTTGTTCTTGATGATGCCGTTGTGTCTCTCTACCAAACCAGCACTTTGAGCATGGATAGCCGAATGGAACCGTTTATCGATCTGTAATCCTGTACATATCTGCAGAATTACAGCAGCGATAAAATGTGGACCATTGTCCGACCAGATGACTCTTGGCAAACCAAACCTAGGAAAATATTCCTTCAGCATGGTTTTCGCCGTTGTCATTGCTGTGGCATCTCTAACAGGAAAGGCTTCAACCCATTTACTAAAAGCGCAGATTACAACTAGTACATACTTGTAGTTGTTACAACGCTCCATTTCAATGAAATCGAAGTGGATAACCTCAAAGGGGACAGAAGGTGGAGCAAAACTACCCCTTGGAGTCAATGTGCCCTTTCCCATACAAACAAATCATACAACTTTGAACAAAACCTTCAGCTACTTTGGAGATTTTATCATTCACCCAGACATTTTGTAACATTTTGGAAACCTTCCGTGCACAGATGTGGGTGGGGCCATGAACCATAGCGACCATCATTGTAATGTACGTGTCTGGCAACAACCATTTCCCTTCTAACTTGTCCACCCAACACCCGTCCTCATCCAATCTTGCCAAACCCTCAGCCCATTTCTTAGATTCTTCTAGCGTGGCATCAGCTTGAATACTCTTTACATATTCAATACCCTCATCCAACGTACAAACATTTGTGGCTTCCCTTGAAGTATACATTTCTGAATAGAGATCAGTGGCATTCTGTTTGGCTATCTGGTCAGCGAAAGTGTTCCCTTTTCCCACACTATGTATGATCTTCTGATGCGCTGCGCATTTCATAATTGCTAACTGAGTGGGGAGTGCAAGCGCTGAGAGTAACCGTACTATCAAGGAGCCGTACTGGATCTTAGTTCCATGCAAGGTCAAGAAACCTCTTTTTGCCCAAAGTCTGCCGAAGTTGTTAACCACCCCAAAAGCATACTGACTATCAGTATATATATTTACTGTAAGCCCTTCGGAAAGTTCACAAGCTCGGGTCAATGCTATAATCTCTGCGGCCTGCGCAGAGTTATGCGTGATTCTTTTGGCTTCCACAATCGTGCTCAATGTGGTGATTGCATAAGCAGCCGTGGATGTACCATCCGGAAGTTTGAAACAGGAGGCATTACAAAACAGCTCCCCTTGTGGATTGTTCAAAGGAGTACATTTCAAATCGATTCTGCCTTTAGTCTCTTGCTCTGTGCTGTAAAGGCAGTCATGTGACGCTTCGTCACTGCAAGCAGTACCTTGTGGGAAAGGTAAAAGTTCAGCCGGATTCAGAACACAACACCTCTGAATTTTGATATGCGAAGCAAACAAGATCAATCCGTATCTTGTTAATCGTGCAGAGGTGAGGTGTTGCGTTTGTGTTCTGTTTAATAGAACATCTACAGAGTGAGGTACCATCAGGGTTAAAGCATGGCCTAGGACCATTCCCTCGCTCTGTTTTACAGACGCAGCAGCAGCAGCGACAGCTCTCAAACATCTTGGCAAAGCACATGCAACAGGATCAAGGGCGGAAGAAAAGTAGCCGCATGGCCTATTCTTCCCTCCATGTTCCTGCGTTAATACAGCCAAAGCACATCCATCACGTTCATGCACATACAACACGAAGGCCTTTTCATAATGTGGTGTGCCCAAAACCGGTGCTGAACACAGTGCAGTCTTGAGCAGATCAAACACTTGCTGGTGTTCCAAGTTCCACGGCAATGGCGAAGAAATGCCCTTCTTCGTCATAGCCAACATTGGTTTAATTGTTAACGAGAAGTTCGGATCCACTGCCTACAGTAAGAAGCCATTCCTATCAAGGCTCTGACTTCCTTCTGTGTATTCGGGACAGACATGCTAGAAATGATTTTAATCCGTTCAGGCGTCAACCTTCTTCCCTCATTTGACAGGAGATAGCCTAAATAGGTGATCTCCTGTCGACAATACTGAAACTTTTTGAGTGAAGCTTTGTGTCCATGTTTTGCTAGGTGTATAAGCAACAACACGGTACCCCCTTCTGTCAGCCTGAGATCCTGGTGTCTGCGGAAGCTGCTGAACCCCCGACAATCCACCCAAAATGTGGCACTCTGAGCTGATAATATATATAACCGCTCAGTTTACCTCACTTCCAGGGGAAAGGGGGAAGGGACAAATAAACAAACACCAGGCTGGAAGCTATCAACTCGCTGGTTCTTCACCTGTAGTTAAAAACATAAACATGTAATACACCTTATTACTCAATGGGTTACTATACTAACCTTAAAACTCTATATCCTTTACCAAAATAGTCAAAAAACCATACCTGGTACTTCTCTTCAGTATGCCCAGAGAAGTGATAAGCAGACAAGTCTTCCTTACTTGTTGACCAGAATCTTAAAGATCATTCAGGCTTCTCAGCAGGTCCATGAATGTAATATTTAACTTTGTAGTTCGTCTTCTCAACCTCAAGATTCTTGAACAAAGTCTAAAGTTCTTTAAATAAGTTTAAGGAAGTTCTTTTAAGTTCTTGTATTTTTTTATATTTTCTTTTTAGAGTGTCTTTTACTCTGGAACGAATTTAAAACTTGCGATGAAATCTTCACGTGGAAAAATCCAGCACACGCGCTAAAAATCCAAACCGCGGGAAATACGCACACGCGCTGAAAATCCAAACCGCGGGAAAAAAAAACACACGCTTTACTCCAAGTCGCGGGAAATACGCACACGCGCTAAAAATCCAAACCGCAGGAAAAAACACACGTGCTTTTCTCCAAGTCGCGGGAAATACGCACACGCGCTGAAAATCCAAATAGCGGGTAAGATGCACAAGCGCTAAAGTCCAAGACGCGAGTTAAACACACTTGCGCTAAAGTCCAACCCACGAAAAAATACGCACACGCGCAAAAACCAAATCGCGGGAAAAAAGCACACACGCTTTTATTTTATCACATGACAATTCTGAGAGCTCGCGCGGAAACTGCACATAGATTTGTTCTTGCGCACGCGCAGATTCGAAACGCGTAATAAAATACACATGCAAACTCACGTAGCAAACCCTCACGTATATGAACAGTAAACGCGAGTCCAAAGTTCACGCTCGCGCTTCACTCTCACGCGCAGAGTCACACGCGCAGGCTCAAGGTAACGGAAAAAAAATCACACGCTAGTTTGAAATGAAATGTAGGAAAGAAAACAAAGGTACGCGCTTCAGTTTTTAGATACAGGTTTGCGATTTCAATCCTTTTAAATTAATATAACCTTTTTACAAAGTTCATCAAAACATGGAAAGTCACTTATCTTGTGATTGAGTCTTGAAAAAAAAATTCTCAGAAAATTGGAAATTTCTCACTCCTGTCCTGTGTCTCCACCAAACTCCATACACGACTCCTGTTATATTTTCAAAGATGCCGCTCGACTGCTTGAAACTTGACACCCTTGAACAAGTTAAGCAGGAGCAGCATAGCACACGACCTCTCAGCTGGGCAAAGACGATGAAAGGCAGTTTAGAATGTTCACTGTCCTCCCTATAAACAATCTCCAGCCAATTAGAATTTAGACTGAGAACCTCCATCTTGGCTTGGGGCATTTTCCATAGACTGCAATGAAGGTTAAGGGCAAAATTGGCTGTTTAAAAATATAACCCATAATAACTTCCCAAAACCTTTCTATATTAAATATGTGTCTCCCCTGACCCAATGTAAATGAGTATATGATACTGTATGTAAAAGAATATGTCGCTCCAACCTGACAGTACCTGACAGTACCCCCCTCCTAACGCCCAGTCCCTGGGCCACTTTTTAATGGAAACTTTTTATGGAATCTTTCAACCAAACGAGGAGCATGCACATCACTTGCTTTCTCCCAAGTGCACTCTTCAGGACCAAAACCCTCCCAATCAATGAGATACTGTAGCTTTCCTCTTACTCTTCTAGAGTCCAGAATTCTCTTAACCAGAAATTCTTCAGAAGCATCTTCCTCAATCACAACTGCTGAAGGAGTAGTTGTCAATCTAGTTCCTTTAACCACAGGTTTTAATAAACTAACATGAAAAGTTGGATGAGTTTTCATATGTCTGGGTAATCTAAGACGAACAGCCACAGGATTAATCACCTTTTCGACAACAAACAGTCCTACGAAACGAGGACAAAACTTATTTCTTCCTTTAATTCTCAAAAACTTGGTTGATAACCACACCAAATCTCCCTCACTATATTGAGGACTAATCTTTCTTTGAAGGTCAGCAAACCCTTTGTATTTTTGTTTACTCTCCACCAACACCCCTTTTGCCTTTTCCAAGTTTCTTTTCATGACTTCTAGTCTCCTTTCTACTTCTGGGTTTCCTGAATCATTATTGATCTCAATACTAAGAAAACGAGGATGGAAACCTTGTCCCAAATAAAACAGAGACATAGAGGTAGCATCCTTACTACAGTTGTTATATGCGAATTCTGCAACCCACAACAAATCTACCCACTCTTCACCTGTCTGCATATAACACCTCAAATATTTTTCCAACTCCTGATTTATCCTTTCTACCTACCCATTGGTTTCGGGATGGTAACCTGATGATAGACATACCTCAACTCCCAATCTCTTACAAAAAGCTCTCCAAAACTTAGAAATAAATTGAGACCCTCTATCTGAGATGACCTGACTGGGAATTCCATGTAATCTTACCACTTCTTGCAAGAAACTGTGAGCTAAACTATCAGCGATAACCTCTCCCTTCATTGGAATGAAATGTGCTTCTTTAGTGAGTAAATCAACTACAACCAATACCGATGTACACCCCTTATCTTGTGGAAGATCCGTGATGAAATCTAAGGACACTGAGTACCAAGGCCGCGGTGGAACTGGTAACGGCTCCAATAACCCAGAAGGCTTTCCGATGAGATTCTTAGATCTAGCACAAACTTCACAGGTCTTAACAAAATTAAGGGTATCTTGTCGAAATTTTTTCTCACCAAAAATTTCTTCTGACCAACAAAAGAGTCTTCCGATACCCTGGATGTCCTGCCAAAACTGATTTGTGACACTCCTTCAACATTTTTTCTCTAAGTTCAATTGATGGTAAATAGAGTCTGTCATCTAGATAAGGTAAACCATCTTTAATTTTGCGAGCTGGATCCAAACGAACCTAATCTTCAAGTTGGTTCTCAGAAATGGATTCCTGTACTTTCTTGAAGATTTCGTTCTCCTTTTCAATCCCAGCAAGAACAAAACGTTCTGGAGCGATCAATGGAAGTGGCTCACAGACCGACTTAACCTCACTTTCTGGAAACTGCCGTGACAGAGCATCTGCTTTTTTATTTTGATTACCTGGCTTAAAAGTAACTATAAAGTCATAATCCGCAAAAAATAAGGACCACCTAAGTTGTCGAGGTGTCAGAGTTTTTGCTGTCTTCAAAAAAAGTAAATTTCGGTGGTCAGTTAATACTGTCACAGTGTGACATGCTCCTTTTAAAAAATGTCGCCATTCTTCAAATGCTGCTTTGATAGCAAGAAGCTCTCGGTCTGAAATGGTGTAATTTTCTTCCGCAGGTGAAAATCTCTTAGAAAAGTAGGCCACTGGATGCAATTGTCCTGTAACATTATGCCTCTGAGACAACACTGCTCCCATTGCCACATTGGAAGCATCAGCCTCTACAAAAAATGGTTTGGAAGTATCAGGATGAATCAAGATAGGAGAGGTAATGAATTTCTCCTTCAAAATTTGAAAAGCCTCATCAGCCTTAGCTTCCCAAACAAATGGAACTCCTTTTTTTAAAAGTTGAGTAATTGGAACTACTAAACTGGAGAAGCCTTCAATGAATCTTCGGTAAAAATTGGCAAATCCCATAAAGCTCTGGATCTCCTTCACCTTAGTTGGAGTAGGCCAATCACGAACCGCTTCCACCTTTTTTGGATTCATTTCCAGGCCACAAGGAGTGATCACAAATCCTAAAAATTCTACCGAATCCGTATGGAACTGACTCTTCTCCAATTTAGCATAAACATTATTCTCTCTCAATTTTCTTAAGACCTGTCGAACGTGAATTTTGTGTTTCTCCAAATTCTGGGAAAAAATCAAAATGTTGTCAATATAAACGATAACAAAAACATCAAGAAATTCCCGAAGAACCTCATCGATAAAAAATTGAAAAGCCGCTGGGGCATTGCAAAGACCGAAAGGCATCACTTGGTACTCGTACAGGCCAAATCTGTTCTTAAATGCCGTCTTCCACTCATCCCCCTCTTGGACCCTTACAAGATGATAAGCTCCACGTAAATCCAACTTAGAAAATATGGTAGCACCGTGGATTTGATTTAACATTTCTGAAATGAGAGGGAGAGGATACCGATTTTTCACTGTCATTCTATTTACCGCCCTGTAATCTATACAAGTTCTGAGAGAACCATCAGCTTTTGGCACAAAGAACAATGGTGAGGCTGCCGGCGATTGAGAGTGCCGAATAAATCCCTTAGCCAAATTTTCCTTTAAATATTCTTTCAAATAATCATTCTCTTTTTCTGTTAAGGCATAAACCCTACTGCTAGGTAAAATAGCTCCAGGCTCCAACTCTATCTTGCAATCAAAAGGTCTATGAGGAGGCAACTCTCCAGCTTCCTTTTCATCAAATACATCCCAAAAATCCTGATAACAAGTAGGAAGTTCACCCACAACTGCTCCAATGTCAAAACCTATTGCCCCTCTTTCTGCAAGCGAAAATGAAACGGAATTCACAACTTTTTCTTTCTCTTCAAAAGATTTTCCTGAAAAACAATGTTCCAGACAATAGGTTGATTCTAAGGATACAATTCTTGCACTCCAATCAATTCTTGGATTATGAAGAGTAAGCCAGGGCATACCTAAAATAATTTTCAAGATTGGCACATCAATTAACTCAAAAGAGATATTTTCTTTATGACCTCCAGTCATCTCCATCTCAAGTAACTCTGTATTATGAGTGATTGGACCTCAAGAAAGAGATGTCCCATCAACTGCCCTGACCTGCTCCACTTCTTTCTTTGCAACTAAAGGAACACCTAGAGTTTTTGCCAATCCCCTATCCATGAAATTACCCGTAGCTCCTGAATCAATAATTATTGGCCCAGAACCTAAAATTACTTTTTCAAACATCAAGGATACATTCACAGTTATGTGAGGAACCACTGTCTGTATTGTGTTAGCCACTTGTTGTACTCTGCCTGAAGATTTGGAGATCTTCTTGCGGGTAAAAGGACAGTTTTCAAGAAAATGGCCACTCCTACCACAGTATAAACACAAATTATTCTCCCTTCTTCTTGCCTTCTCTTCCTTGGACAACGGACCTCTCACCCGACTCTGCTGGTCAATTATCTTTGACTTCACTTCTCTGTTCACCACCTCAACTTTAGGCCTCTCCATTCTTCCTGGAAACCTAACCTCTCCCTGAGAACGTCTACGCTCTAAACGTCTTTCTGTTAAACGAAAATCCAACTGAACTACCAAATCAATTAAGGCATCTAAAGTATTTGGTCGCTCCAAAACTCCAGCCAGAGCATCTTTTAACTCATCCTTTAAGCCCCTATAAAATAAGGAAGCCCTCTTCTCCTCTGGCCATCTACTTTCTAAAATTAAAGTTCTAAATTGAGTGATATAAGAAATCAACTCCTTTCCTCCCTGGCGCAGTTCCAGTAATTCTCCATCAACCTCTAAAGATAACTGTCTCTTATCAAACATTTTCTTAAATTCGGTCTGGAAAAGGGAATAATTATTCAAAGCCAAACTCTTTTGACTCACCAAAAGACTTCCCCACGCAGAAGCTTCTCCAGATAAATATGATAAGGTGAATGTTACCTTTGAAGCATCTGTGGAAAACAACTCTGGAAGACTTAAAAAATGCAATTCACACTGAGTCTGAAAAATTTGAAACTTTCTTGAATCTCCTAAAAAACGTTCGGGAGCGGCCAAAGGAACAGGCATAACTAAAGTTCCTAAACCTCCCACTGCCCCTCTGGGAAGTCTAGGTTCTTGTTCTTCTCCTACTCTCACCAACTCAGGTGGGTTTCCTGCACCTTCCGAAACTTCAACTTCTCTTTCTTGTATTTGGGTTACCTTTAAATTTAACTCATCCATTCTTTGACAAAGACTTGAATATTCCTGATGAGCCACCCGTAACTCTTCTCTCATTTCCCTAACCATTACTCCCAATGCTTCCATGGCTGTCTCGTCGGGGTTCATAACAGCTTGGGCAGACACTTTTTTTATTGGCCTTTCATTCTGTCAGGCTGAGATCCTGGTGTCTGCGGAAGCTGCTGAACCCCCGACAATCCACCCAAAATGTGGCACTCTGAGCTGATAATATATATAACCGCTCAGTTTACCTCACTTCCAGGGGAAAGGGAGAAGGGACAAATAAACAAACACCAGGCTGGAAGCTATCAACTCGCTGGTTCTTCACCTGTAGTTAAAAACATAAACATGTAATACACCTTATTACTCAATGGGTTACTATACTAACCTTAAAACTCTATGGGCCTCATTCCGAGTATGGCGGTAAGGGATAGCGGCCACCGCTAACGAGAGCGGTGGCGGTAATCCCTTACCGCCATACTCCGAGTTCCCTTAGCGCCATGGTGCTTTTAACACCTGCTTTTAGCAGGCGTTAAATACCATGGCGCTAAGGGACCTTGATGTTACTTACGCCACCGTAATTTACGGTGGCGTAATTGACGCCTTCCCCACTCCCATTATGCCCTATGGGGCAAGAATGGGAATGGGGAAGGGTAAATGGGGATTGGGGAATTACCGCCCCGCCAACCTTGGAATGGGGCGGTAATTCCGCCAACCACCAAGGCGCTGCCGGTCCGGGTACGGCGTCAACCAAGGCGTTAATAGCGCCATTGGTTAGCGCCGTACTCGGAATGAGGCCCTATATCCTTTACCAAAATAGTCAAAAAACCATACCTGGTACTTCTCTTCAGTATGCCCAGAGAAGTGATAAGCAGACAAGACTTCCTTACTTGTTGACCAGAATCTTAAAGATCATTCAGCCTTCTCAGCAGGTCCATGAATGTAATATTTAACTTTGTAGTTTGTCTTCTCAACCTCAAGATTCTTGAACAAAGTCTAAAGTTCTTTAAATAAGTTTAAGGAAGTTCTCGTATTTTTTTATATTTTCTTTTTAGAGTGTCTTTTACTCTGGAATGAATTTAAAACTTGCGATGAAATCTTCACGTGGAAAAATCCAGCACACGCGCTAAAAATCCAAACCGCGGGTAAAACGCATACGCGCTGAAAATCCAAACCGTGGGATAAAACACACGCGCTTTAATCCAAGTCGCGGGAAATACGCACACGCGCTGAAAATCCAAACCACGGGAAAAAAAAACACACGCTTTACTCCAAGTCGCGGGAAATACGCACACGCGCTAAAAATCCAAACAGCGGGAAAAAACACACGCGCTTTTCTCCAAGTCGCGGGAAATACGCACACGCGCTGAAAATCCAAATAGCGGGTAAGACGCACAAGCGCTAAAGTCCAAGACGCGAGTTAAACACACTCGCGCTAAAGTCCAACCCACGAAAAAATACGCACACGCGCAAAAACCAAATCGCGGGAAAAAAGCACACGCGCTTTTATTTTATCACGTGACACTTCTGAGAGCTCGCACGGAAGCTCCACATAGATTTGTTCTTGCGCACGCGCAGATTCGAAACGCGTAATAAAATACACACGCGAACTCACGTAGCAAACCCTCGCGTATATGAACAGTAAACGCGAGTCCAAAGTTCACGCTCGCGCTTCACTCTCACGCGCAGAGTCACATGCGCAGGCTCAAGGTAACGGAAAAAAAATCACGCGCTAGTTTGAAATGAAACGTAGGAAAGAAAACAAACGTACGCGCTTCAGTTTTTAGATACAGGTTTGCGATTTCAATCCTTTTAAATTAATATAACCTTTTTACAAAGTTCATCAAAACATGGAAAGTCACTTATCTTGTGATTGAGTCTTGAAAACTTCTTTTCTCAGAAAATTGGAAATTTCTCACTCCTGTCCTGTGTCTCCACCAAACTCTATACACGACTCCTGTTATATTTTCAAAGATGCCGCTCGACTGCTTGAAACTTGACACCCTTGAACAAGTTAATCAGGAGCAGCATAGCACACGACCTCTCAGCTGGGCAAAGACGATGAAAGGCAGTTTAGAATGTTCACTGTCCTCCCTATAAACAATCTCCAGCCAATTAGAATTTAGACTGAGAACCTCCATCTTGGCTTGGGGCATTTTTCATAGACTGCAATGAAGGTTAAGGGCAAAATTGGCTGTTTAAAAATATAACCCATAATAACTTCCCAAAACCTTTCTATACTAAATATGTGTCTCCCCTGACCCAATGTAAATGAGTATATGATTCTGTATGTAAAAGAATATGACACCTTTACAGGCACTTTCCGAGTCAGCAGCTAAAAGTAGATCGTCCACATATTGGAACAGTGTACAAGTGATAGGCAACTCGAGTGTGTCGAGCTGCTCTTCCAAAGCCCTACTATAGATGCTAGGACTTTCCGTGTAACCTTGCGGCGCACAGGTGAAGGTAAATGAGCACCCCCCCTAAGGTGAACGCGAACAGATATCTACTATCCTTGGGTATAGGAATGCTAAAGAAAACGTTCTTAAGATCCACAACACTAAAGTGAGTAGCAGAAGCCGGAATCATGGTTAATATTGTTGTCACATCAGGCACAATAGGAAATTGTGCAGCAACAATCTTATTGATGGCACATAAATCAATAATGAAATGGAAAGGAATTGCATTATCGCCTTTTTTGTACACAAGCAAAATCGGACTATTGCCCAAACTACCTTAAATTTCCTCAATTACCCAACGATGTACAAAATCGGAGACTATGCATTTCAAAGCTTTCTTACCATAGACCGAAAATCTTATACTGAGGAATACGTGGCAACTTTACTCCATGTTTCAAAATGATCTTAACAGGCTCAATTCGTAGAACACCAACATCATTGTCATCAATTGCCCTCAAACACTCCGGAACATCACAAAATTCCGGCGGCAAAGTTCTGGTCAGGAACTGAGGGACAGAAAGTTGCTGTGGTGAAATAGTCAAACGCACTCCATCCGAAGAACAATGAATTACCGCATTTAATTCCTTCAACAGACTCAACCCCAACAAATTCTCTCCACAGTTCGTGGTCAAAAGAAATGGACAGTGGCCCGTGAATGGACCCAATGTAATTGGTACCGGCGAAGAAACCGGACAGACTTCTGGCATACCAGGAAACCCTACAGAAACATTGGTTTACCCTGACAGTGGAATGTTTGGAACCTGTGAATGGTCAATGGAACACTTCTGTGCCCCAGTATCTATCAAGAATAGATGTTTCCTATTTCCCACTACCATCTCAACGTAGGGACCTTTCTGATTAACGGGAATAGGCGTTGGTTCCAAACCCTGCTTTGGGCAATCCTAGTGAAACATAATGTCATCAAAAGGAAGTTCTTCAGAGAGATATGCAGCAGAAGGATGATCAAAAATGTTTCTATTATCCACACTCGGTGCCTGATTATCCTGTGAAAAAGGTTGCAAATTTTGAGAAAACTGACTTCTACCAGGACCCCTGCCCTAGGGCGGCCTCTGGATCGTCTACCCATGTTACCAAAAACGTTATTCGACCTCTGTTGGAGACTCGGACATTGTGCATGCCAATGACTCTCTTGTCTGCAATAAGCACACTGGTTCACATTTACAGGACCCAACGGCACATTTCCCTGTGGAGCATACTGTCCCCTAAATTGTGAATTACGCACTCTAGGGCCTCTAACAATTTGTTGCAATAGAACTTTAGTTTTCAAGTCTCCCTTTCTTTTTTCAATTCTTTCTTTCTCATTATTGACTCGGTTCTCAGAGTACTGAGCCATATGCAATACTTCAGACTGAAACTTAGCTTGCCAAGTGCTCTCCGAAGTCCCAATTTGCGACTGGATGTCAGGCAACAATCCACGCACAAACTTGTCTACAAAAAGTCGCTTCCCAGACTCAAATCTTGTCCACTGTAATATGAAAACACTTGTTCGAACTGATTAAAGAATTCGGTAGCACCCTCAGACTTCCCTTGGACACAAGCAGTAAGTTTGTCCTAAATAATCCTTCTTTCAGGAATTATGGCTTTTAGTTTCGTGACTATTCTGTCAGGCAAAGTCAGTATTACCTGTGGCGGACTCTCGCCAGCTGGCCTTTCTCTATCTAATCGAACTATATTTACCTATTTGTCTCCTAACCCTGCTGCATCGTCTACAGCCCTAATTTGTTTCCACAAATCAACAGGCAGGAGCACAGGAAATAACAAATCAATATCACTCAAGGTAAATACTGATGACTGCAAGACAGATTCTATCTCTTTATAGAACCCCGTCAGATTCTTTCTAATATCGGCAATGGATTGTTTAATGGTGTTCACTTCCTGTCTTGAGAACGGGACATGAACAAACTGCAACACATAATGTGCAGTACCTGCTGCAACATTAGCTGGAATCTAAACTTTTGGGACAAATGTCGGCGGAACCTCTCTCATAGGCAACTGAGAGATAGGAAACTCCAAAAGCTTACTGAGCAGCAGAGCTAGATCGAGCCCTAAAGCAGCTAAGAAGTGTTAGACGAAAAAGCTCTCTTGTAGATATTCAATAATTCTGTGGGACAACAAATCTTTCTTTTTATACATTCATCCTGCAGGTATTCCACCATTACCTGTATCACTTTCCTCTGCATTTCTGGCGTATACTGACTATACGTGTCATATACTTCTACGGGAGATATCGACATGTCTAAAATCCACCTAATCGCATCCTTTGTGCAAATTCGTGTTTCCTCATTTATCGACTTACAACAAGGAAGAAACCGTTTCTGTACAAACATAGCGTCCAAACTATCACCATCAATTTCTTCATTCTGTAACCTTTCTAACTCCCTTCTATACTCAAAATCCCTCTCGACGTGCTCATGTACTTTCTACGCAGTATCTCTTGAATATGCTAAAACATTCAGATCCCTCAACCCTTGTGGGAGATCTATATCATCTAATCTGTTTGACATTATACGTAAATGAATTCCCAACACCTCAATAAAAACGTTTTTCTCAGGAAAACTTGCTAGATTAGAGAGTGTGGTAAAAACATCAGCTTGTTCACCCTTCTCCATGCACTGTCTAGCCCATGCAGTCAAATCACGCTTCCTCTCTTTAGATACAGTATTCCGAGTTACAATATTTGATTCCACTCCCTTATCAACTACAAGTGGTACAGAACCACTTGGAAGAGAAAGAGTCGACAAATCTTGTACATTCGGTAACAAAGGTGCTATTACTGGTGCAGAAGGCAAATCTAACAAACCCGTAACAGTAGGCAAAGGTGGAGGAGCAAGTGGAGGAGCAATGATAGGAAGAGGAACAACAGCCGGAAGAAGAGGAACATTAAGAGGAACGATAGGAGGAGCAGGAAGAACTACGGGAGGAGGAATAACAGCAGGAAGAGGTAAAACAGCAGGAATAGGAACATACAGAGGTGGCACAGTGACACCAGGCCTTCGTTCATTTAGAAATTCATCAATCAGCTCATCAGATACATGAAAGTCTTTAGACAGATAGATTTTCTGGATACCAAGTGAAAAAGCATTATACATATTCCTAACTGACTCAGATTGTTTATTTTGATCATATAACAACGCTTTTTCGGTGTTGGTCATATGACCGTGCGCATGTTTTTCCCTACTTTTAAGTTGATGCATAGCTTCTTTCTTCCAATTCTGTAATACATCAAATGCTGCAGGTCTAGACTTTTTCTTTAATAATATGGACTCCAAATATTCTATGGGAGGAATTTCAAAACTACCATTGGTTGGCCACTGAAGTTCGGAAGCATGTCTAGTTTGTCTGTGCCAAATATCATTAAACACTATACTAGCAATGCCGTGCTTGCAGTACATAGTACATGCCGGCGACCCCTCCATTGGCGCCGGTCGGCCAAATTCCAAAGATTGTCTGTCACTGCGGAATAACGCTCTGAAGCAGGCAGACAATTTCCCAGGCATATCAGATTACTGGTGTTACCTGGTCAATAATTGTACTTGCAGGTGCAATACGCCAAACAAATTATCAGGATACTTAACAATCGGGTCACGACTCACCTGATCAAAGTACTAAGGTGGTATGATCGGATTTCTAAGGACACAAAGGACCCATGTGGTTGGTGATTTCGGCAAAACTGCCAGCCTCGATATATATGCACTCTCGTCAAGATGCCGCATCGGACCGCGGGCTCACCATCCAGGGATCGGGTCATGCAGTACTGTTGGGGTATCGCTTCTCATCCAAGAAAGGGGCCCCCCTTTTCACCGTCCGATCCCGGTCCGATAGCCGTGTCAACCTTCAATGAGATGGCATCAATCTTGAGTGTCCCTATTCGGGCGCCATCTGTAAAAGCAAGGAAATATCGAGGCTGAGTACCACAAAAGGAAATACACCAAACATGGGCTTATAAATATTCACAGATCTTTATTACTACTGCACAGTTTACAAAGAACAAAACAGATAGATATCTGGCCCTCAGTACATCACAGTGAATACCAGCCCTCAGTGTGAGAAGTGAGAGGTACTGGACATCTAGCCATTCATGCATTTTATACATTTTCGGTAATAATGTCCAGCCCCTCTGCAAGTTAATAATCCATGGTCTAGAGTTTGTGCCGAGTTCACTTATGACTTATTCAATAATATGCACACGGATCATCTTTGGTTTACATACAAACAAGTTACAACGGCAACAGTGTAGTCCCAGATTTAGCAGTAAGCCTTAGCACATGTCCCTCACAATGCAGTTCAGCCAGTGTCCACGTTTGATATTTGTATTACATTGTTTCGATGTATGTTCGTGGATCAGACGTATTGGTGCAGACAGCCCTAAGACCACAAGTCAGGCATGGGACAAGGTCTCTTTACTCAGCCTAAACATTCGGCCAACGGACAGTCTAAACATCAACTATGGTGCAAGGTTCAGGACAGCTTGGTTACACATTGGAAACACAGTCCACCATTTTAGAATACAGAGTTACATTTGAACAGAAATCAAAATGGCAGATGAACGTAAAATGGCGGCGAAGTCGATCTAAAATCGGAACTGTGCAATGCAGTTTTCTTTGCAGAGCGACTGGGCTTTGGCCAATATATACGAGAAAGGAGGCACAATATGATTTCCCATTTAACAGAACAAGATGGCAAAAGGACAAGCGACAAATCTCGTGGCACGGCCATGTTTGACCAGTAGTCACAGTTAGTAGCCAAATGGTTAAAAGCAGCAAGGCTAAAATGAAAATTCCCAAAAAGTGGAAAAAAGTCACTGCTGTCAACAACTTATCCTTTTAGCACACCTAGAGTAACCAAACATCCTTTGAGTGTTAGTCTAGGTCAACACAAAAATGCAGCCCATTGTACTGCAGTGTTTGCTGCTGTTCACAATGATAAAACGTTACCACAAGTGATACAAAAGTAGTAACATAGTAACACGACTATGGGAAACAAGGTTTCCCAGTACTGACAGCCTGAAGGACAAATCAGTTTCCCCATAACATATGAGCAAAGACCAGTGTAGTGAAGTTTAAGGCTTCACTGCACTGTGAAAAGTACAGGTCAGTTCAAACATAAAAAGCAGAAGGTTTGAGGGTTGCATAAAGATGGAAGGAAAGGTGCAGTAAAGAGAAATCTTTCCTAACATGGACCAAGCTCTCCCCCCAAAGAACTACCAGCCCCCAGGTTACGACTGACACCCAGGGAAGAGAAAACCCTGAGCCTGATCCTAGAGAAGGTGTGCACTGGCATACGAAGCACATCAACAGACACAGTTTGCCATGGCAAGCACATCACCTTTGTGCAACCACACAAATCTGCGTCTCTGCCACCCAGGCAACATCTAAGACATGAATATAACTGCCTCAAAGGGAGCACAACATGTACACACATAGGCCATTACCCATACCCATTGCATGTACACCACCTCGTCCTATGGGCTGAAAGATACAGCAGAGCACAAATACCACTTACAGACCTGGATGCAGATGTCCACAAAACACCCAGTGCTATACCATTCACAAGTTGCCATCCATCACAGAAAATGACGCCGCCACTGGCACATGCATCGCTGACTCCTCAAAAAGCACACACATCCCAGTCATATTGACGTCTTAGATAAACCCAAAGGGAACATTCCACAACACCACATGTGTCACTTGTGCTCTGCCAACAATCGACATATCACACACCACCCGTACATGAGCCCCAACACCACCATCCATCAAGACATGCTACACACAACCCATGTCCCAATATGTTCAATAACCATCCAACGTCAAACCAAATGGACAATGGGGTTATTACAACCACATGCAATGCACCTTCATCCACATGCAAAGCCATGCAATAAATCCTAGGGTGCCATCATACCAACATGCACAAACACCTGATACATCGCCACGTTGTCTTCACATGCACCATTCATCACCAATGGCAGAACCAGAACGTCTACGGGGGTCATTCATACATTGCCAACAACAGTGGTTTGACGGTGCAATGGGAAGATGCGTTAGGGCCACATGTATGCCAGAATATAGCAATATGTTACTACAGTAATGTCACTTATTTGCATACAACGTCACAATGTCACAGACTGACATGTGTCCTTTTCTTTCCACTTCACAGCCATGAATACTGAGAAAGGGGCCTCTGAGCAACACTCCAACAGCAATGAGGAGCGATAAGAACACCTGCCTGCCCAGAGCGTACCCAAGGAGGAGGCCCAGCAGGAGGACTGGGGGAAATATCTCTCCCCCACACAGGAGGAGCACTGTGCTGAATCACCATCGGGACAGGCTCTCCGAATTGCCCCGCCGGCAGAGGAGGCAGCACCAGAGGAGATGGCTGAGGAGAGTATACCCCTCATGCAGCCTGAGGAATTCCATGAGTACACCAGCAGTAGAGACTACGACTCGATGTCTCAAAACAGAAGACCATTGAGATACAGTGACATGTCTTTGGGCTGGGCACTGGCCTGGAGACAGCAACAGAGGCACACCTGGGAGTGTTAACAAGACTGGATGCGCTGATAGCCATGCATGGCATGGAGAGGAGACCTGGGATGGTAGACTGAGCTGTGCAGGCGTCTGTAACCTCACCTTGTGCCACTGTCTACCTGCCAGCCAACCAGTCCACGGAGTGCTACTCAGCCTGGTGGCAGCCAAGCCATTGGGGAGGAGGACAGCTTGGCCTCCCAGCACCCCTGACTTCACAGGCATCCAAGACTGAGTTACAGACCAAACTGTGATGTGGGAGGCCCAGGAAGCGGCACCCGACCCCCATCTCAGACTCACATCATTCCTCTCCTCCTACACACCATCCTTGTCCTCCTCCCACCCGCTACCCCCTGCCACACGTACCACCAAATCCTGAAACAGCCCCCTCAGCAAAGCACAATCACACCCCCCTGCACAACACACTCACCTTCACAAATGCACTTGTACAACACTCAATAAATATTATTGTGATCATTACTGCTTGTCTGTCATAACTTGCAAGATGCAGAGACATGCAATGGCTTTGAGTTGAGTGAAGTTGTAACCGCGGGTGGCGTGAGACTCATTGTGAACAAGTTGCCACAAACACGCACGACATTGCACATTCAACATCACTACCCCCATCGACCTGCACTGATGCAGTGGTCCATGTGCTTCTTCGTTGTTTCAGTAGTTGGCATGCACCCATTGAACACATCCATGCATTAATCTTGTGACATTGAATGCTGGGCACTATTCCAGTCTCATCTCTGTGTGTAGCAACATCAGTAGAGATCACCCAAACACATAGGTCACGCACATAGGCTGAACAAGTGCAATGTCACGAGCAAGAGTGTTCAAACAGTATTGCCTTTCACATCAGGCCGTGTTGCCACATGCAAGGTTGCACAACATACAGTCAACAGTCACATTTCACACATGACCAACTCAGCTCATGTGTCATGTCTCTGATGCTTATGCATACAAGGAGATGCAGGTCCTGCCATATTGACAACGCATATATCTGAAACACTTCAATACTTAAAGTCATTAAATGGAAATGTCAAGATTGAGAACATACATGATCCTGTATGTGTCTCACAGGAATCATGTACATGACATTCACAGCGAGAGCCAATACACCCAGGCACTACTAACAGTCAGCCTCCTGAGTGGATGCGATGCCAATCATGGTAGGCATACACACGAGTGGCCAAAATACAAATTATTGATCAGGAAGGTGAAGGTAACTGCAGACAGTGGACAACCGGAAGCTGGGTGAATCTGTGTTGCCAAAAACAAGTTAGCTTATTGAATAGACAGGACTTCTAAAATAGAAAACCATAAAATCGGTTTTAATCCATAAATATTCAAAAACATGAGTACACAATACACATAATACATTCAAAATAGATGACAACATTAAAGTGCAGGTATTAATCAAAGTCACTTATTCAAAATTGTTTATAGTGGTGACACCTGTCTGTCTAACTTAGACCTAGTTAGTCAAATTGAGAAATGTCTGGAAATTAATGTCAGATCATTTAGAGATTTATCTCAGTTGTACTATCAACACTTTTCTACAACAGTCATTGTAATAATCCAATGATTTATGCTTTACATGTTTCAGTTCATACAACCCAATGATTAGTGAACCTTCCCGCGGAGCTGATTCAAATGGGTCACACTTCATCTAAGGGTGCAATTAATAATAACCTTTGTATGTTCCCAATTTAGAACCTAATGCCAATTAAACCTTGTGTAGTTCCACTGCCAGTTACCTTACATTGTGTGTGGTGGAGTTCTCCCTCTTTGATGTACAGGTAGGTATCCAACTCCTGAAAGTGGATGATTACCTTGATTAAATCTGTAGTTAATGCCAGCGGGGACCACCATCCATTCCGAATGTAGTTTGATGTAGTCTTCAAAACAGTGCTTTGTTACTTGTATCTATGAAGAAAATGTAGGTCGAGCACATTATCATCTGACCCAGAGTGTTTAAGTGTATGTCAACACTTGTCTTTTCCACAGAACTAACGTCTGAGAGCCTGCCCTGCACCATGCGGTCTCCACGGGCTCACTGGTATTGTGTACACAGGGCTGCTGCTATTGGACTTGTGTGCTTCGTTTTGTTATTCACGAAACCCTTGCTCATAGTGCTGTGTTCTTTGCTGTAGGAGACCATGTCTGCTGCACATCACCCATCAAGGACAGGTGATGCTCGATGGCATGACTCATAGGTACACATGGCACATACGTGTCAGTGGGCCACCACCAATGAAACGTTACATTGTATGACTCAAGTACCCATTCATGAAGACTGCATCACATTCCTGACTGACAGGGTCAAACAGTACCCAGCATGTGCACAGGTCTTCCAGTACATGGCACTGTCCTGTCGGTTCAATGCGTGAAACACAAACTACTGATTCCAAGTAGAAATGGCACACACAGGTGGCATACAAACATGCTAACGCTGTTTCACATGCCCATGTCACCTGCATGTGCACGTGTGTGAACACCTCTATCTGTGCCTGGGAGACTCCAAGCTCCCTGCATGCACCACTCCCCGTACACGTGTGGAAGTCGTGGACACACACAGGCAGAAGTGGATTGCACACCACCCCATGGTGTAACTACTGTCTCATTCTGGTGCCATAACAGCAGTGCACCTAGCAATAAGAGGCCTCCCTGTGTGTGTACTTTGTACCTATGTAGCATTGAGTGCATGGGAGGATATGGACTCTGACCCTACACATGGTCAAGGCATGTGTGTTCTCGGCATTGTATGGCCTTCACACATGTGTCATGGATACTAATTTCCCGACCTGTGCCCATTCGCATGGCTTGTCTGTGTGATTGTGCCATGATGCACATGTGCATCCACATGTATATCAGGTCAGTAGCCCTGTGATGGAGGCAATGTGTCCACTTCATCAAAGATGTGCATGTCAGGTCATGCAGCTGCTCGATGTGTAACTTGCTGGCATGGAGGGGATCTGCCTAAGGTCGATATATCGAGTGCCCATCATCTTGCATCATGTACCTACATGGACAAGTCAACACGGGCTACACCAACACATTTCCACATGGATGGGTAATATGCATGGTATTCCTGGAGGGTGGGTGAGGGCTGGTGGATAGGAAGTTTCTAGGTGCCATGCATTTCTGTATTCAGCTGCCATGGACTGGCAACATCCTGTAACAACACACTGACCAATAAAGTGAATGGGGCCTTGTTTCATGCAACCTTGTGGGTTGAAAGGCTCATCTGCAACAGTGAAGGACACACTGTTTATTCTGACTTACCTAAACTGATTAGTGGAGATGGAGTCAGACAGTGGACTCCCTCATTTAAATTTGTGTGGGGGGTTTGAGTCCTTCGGCGGATGACTATGACTATGGGTGCCATGTTCCATTCTGCCAGTATTTTCCACACAAAGGGTCTGGAAGTGGTGTTTCTTCGAGATCTGAATGCTCCTCTTCAGACTACAGATGGGAACGTTGCAAGTATGCGTGTACCCATGTGTCCCATGATGAATGACTGTGTGCAGAGCTGTGTGCATTGTGAGCCCTTGCATGAGTATTTGACTCTATGTCTTGCAGGCTAAGCGTGTGACTCGTGCCCAGGGCAATGATGTCAACACAAGTCTATCCTTCGGGACCAACACACATCTTATGTAAGAACACTTATTTAATGGCATGGCTCCATCTCTGTGTGTTGCTGCAAGCTGTGGGAAGGGATGGGGTCTGTCGTCCATATTGGCGTCTGACTGTGCCTTACCTCTCCTTGTCCCTAGATATATTGTTGGTGTTTGCATAAGGTGAGGGATATTTGTCCCTGAAAATGATTTTTTCTGTGAAATGACGGACATTCAGCAGCTATTTGATAGCCATTCACTTGCACCCTGAGGCCTATGGGCATGTGGCGTGGTACAAACAAAAAAAAAAATAATAATTTGACAGGTCAATGTTGATCATGCACAGTGACATGTACGGACTGATGTGCCTGCATGTTGTGCTATGCAGTGACTCTCATGTGCATGCTGAGTGACCATGCAGGGGTGGTGGGTGCACAGTCCATTGTGGGGAAGTGTGACATTCCTTGTGGACCATGCAGGGGTGGTGGGTGCAAGGTCCATTGTGGGGAGGTTTCTCATTCCTTGTGGAACATGCAGGGGTGGTGGGTGCAAGGTCCATTGTCAGGAGGTGTGAGATTCCTTGTGGAACATGCATGGTTGGTGGGTGCATGGTCCATTGTGGGGAGGTGTGACATTACTTGTGTAAAGTGCATAGTTGGTGGATGCAAGGTCCGTTGTGGGGAGATGTGACATTCTTTGTGGAACATGCAGTGGTGCTGGGTGCAAGGTCTATTGTGGGGTGGACTGCAGGGGTTCTTTTGCAGTCTACGGTAAAATGTGTCACAGTGCTTTCCTACAGGTCAACTGTGGCGTGTCCTACATCAGGTAATCATGGTTCACTCATGTTCACATTTGTGCAGGATTGGACGTGGGCTGTCATGTTGGGTGGGGGGATTTGGGAGGCTCACATTTAGGCAGAGGCATTGTCCGCAGTGCAGGGTGTGGTGCTGTCCTTATGTGGGCTAAGTAGAGTTGTTTACACAGTGTAGGTGAAGCCAATGTTGTTCCAAGTACTGCGCTCACCCCCTGATCTTCATGGCAGGCAGTGCATATAGTCAGTGTGCATCAGCATTTACATGTCCCCACATGTCCACAGTATCAGTGCCCTCGATGCCAGCAATGATGTGATATCACAAGTTCAGTGATCTGTATGTTTGAATGCGTTGACACTAACCGACATTTTGCTTGTTTGAGCCTGTAGTTACAGATCATTTTTTCATCAGTGCATCCACAGGATTATAGTCTGTACTGTCTTCTGTCCTGCCTGGTGATGATCCTGTCGGTGAGCCAGGTCAAGTTAACCCACACTCTCCATTGTTGTCTATGGCGTTGTGCCCCGTTGTGTGCAATTTCTTAGGGCCACTGCTTGTGACATGTTCATAAATATCGTCTCACTATCTGTGGAATCCTTTGTGATTTTGCTTTGGAATCAACACTCAGCATTTCTTCAGACTTTGTAATTGATGTGACCATTGCATCTTGTCCAATGTGTTGTGTCATTTCAACAGGCCGAGGTCCATCATGTGTGAATCCCAAGGTCCAGCCACTCACAATGTTCCAGTCATACATTGGGCAGTTTCAGATGGTGGGATGTTTGCTTAGGTCACTCCATGGGTTCAGTTTGCAACTCCTGCTCTTATTGAATGTGTTGTCCATCCGTCCAGACCCCATGTAGTGTGCACAAATAGTTGTTAATGCATGGGTAAGGCTCAGCTTGTGCGTAATGGCACTACACCCATGCAACATATGAATGAGTATTGCACCCATGTGCGCTCTCAGTTGTGTTCGATTAAACCTCTGTCCCTGCAATGCAAGTGCCTTATGCTGTGGGTGGTGTAGTGCTTTCTTGCAATTGACTGCTTACTGCAGATAGGATGTTCTGCCGGGGGATGGCGTAATCTCTGCATGACTACTGGCATGACAGGACAGCCAATGTTGATTTGTCAGTCCACCAGTGAGACGTCTTTGTTACTGCACTGGTGAGTTTTTGTACTATGTTTGACTGCACTGTCTTTGTATCACAATGTGTCATGTACATTGTGAGTATGGCATGCAGAAAACTGGTAATATGTGACATGTCTTGTGCCATGCATGTGTGGTGGGGTGTTGTGAGAAACCTGAAGGTGTCTCCCTAACTAATCTCTGGGATCTGTCATCCAGGTGGCCAGGACATGGCCATAGCTATTGGATCCAGTTCCTGGGGGTGGACCAGTGCGGGAGGATCACCTGGATGGGGGGGGGTCCTCGGGGAGTGGAAGCGGGACACAGACGGGTGAGATGCAGTATCCCCCTTCTTATAACACCTTTTCCCCAGCCTACCATTTAGGATACTCAGACACTCTACCCCACCCCCCTTTTCTGACACAAAAACTTTCTTACACCATGAAAGACAACAGAATAACACTATAGGTGCTTACCTGACATGTCCCAACACAAGGGTCAGGCAGAGCCAGACAATTGACCAGAAGTCAGTCGAAGGGAGGACCGATAAGAAACCAAACTGTGCTGAATGAAAGTAGAGAATGGCAAGGAAAACCAGCTGCAGAGGGGTCTGGCCCCACATGAGTGTTCACTCGATAGACTATGGTCCCCTATTGTTGAAACTACTGATACCAGAAGTCCCTAGGAGAGCCGTGAGGAAAAGGTCAAAGTGGTCATACAGGGGTCTAGCAAAACCCCCTGTACAGAGGAAAGTCTTTGACCAGCACGCAATTGGAAAGCTAAGGGAGATGAATCCTGCATAGTGAGAAAGGAGAAGGAACTGTGTGATTGGCAAGAGTTTCCCAGATGGAGGGATGCTGACAAAAAGGGGCAAAGTATGATGCCCCAATGAACATTGTGTTGACAAGAGTGAACCCAAAGGAGGGATGTCCACAGTGGAATGTTTAAAAAGACATTGAGACTTGTGAATGCAAAAGGAGAAAGCTTGTGAATAAAAGCCATAGTGAACCCGACAGAGGGATGCTGCTATTCGAGAAGGGTCTGAGCTTGGAATAGGGGATCCAGGGGTGAAAAGCCATCACCCACCGTACATACAGAAAGGATCTTTTTGTTTTGTTATTTTGAACCCGTCAGGTCCTCGGAGGCAAGAGACTTTTTATAGAAAAGAGACTTAACCAACGAAGATCCTGATACCTGACAATGGAAGTGTAATCTCGTGCTGGGAAAGCTCGAGAGTGTGCTAGGCTCAGGAGTCCCGCAATGTCCCATGCTCAAAATGTGGGGAAGGAGACCCCTATGGCTATAACATCCTGACTTACCATTTGTGAACACTTCTTTCTTTCTTGTGAACACTATTCCAACTCTTTTTGTATTTAGTTGTAAGGATTGTCAATAGTTTTTTTTTTTAGTATAGGCCGTTTTATTTGACACAACACCACTAGGACTGCCTTATTATGATTTGATAGCTGTAGCTTGCTCCCATCTTAGAATTAGGTTTCGATTAGGTGTTTTTCCAACCTGCCTGTACAGTTTAAGAAACACCCTTGAACTTGTGTCTGTCTTATTGCCACCATGAGTTCCTTACAGTGTACATGTGGGCACTGATGGGAGTTTGGTTTTTACTTTGGGGTACATGGTTGCTTAAGACTGCTGTGTGCTATGGCCCTGCTGTTTGCCCCTTCCTCCATACTCATCCTTAATAGTATTTTGGTGATGTGCTGTTGATTGGCATGGTGGTATGATTGTGTGTGGCCATTTCTTTTTCGTGCTGTGTGATGCTGTGGGTGTGGTGGCGTGCATGTTTCCTATGTGTTGGCATGGGTGTCTCAGGCAGGTGACTGTGTGCAGGCCGTGCTGGTACTTACTGGTCATCCTTTAATCATGGATACTGCCTCGTGTGCGGTCACTGTTCCTCTTAAGCTGCATGCATGCTCATGTTAAGAAGCTGTTGAGTAGCTGCTCCCTCACTCACATTGCAGTCGCACTGTGTTCCCCTCGGGTCAGTGGCCTGGGGCGTGGCTGTGGCGTGAGGTCAGGTATTAGTTTGGCATGTACACCTTTGCGTACTGCGATGCTATGCAGGATGTAGGAGGCATGTATGATGTTGTACATGATGTGTGACCTGTAGAGGAGCACCCCACCCGATTGATCTAGGCATCAGAATCGTGACTTCAGGAGGAATATGGACTGCTCAATGATGCCCCTGCTGGCCCTGTGTGCCATATTGAACCTCTTCTGTTACGTACTGATGACCTGTATGTAGAGTGTCATGAGGTAGAGGTGCAATGGTTAACCAGCATCATCTGCATGGGGAAGGACATGAATGGTTTCAGTGTGCATTGTATGTTCCGTTGAGGGTGTGATGGATGCATGCTAGTTGTTTTTGCATGGACCCAGTGATGGTGTGCGTGTTTTGCATTGGTCATGTGCCTGTGTGCCTGTATATGTATGTGAGGCTGCTTTTGTGTCGCAGGGCGTGGTGTGAGTTTCTGTACGTACCTAGCAGCTACATGTCGCTTCCAACTGGGCATACATGCTAGAGACGAGTAAGATGTGGCTGTCACGGATGGAGCCCAGGAAGTTGGCATACACATAATAATAATAATAATAATAATAATAATAATTTAGCATTTATATAGAGCTACAAACCCTTAGGCATCTGAGTGCTGCTTATTACCCACGGTGTGTGGTGCTCATTTATCAACCTCAGAAGGATGAAAGGCCGAGTTTGGCCATGCCGGGATTCGAACCTGCGGGTTCTGCACAGATAAGCAAGCACTCTACTTGCTGTGCTATCGGACCGGCTATGAAGAGTCCACCAGAATTGCATACCAGTGTACTGATGCAAGTGCCAATGGTGCTGTATGCATCGGCAGGCTCGGGCTGGCCTACAGAGCAGTAGGGCAGAGCCCAAACCAAAAACACAAAATGCTAGTGTGGGGCAGTTTTGTTGGTCAAAGTGGGCCAGTTTGATAAGTTACTACTTCACCATGAAGGTAGTAGTTTTGACCAGTGCTACTGAATAAATATTCATTAAAATGCACAATTTACATTGGGCCTCATTACGACCCAGGCAGTAAGGGGTTTACGGCAGCGTAAACAGCGCCGACCCTTACCGCCTGATTCCGAGGTTCCTTAGCGCCATGGAGGATTTAACACCTGCTTTTAGCAGGTGTTAAAATCCATGGCGCTAAGGGACCTTGTTGTTAATTACGCCACCGTAATTTACGGTGGCGTAATTAACGCCTTCCCCACTCCCATTATGCCCTATGGGGCAAAAATGGGAATGGGGAAGGGTAAATGGGGATTGGGGACTTACCGCCCCGCCAACCTCGGAATGGGGCGGTAAGTCCGCCAACCACCATGGCGTAAACGTAGTTTACGCCATGGTGGTAAAGGTACGACCCAGGCGGTAACTTACCGCCTGGGTCGTAATGAGGCCCATTATGTTTGATTTAAAAAAAAAAAAACTTTGGGTATACTCAAACAGTCTGCCACAAAAGGAATGAATTGCCATTTGCAACTGTGGCCCACTTTTTCAATGGTGCCCGAGACAATTTTATCCCCAAGTCCGTCCCTGTGCATCGGCCTGTGAGGGGGGAGGCATAGTGCGACATATGTGCAGTCAATGACACTGGTGACCCCGCTGAATTGGTTGTGACATGTAGAATCAGTGTGCCACCTGCTCTGATTCTCATGGGTCAAGGGCATTTGGACATGGTGTTGTCTACGAGATACGATGCATGCCCCTCCCTGGTGCAGGCACGTGACCGCGTGTCCTGTGAGATGCCAGCAGTGATGCCACTAGCCTTCTGGAAAGCCAAAGTGGTGAAGAAATGCATGGTGGCCAGGAGCTTCACATATTCCCTCATGGCAAGGGAACGTGCGGTGGAGGGTGTAAGGAAGGAATGTTATCAACAGTAAGACAGACACAAGTGACCACAGTTCAAAGGTATTTATTGAACTTGCACAAGGTTGTGATAGACACCTATCTAAACCGAAATCTACAGATGGGAGCAAGCTACGACCAACAAATAATAATAATGCAGTCCTAGAGGAGTCTATACAAAAAAAAAAATTGCGCATTTTTACCACTAATTTACAAATAATGTGGGTTAATGTTCATGAAAAAGAAAGAAGTGTTCACAAAATAATATATCAGAATGCTCAGGCCTTTGGCCTTCCTTCCCCACGTTTTCAGCACGGGACAAGGCGAGTCACTTGAGCTAAGCACACACTCTGGCTTCTGCGGCACGAGCATATAATTCCATTTTCCCAGTTCAGGACCTTCTTTGTCCAAGTCTCTTTACTTCTTGCAAGTCTCTTGACGCAGAGGGCCTGCTGTAACAAAAACAATACACAAATGTTTTTTTCCTTTCACCAGTATATAACTTGGGTATTCACCCTGGACCCGCTGCAGCCAGGCTCAGATCCTTTTCAAAACAAAAGTTCAATGTTGGATCCCCCTCTTCCATGCTCAGACCCCTTTCAAAACAAGGTTCAGCAAATACTTTTTCTAGTGACTCACGGTTCACCCCAGATCCTCCTCTGCTGGGCTCAGTAGCATTCCTTTCCTTCAATTAGTCCCCCTCAGCCAGGCTTGGATCAATTGCAATGTTCATTAAACTATCAAAGACTTTAGAATGCGCACAGGGTTTAGCTTGACCTGTTGCATGACCACTTCAATCTTAATATTTCTTTCTCTCATTCAACTGAGCATTAGTTGGATAACTAACAGAGACTTTTGAATGAGCACCCATGTGGCACAGAACCACTATGTCTATGGTATATTTTCTTGGCCTCCCAAAGTTCAATTATAAAGTTCAACTACCTCCTTTGGCTTCCAATTGTATTTGTGTCGCTCATCACAAATGCTTCACACACTGTTTTCTTTATATAATTTTGCCATTTGCAAGCTTGGTTCAGAACACAAGCTGGTTTGGTATCAGTCTCTCCGTCTCACCGGCTGTGCTGTCTTTTCTGATGCTGCTTTGTTGTAGGATCCAAGGACAGTACCACAGCGGTAATCGCTCCTCCCCGCCCTGGTTATTGATGCGGGAGAGCTGCAGTTATCTCCAACACACTGTGCAGGTTTGATCGGCCTTAGTTCCAGATCTTTGAATTCTTACTTTCCAAGATTCATGAAAGTAACAGTCTTTACAGATCAAGCGTACTTCCTCTGTGTAACCCTCTCTGGTCTTGCCCTCTTTCTCCTTGTATTAAACTGCCATCTTGGAACTGCTTCTTCCTCGTGTGTTTTGCCTCGCTTAGAATTTGCTTTCATGCACCGCCTTTTATCCATGTGGGGAAGTGTGATGGAAGTCGTGTGTGTAATGATCTGTAATTGTCTGACCACAGTGATGGGACATGTCAGGTATACGGCTCTGGTGAACTGTCTGTGCAATAGTGTTAGTGTCAGGAAAGGGGGGCTGAGTTCCTAGGTATCCTACCTGGTAGGATGGGGAAACGGTATTACAAGGAAAGGGATACCACGTCTCACCCTCTGGTGTCCCACTTCCACTCCTTGAAGACCCCTCATCCAGGTGATCCTCCCGCACTGGTCCACCCCCAGGAACAGGATCCAAAAGTGATGGCTGTGTCCTGCCCACCTGGATGACAGATCCCTGGGGGCTAGCGCGTGAGACACCTTCAGGTTTCTTACAGGGGATGCACATCAGCCTCCCACTCCTGCAACATGTCCATGATGACATGCAGAGGAAGTCATATCTTGTGTAAACCTTCCTGTTGGCCATGCCGACGAGTGTGACCCCAGTGCGGAAGAGCTGCTCCCTCTATCTCCTCTACCCTGGCTGGGGTGCAGGTATACAGGTCCTGTGATGGGAAGCGTGGATGGCGCTGTGTGACTTTATGATAGGATGTGAGGTGTGATGATGCACGTGCTGGTGTGCACCATTGCATGGGTTGTGCTGTCCATGGGTGTGTTGGATGGTGTGTAGCTCTGTGTGAGTTGGCACAGATGTGGGGCTGATTTACTAAGCTAAATAAGGAGCTTCGGTGAGAGCCCAACAGGCTGATTTACTAAGCTAAATACGTATCTTAAGTAAATGACTAAGCCATTTTTCTGCTTACACCATTTTTTAGCTTAGTCAATTTCATCTTACTTAAGCTACTTATTTAGCTTAGTTAATTAGCCCTTCATTTTGTTTGGAGCTTTGTAAATTTTGTTTGACCTAAGTTACTTATTTAGCTTAATAAATCAGCCCCATGTATTTTATGTGTTGTTGTTCTTATTTAGGTTTTTTCAACTTGGTGTAACATCCTCCATTGGCGGAAGTTCCTCACTGAGGTATGATCTTTTTGTTGACTTCCGGATTTCAGTGATTTCTTCGTAAATATGTGTAAGTTACCTCCACATAAGTTACAACTTATTTTAGGCAAAAGTTGGACATATGCCACTTATCTTCCTTACTAAAATAGGGTCATATTCGTATATACTAATGTGAAAGCCTGTGTACATGGGCCAAAGTGCGTGAGGATGGGAGATTCTCAGAGTGTCACTACATTATGTGGTATATTTGGTTGTATTTCTAAGGCAACAGCTGCCTCTAGCGGTGACAACTGGTGAATAGGGCAGGCTCAACTCCACTACTTTATTACACCAGGGCAAAGTTTGCCCTAGTGCTAATATGGAATGGTATTAGCACTAGGGCAAACTTTGCCCTGATACAAAAATGCATCAAAAATGTATCTTTTTTGCACTAGGGCAAATTTTGCCCTGGTGCTTTTAATATGTCAAACTGACCTTGTCATGGTGCAATCGTTTTCTAGTGTGTGCCACTGATTTAAAGAATAGGGAAAACTTTGCCCTAGTGCTAATACCGTGCAACTTTGCACTTGCACCGGTGCAAAATTTCTGTAATCTGGCCCCAGGACATCAAAGATGATGTCACAAATTACATCATTGATGACATCACATATGATATTACTACTGCATAACAATGCAAATGGAACGTCGGTATAAGGGGTACAGCTTACAGTCCCATTTACAACATATCAAAGGTGATCAGTAGCCTTGTAATAAACTACTTCATGTCACATAAAAGGTTCTTTTTGGAAAAAAAACTTTGTAGTGAAGTTTTTTTGTGACTACAGCAATCAAATAATACATAAAAAGAAACAATGAGTGCAGCATGGATCATAGAACTAAAGTATTCTTAAGATGGTATGTTTAGGTTGTACAATGATAAATCGAAGCATAGCACATACTTGAGAAATGTAGTATCTGCGTCGGACCTACTTCTTGTTTTATGTATGTATGTGCATCATGACCTCAGGGTAAACCCTAGGGGAAAAAAAATCAGAATATAGCACAAGGTCAAGCTCTACATGCACAGTACCTTTATAGTATGTTTATCATGGTTTCAATGTAGTATAGCCACATGAAGTCCTCATCTTAAAATTAGCACTGTTACTGAACAAAAAACAACCACCCCAGATATGTGATGTCATCAGTGATGTCATTGATGATATAATTTGTGATGTCATCTTTGATGTCCTGGGTGTTAGTGTTAGCAGTGCATGGCGGTTGCGTGAGTTAAGGTTGAATAGCTAACGTCCCTTTAACAAAGTTTTCCCCTAGAATATATATATATATATATATATTTGTGTGGTTGGTATAGGTGATTGGGGGGCGGGGGGTTAGATAGTTAGATAGGGAGTTGGAAGGGAATCCCCCCCATTCAAATGAAAAAACTGATGAAAACAGCAGTGGCGACAACTACGTTTAAAAGGCATACGTGGAAAACAACAGCAGTGAAAACACGTGCATTCCTATAAATATATTTGTATATATTAACAAAACAGGAGGGAGGGCGCACTCTGGTTCCCTGCTCAGTATTTCTGTCAGCTACTTGATCTTCTCCTCCAAACTTTTTCGATGCTCACCAGCTCACCAGGGAGGCAGTCTTTACTTGCAGCTTTCAGCCACTGCTGCCGTTCTCAATAGATGTTAATTTTGGTAGCAAGAAATTCTGGTTGCTGCAGTGTTGAGCGGCAGGGAACCTGCTCCACCCCCATCGATTCACCCACAGTGGGGATGTGTGGGAGTAGCCCACAGTGTGGCACTTCAAAGCATGAGAAACCCTGCAGCAGCACCCTAACGGAGGCTGGAGCTCCCACCTTCTATGACTCCATGTATTTATAATAACGTTAAGGTAACAGCATAATTTAAAGATCATCAATACATCAATACAAATAATTCTATTTATAAAAATGTGAAATTGTTTTTATAGATGTATGTTTTAATGTGTATTAAATGTGTCATTATATTATTTAAATTATTAATGATTTAGTAAATGTTAGCATGAATGACATGTTTGTATTTTGGTTTATTTAAAGTATAACTATTGTAATTTAAATGATGTTTGTAAATTTTAGAAGTTGTTATAAATTTATGCTATTTGTAGATGTTACTAAATATTTTAATTATATGTAATTTTGATGTCATTTAAAATATATTTTATTAGTATGTATATAGTATGAGTATGTTTTATGTTATGTTTAAAATGTATTTATATATCTGTAAATGTAAAATGTATTTGTATTTCTTAATTTGAATTAGACTAATTAGGAAATGTTTATGTATATTGTGCTATTTAAAATGTATTGCGATGGGGTGGCCTGCTTCATATAACCATGCTGACTCTTAGAGTAAAATCCAAGGGTGTTTATTAAACTTTTGCTGGTCAGAGTGGTTGGTTTTCTTCGGGCCTAATGGGCTGGGGATATTTGGCACTAGGGCTGGCCCTTTCCTCTCTCAGCTTCCCCAGGCTTGGTTCCCACCTCTCTAGCCCAGACGTTCCTATCAGGGTTGTTAGTAACTCTCAGATCAGTAACCCCTAGCTGTCTTTCTTCTTTGTCTGCACTTTAGGATTTTGCCCTAAAACGAGGGCTATATGGTTCCCTAGGGAACTTCGAATGTTCCCCCTCCTGTCATCAGTTAGTACTCAGGGAATAGAGAACAATGGCTTCTTCCACCAAGCATCACGCTGACATCTTTTAAATCCTCTCATACCTGACCCTTTGCTATATTGATCTGTTACATTGTTCTCATCCCACCACTTCACTGTCCCTCCAATCTTTCACTCCACCTTTCCACCTCCACCCTTTGATCCTATTTCCTTTCCCAATACTATTCTTGCTACCACATGTATCTCCAACTATCTCTCTACCTCCTTTATTCCTTTCACTCCTTCCTCTCAGTATACCTTCCCTTTGTTCCTCTAGTTAAAACCTCTATTTCCCTCTACACCAATATCTACTCCTGCTCTCCCACTCACTGTCGCTCGCCCCACTCTAACTCTACTACTGTTCTTATTCTGCTATTACCACTACCTCTCTACTACCTTTACTTCTCTAAGACACTCAGGGATATGAAGCCATGCACACCCCATCTCGCTATTACAGAATCCAGGATTATGATGCCCAGCTCACCCCTTCCACTATCTGAAAACCCAGGGATATGGTGCCCTGCTCACCCTCTACTAGCCCCTGTTCAACCCTCTGGGACTCTCAGGGATATAGTGCCCTGCTCACCACTCTCACTATTACGGAACCCAGGGATATGGTGCCCTGCTCACCCCTCTACTACTGACTCCACTCTACCACTTATTTGCTTTACCTGCTACTCTCACCGCCTAATACCTTTACTTCCAACTACTACTACCTCCACCCATACTACTACACCACTCCACTATTCCTACTCCCATTCCACCTCTCCTACTCATGCTCTTTTCTCTCAAATACTCCACAGTGCCCCTCCTTAATAATAGCCTACGTACTCCTTCCGCTCTCGCCTCCTCTGGTCTCTCAGATGTCCTCCACCTCCTCCTGTCCTCACACAGCTAACCCACATTTGCACACTCACACAAATACCTCCTTAAATACCCCACAGCCTCCCAGGATTGGCTACTTACCCTGTCCAATCACATACCTGGCTTCAGGGTGTGTGACAGGGGATGGCCATGGGAGGGCTTAATAAGCCTTGTCCCTTTTCCAACATAGACTTTGCTGGGGTTCCGGGATGTTGGAACACACAAGGCCTACAGGGCCATTTAAATAATAATTATATCTCTGGTGGTGTAGTGGGTAAAGGCCTCTTCGAGGCCTTAATTATTATTTAAATTCCTTGCTGGATTAGGGGTGGGTCCCTGCAGGGACAGGCTCCAGCAGACAAAGTCACAAAGTCTGCTGGAGCCTGCCAGTATTGTGAATAGCACAGAACCCCTTTGGTCTCCTGTGACCTTTGTGACAGGGATTGCGCAGCTGCAGCCCTGTCTCTGGCATCTCCTGCTGCTGGGCTGCACCACTGTCTCCCACTTCCTCTGTGGCCCGCAGGTCACCATGAATGCTGGCAAGGAAGGGTGCAGAGGGAGTCTGCCTGCTCCCAGGCATGCATGGGGAATTGGGGTGGGCTCTGGCTCCCTCCTCTCCCTTGACAGGGCCTGTTCACCGGCCCTGCCACAGTATGCTTTATTGATTTTCTTTTTTTAATAATGTTTATTAAGTCTTGCAGATGGATTTTAGGTATCGATACTATAATGTATGTTTTTAAATATATCTTTTTTTAATCGAAAGAGCTGCCTTTTTTCAAAATATAATTTGGTAACAGTGTACATTGTATTTACTTTCTAATATTTTTACATCATTTGGAATTATTTTTATTATGCATTAGATTTTTTTTTTTTAAATGAGATTTTAAAGTTTTGGGTGAGTTAAGTTTACTGTAATAATTTATTTTAATATAATTATTTTTTATAAATGTATCGATGATATTTAAATGATGTTGTTACCTTAATGTTATTATTCCTGATGTTTGTGGACTTGTTTTTGTTTGTTTAACCTTAACTCTTTCGTAACATTTTTTCCCCAAAGGTTTCCTGTGTTTTTTTAAGGTTGCTTACATTCTACTTACACAATTTCTTTGAGCTTAGTACGTTTAGTTTTACTTACACTATTGTTTTAGTTTAGTGAATCAGTCCAATACAAATATATAGGTGGGGATGATTCATTAAGCTAAATAAATAGTGTAAGCTACACTTGTACCAAATAAATGGCTTAAGTTCTATTTACACTATTTTGTTTGAGCAAAGTAAATGAAGTCTTACTTAAGCCACTTATTCAGCTTAGTAAATCAGCCCCACATGAATGTGAATGTTTGTTGGATATTTTGATGCAGAGTAAAACAGAAATTATTTATATTTGTGTAAAAGGAAATATAATATGTTTAATGGACCCCAAATCACCCCTTAAAGCTATCCTTTACCTCCAGTTTTAAAAAGAAGCTTTGAAAAAGTGTCAATTGAAAATACCATATTGAAATTAAAAAAAATCCAATTACTGTTTATGTATAATAGCTTTAGAAAAATACAGACTACACGTGCTCCTACTTATAATAAGAGTACATTTATATGCTGTAAATGTTTTCTGGGTCCCTTCACAAAAAATGCCAGAATTTGTTGAAATATGTGAAAGTAGACTTACATTTTATTAATATTAAAATAATATAAGTTGCAAACTTTTATGTAAAATATTTTAAAGTACTATTGTTTTTTAAATTATTATGTGTTAAAATGTATTTAATTTAAATAAATTATTTTTTTATTGTAATTGTGTTTTTTGATGTAGTTGTGTAAAATTGAAATTATTTATATTTCTGAAAATGGAAATATAATTTTTTTGATGGCTCCGACATCACCCCTTAAATTTCCTCCAATTTTGATAAAACAAACTTTATAAAACAGTCCAATTGAAAATATAAAATTTGAAATTTTAAACATTCCAATTACCATTCATTTGTTTATGATAGCTTTTAGAAAAATACCAATGAAAGCTTCATGTAATAATAATAAAAATACTTCATTATACTTGTTCAGTGCTTTCTGTTTATCATTATGAAAATTGCCAGAAAGTTAGGAAGTATGTAAAAGTAGACTTGCAAGTTAATGCTAAAAAGAAAGTTGTTTGCCTTTTATTTTGTTTTTATCAGTGTCAGTACTTTTAAATTTTGTTATTTAATAGAAACTGTTTGTAAGGTTAATATATTCTGTACAGCATAAAACACAGTTAAAAATTATATGATATGTTGTGCGCCTTATAAATATTATTGGATTATTATTTGAAATTGGTATAAAATATATACTATTTTGTAAAAAAAAAATGTGTTTTTAATACATATTTACTTTTTAAAAGCATGTCTTAATTGATGATATTTTATTTTTTTCTAGTGAGTAGCTGCATTTGTTTCTCCTACTGCAGTTATTGTTCAGCATTTTAAGCAGCCTAAAAAAAAATAAGCATAGTCAGGATCAATACTTGGTCAATTTGGAAGTGACACACAATCACCAACTTTAGATATTTTAGGAATTTTAGAAGGTAGAGATTAATTTCCTTTTTCTACAGTTACAGTTTCTATATGTTTTCTTTCCATATGTTTTCTCTTAGTATTTTGTTTTTTTGTTGTACTAACTACAGTGGAACCGTTTTTTTGTTGATGTTTGATTGTTCGTTTGATTTTTAAAACATTTTTAGAAAATATTTGCTCATGTTTATTTCGCATATGTGCTAACATTGCTGAATGCTGAATTTCCTAAATTATATTTTTTAGAGATACCCCTTTTTAATTTTGATTTGCAGATGGTGCAAAGCACTTAAATTACATTTCACACATCATCTGCCGCAGGAGTTTCAAGGTAGTCCCAAGTCCAAGGTCTTCATTTGCCAAATGGAATTATTCCAGAGGTAGTTATACTTGTTTGATGTTGCTTTTTGTTTTTGCAACCGCTGGAAGGGCTTTGACTTCTGTCATTACTACAAACATTTAATTGTGATATTTGTGCAGTTGTTGAAATTTGTGATGTAGAAGATAAAGGAGTAGTAGTAATAGGTAATGATGTTTTTCGGTTTTGTGGGCAACGCTGATTTTTTATTTTGCCAAATGGAATTGTTCCAGATGTAGTTATATTTTTGGGATGTTGCTTTTTGGTTTTGCTAGGACTAGCACTTAAATTGCTTGGATTACTGTTAGTACTACAACAATGTAGTTGTGATATTTGTTGATGTTTGTGATGTAGAAGTTAAAGGAGTAGTAGTAATAGTTAAATTATATCTTTTTAAAATACTACTACTTAAAAGTGAAGTAGTTTTAAGTTGAATTTCTGCTGATGTTATAGGATTTAATTTTGTGACATTAGTTGTTTGACTTTTACTTCTATCAGAAGTTTTATTTACAACAATAGAAGTAGTAGAGGTGCTAAGATGCATTTTGTATGGGTTCAATAAAAGTAGCCTGGAACGTTGAAATAGTACTACTAGTAGTAGTAGTAGTAGTAGTAGTAGTAGTAGAGATAGGAGATGTATGTGTCTTTTTGGGATTTGTGTACTTTCAACTGTTGGAATAGTAGTATGTTTATTATTAGATGAAGCATATTTTGTTTTTTGTGGTGTAACAGTACTTTCAATTATTAAAGCAGTGCTAGAACTAGTAATAGGCACTGAAGGTTGCATTTGTATAAGCAACATGTGTACTGTAGAAATACATTTTAATCTATTTAGAAAGGGTTTTAGTAATTTTAATATGTTATCTTAGGAGTTTTGCATAGTGATATTAAATCATGAGATGTGGTATAGGTAGCCTCAGTGGTAGCATTGGGAGTATTTGAAAAATTGTATTACTATTTTGTGTGGTTTCTTTTACAGTTTTTAAAGGACTTGTGGATACAGATGGCAACATTTCAACCGGTGCAATGAACGTTTTTGTTTGTGTTGTAAGTTTTTCTTTTGCAGATACATTTTTGACTAATTCTTGTGTGATAGTATCAATAGTTGGTATAGTTGTAATGGTGGCAGTGGGGATGTTTATTCAACATTATGGTGGCTAGCTATATGTGTGATTCTATGTTCTTTTTTTGCATTACCATTTGAGTAATGTGTTTTTTTCTTTATATTTTCTTTTTCTTTTACAGTTTTCTTTTCATGCTTTTGTTGCTACAATAAAATAACAAAGGATAAATAGATTATTCAAAGTTTTTTCAATGTATTTCGAGATTATTTGGTTTAACATATAATTGTGTTTGTGTTGATTGTGAAAAACATACCTTTGCTGAATGTTTTTGTGTATTTTAGAATTAATTATATTTACAAGATTTATGATGATGTTTGTGTTCTGTTTGTGTCTTCGTCTTATATTCTTTTAATGTTGATTTTTCACCTATACAAAAGAAGACATGTTGTTAAAATATAAAATATGCTAGTAGTATGTATGGTAAATTACTGCCTAGAGTCGTACTCTCATTTTGTATATTGTGCTATAAACAGAAGAGTGACCACTGGGAATGCAAACTGAGGACTCTTCACAAATGTATATACTTTTGAATTTAAAAAGAAAGGAGAAGATTCAAGCTTTGAATCCTCCCGTCCCCTGCACACTATATAGTGTTGGATAAACCAACTACTGTAATCTGAGGATAGAGATTTAAATATAGAAAATAATTTTCAACAACAATTATTTTTGTAAAACACATTTGTGTATCTATATTTTTTGTAAAGAATAAATTGTATACAAGAAACACAAAAAAGAAATAATTGGAAGAATTGTTTTCAGTAGTCGGTTATTTTCTAGTGGCGACGCGTTTCGAGGGAAAATGCCTCTTCTTCATAGGCCTAAAAACAGACTATAAAGAAATATATGTTTTACAAAGGAACTGTCCAATTTGATAAACCATACATAAGTAGCTTATACATCGAGTCAATGTTAACAGGGAGATCAAAAACAATTTTTCTACCAAACACTTTTTGGTTTACATGATATAAACAAAAATACTCCTCATACATTCAGCTTTGTTATAAGTGGGTAAAGCAAGAATACATTCATGTGTTTCAAAACAAGGACCCTAGGATCCTTTCCAAATATAAACATGACCACTGATGTGGTGCTCCAAATATGAAATGTCAGGTAGGTGGGGGTCCTGTGAACACCATTATAGTCCAACCAGAGCACCGACCATGCGGTTAATTAATAATGGAATGAAAAGGGTTACCTATTGGTGCAGGAATGGAGATGTGTGTCGATTACTGCGACCACAAACTGGTGTGTACACGGATGTAGCAAGAAACTGCTTACAAAGTGATGCTGTAGATCGGCAAGGTGATTATAGGTTTCAGTAAGAATAAAGTAACAGGAGCCAGCTCAATCTAAGAGATGAAGGTAAATTGAATGCTCATGTCAAGTATAGTGTTGAAAACAGTCAAAGAGAATCCGAATACTCCTAAGGCATACGGTATTCAAGATAACATTACATAGTTCAGTATAAAACTGCAATCATCGTCAAGAAGGGATACAAAATGTAAAAGATAATGATGTTGCTACCGCATATTGCACTGAGTTATAGTAGTCCCAATCGGACCTTACAGCAGCAAGCCAACTGTTTCCATATAGATGCTCAAGAAAGCCAAAAAGAAGGCCAGGCACATATGTCTCGTGGTATGGAACCCGCCACACCAGTAGAACCAAGTAATCAGGGGATTATGTACACTAGATTTGAAAATGTGGGGATGGAAAAAGCCCAACAAGACTTACACTAATCCAAAAGCGAAGTAAATATGGCAGTCTGGTTGTGTACTAATGCTATGTCTTCAAAGAACATGAGTGCCAGCCAGAGTTTACTCGACGTGCAGAAAATTTCGAAAGTGAAGCAGTCTACAAAAAAAAATATTAATGGAAAGAAACCTATTAAGTAAATATTAAACAAGAGTACGGGAACCAATAATGTAAATAAAGAGTGTCATACCCAGAAACTGGTTTATTCGAGTATGCGTTCGGTAAGTGTTAGTCCATCAGCTGGATGTGTAAAGACCAGAGCTCTGTGTAGCTCTTGCTGCCAGACCTTCACTGTGAAGGTAGAGTCCTGAAGAAATTCACTAGCGTGGACGCTGAAACCAACGTGAAGAAAGTGCATAAATGCATGTAACGATTCATCACTTTTCAGAGAGTCCCTGACATTCTATTCAAGGAGTGATGATTCTTACCTCCGACCGCGAGGAGAAGCGCAGTCACGAATTCGCATGCAAGCATCGGCATAGGTCGCCATGGTAACGATGTAAAACCCTTAAAAAAGGATTACGTGATGAATGCATCACGTGATAATCCAAGCTGGTGCAATAGATGTCAAATCAGAAGAAGGACAAAGAGTGTCCTTATCGATGTAGCGCAGTGGCCATATTGAAATGTAACTCAAGTGTTGCGAGCAAACATAACATGTTCAATGGATGGTCAAGGAGGTTCTTCCAAGGAAAAGTCGAGTAAACGAAATAATTAGAGATTACAGATAAGGAAAATGGGTGAATAGAGGGACAAGAAAAAATCATGTAGAGTAGTGATATAAACAGTATCAAAAGTCGTATAAATGGGAAAAACAAATTGAAATAGAAATAGTAGTAACAAGGGTGGCTAATGTGTACTGTAGCTAAGAGCGTAATAAGAAAGTCTGAAAGATTAATAAGAGCGTGGAGTGACCCACCTACAACTCTTGCGTTTAGCTCGGAAGAAGCTAATCATATTCTTTCTCTCATTAAAGATACAGGCAAAACATTGCAGGATCAAGATAATCCGGATAGACTAATTTTCAAACTTGAGAAAATTATCAGGCGAGAGATTTCACAAAAACTCCATGCAAGTACTTTAGTAGAGTACTACAAATCACAAAAAATACCAAGGGGTTTTAGGGTTTACCTGAGACCCTCTCTTTGTAGTGACAACAAAGCATTTGTTGCAAGATGGGATCAAATTCTCATAAATGCTCCTTAGATTTGATTCTCCTCACCATAGAAGAATTATCAAAATCTCTCACAACTATTGATACTGATATCTCCACCTTGAAAGAACAACTTTCAAAATTTAAAACTCCTCAGGAACTGTCTGACTTATTAGAGGAAATTAATTCCAAATTAGCAAACTATAGATCTGAAATTGAACAGAGAAAATGACGTAAATTTAAACGTGACACTTTTGACTATTTAAACAATATAGTTTACAATTGGCAGGAATTTTATCGCCAAAGGAACTCCAATTGGGCAAGACCTAGACAGGACGGGTCAGCAAATCCTGGCAACAGCGGTAACAGCAGTGACAGCAGTATAGGTGAACGAATACAAAATTGTGCTCCACATCAGTCTATTCCCGCCACACAATCTGAAGACTTATCCGAAAATAATAACTCAACACCACAAATAGTTAATGAACCATCAAACTCGGGTGCTTTTTTAGGCATAAGAGAAAAGCCAGGAGAGGCAACAAAAAAACAGCCCAGAAAAAAGAACAAATAAACTCTGTGAATCTAGTGGTTAACATCTCCAGCAAGACATCGTCTAGTGGTCAATTGAATATACTGAGTAAAGGTCTGTCATTTGTCCCGTCCTGGAACACCACGTTCTTTTATGAGAAGGTTTGCTTACATCGACTTCTAAGGAAAATTAGATTGAAAATATTCTTTGACTCGCAACCAGTGATGGAATCTGTTAGCACAACTGATGACCCATTAGAAATGCGCCCTAAAAGCTCCTTTGACTCTCACATCCAAAATTCAGTGCTAAATCTTTTTGAAAAAAATGTTTTACAAGATCTCAACAGAATTAATTACAAAAGAAACACACCACTGAACATTAAAAACAGCCAATTGGATCATATAGAGAGCTTGGCTAAAGATGAATCGCTAACTATTAAGCCTGCGGACAAGGGAGGTGCCATTGTTGTAATGGACACTCCATCTTACAACAAGAAATGTCTTGATTTACTTGGCGATGAGGGCACATACTTGAAACTAGACAATGATCCAATTCTCGAGATTAAATCATTAATCATCAAGACCTTAGAGAAAGCTAAACTCAATCAATGGATTAGTGACAAATACCTTATTAATAAACATCCTATCACACCGGTATTTTATGGATTGCCAAAGATCCACAAAGATCGTTTGAACCCATTTTAATGACCAATTGTAGCGGGTACTGAAAGTATTTTTGATCCCCTTTCAGTATATGTTGCAGTGTAACTGCAACAACCATGTGCACCACCTGCGCTTACCAGAAACAAAAAAAAAATATGACACTAGACAAACTACTCCCCGGTATCATGCCCACTTTGAACGCTCTACCTAACAACCTAAACCCCAACGAATTAGTGGAAGAATTTAATAATATTATGAACAAAACCCTTGATGATGTCGCTCCACTTAAGCTTAGAAACAGTAAACCACAGAGCCACCTGAATAACTGGTTCACCCCTCTCCTAAAAAATCTTAGATTAGAAAAAAGGAAATGGGAAAATATGTAGAAAGCTCACCCCACTCCGGAAAATAAACTGAAATTAATTAACATTTCATCTCAATATAAAAAAGAAATCATCTCAGCTAAACAAGAGACTTCCAACAACAGAATTACACAAGCTAATTCCAGCACAAAAGAATTGTTCTCCATACTCAGAGAACTGGAAAATCCCATAAAGCCTCAAGGTAACTGCCTTAAAGATAAAAAATGGTGCTCTGAAATCCAGCATGCATTATCCAATAAAGTCCTAAACCTCCAAAAGAAAATAGAACTAAAACGAGAGACCTTAGCATCTGCCACATTACCCTCTACTAAGACGCTTTCCAACCCTAAACCAACCACCCAATTCCACTTCTCCAAAGTCTCTATACTAGAGGTGGAGAAAGTAATACTTGGCCTAAAACCGTCCAATTGCAAAGGAGACCTTTGCCCAGCACAACTAAACAAAGATGCTGCACGAGACCTAGCACCGTTTATAACAAAGTTGATTAATGCCTCCTTTACCACGGGTACCATCCCGAGCAACCTAAAAGAGTCCTGGGTGCTCCCACTCCTTAAAAAGGCAACTTTAGACCCGGCTATTCCCACTAATTATAGACCGATTACTACTGTACCGTTCCTATTGAAGATTCTGGACAAGGTGGCATATATCCAAATCCAGAACTTCCTGGAACAAAACCAACCACTAGGCTCCCGTCAATCCAGTTTCCGTCCACTACACGGCACAGAAACTGCATTGATTGATCTAAAAGCCCAAATAGATAAAGTACGAGATTCTGGAAAACCAGCACTTCTCCTCCTATTAGATTTAACTGCCGCATTTGACTTAGTAGATCATAAAGTCTTGTGTAACCACTTAGACACAGCAGCACACTTCTCCACTGAGGCTATAGTGTGGATCCAATCATTCCTTAACGACCGCACCATGAGGGTCTTCTCACCTACTGCAGCTGCAGACCCCATCCCCGTCACCTGCGGCGTGCCACAGGGATCTTGCGTTTCACCAACGCTATATAACATTTTCACCAAGCCCCTGTTTGATGACTTGGACCACCTAGGTATCGCGTATACTAACTACGCTGACAATACCCAGATCCTCATCCCACTCACAGGGGAATATGAAAAGGACTTAGCACTAGTGAACAAAATCTACAGCATCGTTCAGGCATGGATGGCAACCCATGGCTTATGCATGAACGACGATAAAACCGAGCTACTTATCCTAGGCACCGCTTCCCTCATTAATAAACTAAATAAAAACTACTCCTTCATCATCGATGAGAACTGTATACAAGTAGCCAAAGAAGTAAAAACGTTAGGTATTTACCTTGACTCCACCTTATCATTCTCCAAACAAGTAAATTCCCTAGCCTCATCAACAGCTTACACATGTAAACTAATCAGAGCAGGAAAACAATTCTTATCTCAGCACAGTTGTCTTACATTAGCCAGAGCCCTAATCATCTCCAAACTAGACTACTGTAACGCATTGTACATAGGAGCTACTAAATCCACCATTAACAAAATTCAGATACAGCAAAACAATGCCCTCCGAGCAGCATTGAACATTCCCAAGAGAGAACACATCTCAGAAACAAGAAGGAAACATAAATGGCTTTCCACCCACGAGATAATCAGACTCAAAACCACATCCCTCACATACAAATCACTTTATAATAAAGCCCCACAATACTTAAAGGACAGATTCACCAGAACACACTCCACTAGACAAACAAGACTAGCCACACCAATCGCCTCCAAGTACCCCAATTTAAACTCGCCACCACAGGCGGAGCTAGCTTCCCAGTCAAAGCTGCTCAATTGTGGAATGAACTACCTATCACTGCGAGGCTAGAACAATCTTTTACCAAATTCAGGCAAAATGTGATCAACTGGTTGACGACAACAAATGTTAAATGAATGCATGAATTTGTTCCCACCTGCCTGTTACCTGCCACATGTATTACTCGCCTGTAACCTATGACGATTGTAACCTGTAACTTGTAACCGTGCTCTAAGCTGTACATCTTCTTACCTTCTGCGCCCTTATAACCCAGGGTCCGGTGCACATAATATATACTAAACAAACAAACAAACAAACAAACCTTTGGTTCAAGCTACGTCCACCTATCTGAAGGACACCACTGACTTTCTCAACTGTTTGAAGGAAATCACGGCTATTCGCTCAGACTGTATTTTGTTCAGTCTTGATGTGTGTAGCCTTTATACCTCTATACCTCATCGTGAGGGCATTGAAGCGGTTGAATGGCTACTTCTCAATACAACAAATCTAAGAGGAGAGGCAGAATTCATTATTGAACTATTGAACATTATACTATACAATAGTTATTTTCGATTTTTGGGCAAATACTATCTACAGATATCGGGAACCTCAATGGGGTCTTCCATGGCACCTGTGTATGCAAACACCTTTATGTTTAAATTTGAAAGTGACTATGTATTAGATCATCCCAAATGGTCATCATACATATTGATATGGAAACGTTTCATCAACGACATCTTTGGAATATGGTGTGGGACTCATGATGAACTGGAATCATTTTTTACATACATCAATTCAGTACATTCAAGAATTAAGTTCACCATGGAAATTGGAAATCCATCCCTTCACTTCTTATATGTGAACCTGAAGTTAGAGAATGTTAACATTTCGACCAACATTTACCATAAACCTACAGATGCAAATAACCTATTACATTTTTCAACCTTCGACCCAAAGTCATGTTACAAAGACCTTCCATAAAGCCAGATCTTGAGGCTAAAGAGAATCATCTGAGAACCAGAGGGCCTTGCTACTGAATGCTCTACACTCATTGAAAAATGTAAACAAAGAGGTTACCCTGATGAAGTACTGAATGATGCCAAGACTAGATCCCTTACCGTGACAAGAACTGATTTATTAAAATCAAAACCTCGTGAGAAAGACATCCCATTACTATTCATCTCTAAATTCGCACATCATAGTTTCCAAATCAGAAAAAGTATTAAGAAACACTGGGAATTCTTACATAATGATTCATCACTTCTCAAATTGTTCACGAAGGCCCCCATGATGTGTTTCAAAAGAGGTAGAAATTTGAGGGACAAACTCATTAAAGCCGAAAGACCACTGAAGGAAAATCAACGATTTCTAAGCACTCAGAAGAAAGGCACTTACCCATGTCTGTGCTGCACACACTGTAATAACATCAACAGGGGTAATTTGCTCTCCCATCCACAAAGAGGCAAGAAAATAAAAATCCATAACTTCTCTACTTGTTTAACATCAGGAGTTATTTACACGATCAAATGCCCCTGCGGTAAACTGTACGTAGGTCAAACTATGAGACCAGCTAAGGAACGTTGGACAGAACATAAATCCAACATACGATGTAATAATCAACGTTCACCAGTGGCAAGACATTTTAACTCTGAACACCATACAATTGCCCAGATGCGATTTCAGATTCTTGAGGTTGTAAGGAAACCCCAAAGAGGTGGGGATTATCACTCCATGCTCCTTCGGAGAGAACTATTTTGGATCAACTTCTTAGACACTCTGCAACCCAAAGAACTAAATGAAGAGCATTCACTAAATTGTTTTCTATAAGGATTGATTTTGAATTTCTCCATCTGGGCTTAATACAATTGCTTTTAATGTGTAAACATTTGTTTTGATCTTAATCTTATTGTGATTTATCATTTTTGTAGACTCCTGGGTACTCTACCAGGGAGACGTTGTGAAACCAATCTCACCCTCCACTCTTTATGTATTACATTAGACCTCTCTTTTATGTACCACAACAATATCATGTAAATTGAATAACTCCTCTTAATTGTTTTTCTTATAAGTACATGTTAACCAATTATTATGTTTGTTCTCCATTAGGATTTAAAACCTGAAGTTTGAGTTTACTTTCTCTGTTCAGTTATGATCACTGTGATATGATGCTTCTTTCTACAACTAACAGCACTGCTGGGTTTGGTTGGTCCACTATGTGATATCCATGACTGTCCGACTTGAGTAAGGACCTTTTGCGGTCTCTATTCCCCTTTTATCAGTACCAGTTTCGACCTCTTGTTGGGTCACTCCACACTCTTATTAATCTTTCAGACTTTCTTATTACGCTCTTAACTACAGTACACATTAGCCACCCTTGTTACTACTATTTCTATTTCAATTTGTTTTTCCCATTTATACGACTTTTGATACTGTTTATATCACTACTCTACATTATTTTTTCTTGTCCCTCTATTCACCCATTTTCCTTATCTGTAATCTCTAATTATTTCGTTTCCTCGACTTTTCCTTGGAAGAACCTCCTTGATCATCCATTGAACATGTTATGTTTGCTCGCAACACTTGAGTTACATTTCAATATGGCCACCGCGCTACATCGAAAAGGACACTCTTTGTCCTTCTTCTGATTTGACGTCTATTGCACCAGCTTGGATTATCATGTGATGGATTCATCACGTAATCCTTTTTTAAGGTTTTTACATCGTTATCATGGCGACCTATGCCGATGCTTGCATGCGAATTCGTGACTGCGCTTCTCCTCGCGGTCGGAGGTAAGAATCATCGCTCCTTGAATAGAATGTCAGGGACTCTCTGAAAAGTGATGAATCGTTATGTGTATTTATGCACTTTATTCACGTTGGTTTCAGCGTCCGCGCTAGTGAATTTCTTCAGGACTCTGCCTTCACAGTGAAGTTCTGGCAGCAAGAGCTACACAGAGCTATGGTCTTTACACATCCAGCTGATGGACTAACACTTACCGAACGCATACTCGAATAAACCAGTTTCTGGGTATGACTCTATTTATTTACATTATTGGTTCCCGTACTCTTGTTTAATATTTACTTAATAGGTTTCTTTCGATTAATAATTTTTTTTGTAGACTACTTCACTTTCGAAATTTTCCGCACGTCGAGTAAACTCTGGCTGGCACTCATGTTCTTTGAAGACATAGCATTAGTACACCACCGGACTGCCATATTTACTTCGCTTTTGGATTAGTGTAAGTTTGTTGGGCTTTTTCCATCCCCACATTTTCGATTCTAGTGTACATAATCCCCTGATTACTTGGTTCTCCTGGTGTGGTGGGTTCCATACCACGAGACATATGTGCTTGGCCTTCTTTTTGGCTTTCTTGAGTATCTATATGGAAACAGTTGGCTTGCTGCTGTAAGGTCCGATTGGGACTACTATAACTCAGTGCAATATGCGGTAGCAATATCATTATCTTTTAAATTTTGTATCCCTTCTTGACGATGATTGCAGTTTTATACTGAACTATGTAATGTTATCTTGAGTACCGTATGCCTTAGGAGTATTCGGCCTCTTTGACTGTTTTCAACACTATACTTGACATGAGCATTCAATTTACCTTCATCTCTTAGATTGAAATGGCTCCTGTTACTTTATTCTTACTGAAAACTATAATCACCTTGCCGATCTACAGCATCACTTTGGAAGCAGTTTCTTGCTACATCCGTGTACACACCAGTTTGTGGTGGCAGTAATCGACACACATCTCCATTCCTGCACCAATAGGTAACCCTTTTCATTCCTTTATTAATTAATAGCATGGTCGGTGCTCTCGTTGGACTATAATGGTGTTCACAGGACCCCCACCTACCTGACTTTTAATATTTGGGGCACCACATCAGTGGTCATGTTTATATTTGGAAAGGATCCTAGGGTCGTTGTTTTGAAACGCATGAATGTATTTTTGCTTTACCCACTTATAACAAAGCTGAATGTATGAGGAGTATTTTTGTTTATATCATGTAAACCAAAAAGTGTTTGGTAGAAAAATTGTTTTTGATCTTTCTGTTAACATTGACTCGATGTATAAGCTACTTAGTATGTATGGTTTATCAAATTGGACAGTTCCTTTGTAAAACATATATTTCTTTATAGTCTGTTTTTAGGCCTATGAAGAAGAGGCATTTTCCCTCGAAACGTGTCGCCACTAGAAAATAACGGACTACTGACAACAATTCTTCCAATTATTTCTTCTTTGTGCAATAACATTGTCACTGTTTCTTGTATGCAATTTATTCTTTACAAAAAAATATAGATACACAAATGTGTTTTACAAAAATTATTGTTGTTGAAAATTATTTTCTATTTTTAAATCTCTATCCTCAGACCACAGTAGTTGGTTTATCCAACACTATATAGTGTGCAGGGGATGGGAGGATTCAAAGCTTGAATATTCTCCTTTCTTTTTTGTTAATTGTGGAGGTCTTGTGCCAGTATCTCAGTTCCTCCCCCGCACCTTAAACTCAATTGAGTTGTTTGTTTACTTCTCCAAAACAGCACTTTAAAGTAGGAGTGCACCAATTTCAGACTTCTCGTATACTTTTGAACTTGTCATTTTACAATATTATACTTTAAAATAAATAAAGCCTTGAACTTCTTATTTCAGACGTACTTGGGCTTCCATTTATAGAAAAATGCCTTAAAAAAACGCAACTTCTTCATTTTTTTTCACATTGTTTTTATTGACAAATCAGCATGGTTATCATAGATCAGGTTACCGTAAGACATTCACTTATTATGTTTCGCACCATGTGAGAATTTTTACTTTTTCTAGAAAATGTAATCACCCCAACCACCCCTCCTGATTTCAAATTCCCCTCTACCCCTCTCCCCACAAACAAATAGGCTCTTCAGGTGAGAGTAGCATATAGTTCTCTAGGACCCTCCTCCGTAGGGTCCTCACATCACGTCCTTCCATTACTTTATTTTGGAGTTCACTCGCAGGATTCTCTGATCATCCACTCCTGCCCCCCTCTGATGTCCGTGGCGGGTCATACCATAATCACTTATGTGCCTTTTTCCCCCTCACCCCCTCTGACCATACATCCCTCCGCTCTTACCCTGTTTTCTAGTCCCTTCGCAGTACTTCATTCCCCCTGGTCTTCCAGGGCTATTGTTGGTCTCCTGGTTGAGGCCTCCCCGGGTCGTATTTTCCCAGGAAGGGCACCCTTTCCATTTCCCTTGAGGGCGTTCGTTTGACCGTGTATCTGTCTGGTGAGTTGTTCCATTCTGTATATGTCCTATGCTTTGGCAGCCCATTGCCTCTCGCTAGGGAGCATCGCTCTTTTCCAACCTCTGCTATTTCTGCCCTCGCCGCCAGTAGCAAAAAATGCGACATTTGTGGAAGCTTAACCCAGTCCTCATCCATTTCCGCTATTCCGAATAACACCAGTAAAGGGTCTAATCTTCTTTCCACCCTGTCTAATTCCTTTATCCAGCCTAGAATCTCCTTCCAATATCTCTGCCATCTGTTTCACGCCCACCATATGTGCCAGGAGTCTGCTCTCTGGCCACACCCTCTCCATAACATCTGTGACAGTCTTGCTAGGTCCCATTGCCATCTATACAACAGTTTCAACCTGTGGAATTTATATTGGCAAGCTATTGAAGTGCGGTGGGTGTTCTCACACAGTCTTCGCCATTGAGTGTCTTCCATTTCTATTTCCGTGTGTCTCTCCACTTCCTCCTGTATACATCTATATCTCCTCCCTGTGCTTCCAGTAGAGCCTGGTATAGTGTGGAGATGAACCCTCTTGTCCTTCTCCCTGTGTCCAATACTCTCTCTGTGCGTTCCCTTTGTAGGCTCTCTTTCCAATCGTCAGACATCAGCACCCCTTTGAGTTGTAGATATTTAAAAACAGTAGATATTTAAAAACAGAGATCTTCTCCCCTCCTAGCCTGTTCTCCAGCTCACACAGCTCTATAAACCCATCTTTTTTCAAGACTTCCCCCACCCTTTCCACTCCCCTCTCGAACCAGTCCTGAAATCTCTCATGGCCGGGAATCCGATCTCTTATGGGGGGTGCCCAAATGTGGCTTAGGGGCGAGGGCCATGTTGTTACTCGCACCATTTCCCTCAAAGGGAGCAGAGTGGGCCCAGGATCCTGTGTCTCCATGCCTTGGCCGGAGCGGCCTCTCGTGGTGCCCACAACCATTCTCTGAGTGTCACCGGTCGAAACAGGTGATTTTCTATGTTGACCCACTGCTTTTGCGTATCTCCCCTCAGGTGGGGGATCAGAGCTCTAAACTGGGCTGCTCTATAATATGTACGCACTTCTGGGAGGCCCAACCCCCACCCCCTTTCTCCTTGGGTTGCACCAGCAATCTATAGGCTACCCTGTGTTTTTCCCTTCCCAGAGGAATTGCGTCATTCGCCTTTTTAGTTCACCAAAGTGTGCTTCATTGGGAGTGCCTGGTATAGGTATAGCACCCTGGGGAAAAGGAACATTTTGAGTTCATTTAGGCGTCCCAACCATGAAATAGTCAATTTTGCCCAGTCATCTAGATCTGTAAAGAGTGATGCAGGATGGGGGGAGGGGTGGGTTTCCTCGTACAATCTGTTACTCTTTCAGGGGATCCTCACTCCGAGATATCTGAGATTACTTTCCTCCATCTGTATCCCCAGCCTGGCCCATTCCCTTCTTCTCCTATCTGTTTCCTCTCCCAGGGGGAGGTGGGTGGATTTTTGTACGTTTATTTTAAAGCCTGACATTCTCCCATATCTCTTGACGACCCGAAGGACCCTTGGCACTGCCTCTTTCACCTCTGAGAGATATAACATAATATCGTCCGCGTACATGCTCAGTTTGTGGGAAACTTCTCCAACCATTATCTCCCTCATCATGTGCATCGTTCCGGATCTCCTCTCCCAGGGGCTCCATCACAAGCGAAAAGAGGAGTGGGGAGATGGAGCAGCCCTGCCTAGTGCCCTTCCCTAGCCCAAATTCCCTGGATCTTACCCTATTCACCACAAGTCTCGCCTTGGGACCCGTATAAATGGCTTGAATAGCTCTACACATTTTCTCCCCCGCCCCTTCTTTCTTCAACACTGCAAACAAAAAATCCCCACTCTACCCGATCAAATGCTTTTTCCGCATCTAAACTTAGGAGAACGTGGTCCCCCAGATTCTCATCTATGTGCTCCATGAGGTTGAGGGTCTTCCTGACCACGTCTGGGCCCTGCCTTCCCGCTATGAATCCCATCTGATCTGGGTGTATTATCTGCAGCATTTTTTCCTCGAAACGCGTCACCAGTATACATGTAAATATCTTCTCATCAACATTCAGTAATGAGATGGGATGGTATGACATACACTGGGTAGAGTCCCTCCTTTCTTTAGGGATTACTGATATCAGGGCATTGCTGAAGGTGTGTGGGGCTTTTCCCGTTGCCTGAATATGATTATACAGTCGGACCATATGCGGTGACAGGATCCCCGAGAACATTTAGTAAAAGCCTATCGTGTATCCATCTTCCCCTCGGGCTTTTCCATTGGGGAGACGGGATATTGCTTCTTGCACCTCTTCCATTGTTATGGGGCTTTCCAAGTGTTCCCTTTCCACATTAGTGAACCTTTTCATTTCTATCCTATCCAGGTATTCCTCTGCTGCACTTCCCCCCTGTGTTTCTGAGCTGTAGAGGGATTCGTAATACTGGGAAACCCCTCTGCTATCTCTCTGGTGAGTCCCTTGCGATGCCCCAAGGACACACAATGGATGATACCCACCTTTCCGCCCTCTGTGCCTGAAGCCTCGCTGCCAGCAGTGCATCTGCTTTGCCCCCTTTCTCATAGTATTTCTGCTTAAGGTATCTCAATTTCTACATGGTTTGTCCCAGTCCTAGCACTTTCAATTCGGCTCTTTTGGAGCGTATCTGCTCTCTGATAGACTCTACACCCCCTTCTGCTGCGTGCATCCTCTCCTCCCCTTCCACTATTTCTCTCCTCAATTTCTCTTCTATGAGGTACCGCTCCCTTTTACGTCTCGCCCCTTCTCTGATGAGCAGACCCCGCCACGTTTGCCTTCCCTGCATCCCAGTGCACCCCCCTGTTCACTTCCCCTTTATCATTTAGCTCAAAATATTCTGTGATCGCCTCCTCCAGTTGTTTGGCCAAGAAGGGGTCTTTCCAAATGGTCTCATTGCAACGCCAGCTACTATCCGTCCTATGAAGCCCTGTGACATCGAGGGACACAAGTACCATGTTGTGGTTGGTCCAGCCCACCGGCCTAATTTCACTGTGGTTCATTCTCGTTGTCACGACCCTCGCCCAAAACCCCCTCTGGCAAACCCATTGGCCAGGTGGAGTCAGGACTCGGGCCTCTAGAGCCTGGCATCCTCTTCAAAGGCCTTCATGGAGCCAGTCCTGCCGCCTATGGTGCCAGGCTCATACACCTTGAAAAACAATGTCCTTGGGAACTACTTTATTGTATTGTCAGCGGTTTATAGTCATAATGTCGACAACAAAAATGTCGACAGTCAAAATTTCGAAAAAAAAATGTCGAAAAAAAAAATTTCGACTTTTTTTTTCAATGCATTTTTTTTTTTAAATGGGGGGGTTCCCCCCCAACCCCCCTTTTTTAATTTTTTTTTTATTTTTCCCTTTTTTTTAACTCCCGAACCCCTAAAATAAATATATAATTAAAAAAAACGAAAGTCGAAATTTTTTTTTTCGACATTTTTTTGTCGACATTTTTGTCTGTCGACATTTTTTGGGGGAAATTATGACTGCCCACCATTGTCAGCCAACATGGAGGCATCCACATAGCTTGGTTCCTAAGAACCAAGCTATGCGGTCTAGTGTTTTGGGTGTGGTAGCCTAAGGACTACTTTACCTGGACTATTTTGTTGGGGCTATTTAAAACACACCCGAGCAAGACAACATGCTTTGCGTTACTTTGCAGCTTGCAACATGACGCTCACCATGTCCAGCTATTCCCTCGAACCTCGGGGAAGCAGAACCTGCAAGGAGATAAAAGGAACATCATTAGCAGCAGCATTTTACCTGCAGTCTTCATCTTTAAACACTCGCAGCTACTGAATCTGCACGCCTCCCGGACAGAACGACCTGAAAGAGGAAGATAGAGGCAACATTAAAGAAAGCAGTAGAGACATTTACAAATTACAAACTGCTCAAAAGGCTTATCTGGCTGGTCGCCTCTCGGCTGGCACCACACCGGACATTCCACTTGCGCTGAAGAACACCGCGACCTACAAGGAAGGAAAACACAGGTTAGCAAAGGCAAGACTTCGCAGCGCTGCGCATAGCGCTTACTTACCGCGTCATAGCGCTCTTAATGCGCCATCATTTACCAGCGGGGCTCAACCAAGCCAGTTCGCCGCGCTGAAGCTCTGCATACCTAAGGGAGAAAAAGAGACATTTTAAACAAAGAAAGACATGCAGGATAGCAACAAAACTAAAGAACAGCAATAAGACCTACCTGAACAATATCAAACGGGCCGGCGTCAGTGAAGTAACTGGACCACACTTGCCCATGAAAGACAACGCGCCCCTGCAAAGAAGGCAGGACGGAGAGCACTGACATCATACGGGGGTGGATGGAAGATACTTGCCCCAGTCGGTCAGTGTTGAACACAGTCCTCCTGTATTTTCAGGCAGAACCTTCCCCGCAGACCACATCAGGGCAAAGCTGAGAAGCATAGCAGCGAGTAACCCGGCTGGGTGGCGTCCCTGTGGATACCAGGTGAGCGTAACACTCGTCCCCTTGTCCCTGTTAATGAGAAGGTAGTCTATCCTGGTGTACGTATGGTGGGGGGTGGAGTAAAAGGTGTAGCCCTCTTCCCTTGGATGCTGTTCTCTCTAAACATCAATCAGGCCACGGGCCGCTAGTGTGCGTCCCAGGTGTCCAGGCTTGGCTTCTATGTCCCCTCGGGTTGTGGCCCCCATCGTCTTCTTATCTCTAGCCTCATCCACCCATTATTATGAAAATATCTGCATCTTGTTCTTGTATCGCAGTGAGTGCACTCAATATGAACTGTACCTGCCCTTGGTTGGTGTGGGGCATACAGCGCCACCAGGAGTACTCTTGCCCCATCCAGGGTACCCTTGAGTAACAGTAGTCTTCCCTCCAGTAGGCGGGTGGCAACACAATCCCAGAGTTTATATTGTTTGTGGATCACTATACCGACCCCTCCCTTTTTGGCATTCCCCGATGCCCAATGAATCTGACCTATACCTACCCCCTTTATCACTTGTTCATCTCCATGTATTAAGCGTGTCTCTTGTAGGAAAAGTATGTCGAGGTGGGCTTTGCGGAATTCCCTTGTGACCAATGATCTCTTGTTTGGGGAGTTCAGCCCTTTCACATTCAGTGTCCCCACCAACAGACCTCTTGTGGCCTGACCACTGCTTGACTCTATTATTCCTCGTTATCATGGCAAGTTACTCCATATTCTCGTGATCATCCTTGGATTGGGAGCAATGTTTCTGTCCTACAATGTCTCTGTCCGATGAGCTGTGATATTCGCATAAACCCCTCAAAAACCTATTAACTAGGAACATTTGTTGGTCAGATAGACCAACTAACAATGGTTTAACCTTGCGCATCCTTAACTTGAACTCACTGAAATTGTCTTGGAGACGCCCCTCTCTCACTGGGGGCCATCCTGGAGCAGAGTAGATTGCCTTCCTGCAGCAAGTCCCTTATACTTGCTTAAGCGTCAGCCCTGGGGTCATATGGTTTCATCACGCTGCTCCTGTGTCCCGTTCTCTGAGTTCTTGGTCCAGCCTCTGATCTTGTGTGACTGGTGTCTTGCGAGGTGAGGGTCCATTGAGGTGCATGATCTTCCTCCCCGATTGTCCCTTCCACGTCCTTTGTGGGCCCGGCACGGCCACGATCCCTCCCCACTCGTGGATGGGCCCCGCTGGCACCTTGGCTCTTCCTCCAGGCCTAATGTGAGGTGGCATAGGGCCTGCTCTGCTTCTTCTGCTGATATAATGCGATAGTCCACCCCTTACACCTCAAATTGTAGTGAAAATGGATAACCCATTCTGTACCTGATTCCTTTGTCTCGTAGCTATATGGTGAGGGGTCTACAAGCCCTACGCCTGGCCAGTGTAAGGTTTGAGAGGTCCTGGTAGATTGCAACCTTGAAGCCCTCAAATTCCACTTCTCTCAACTGTTTGGCTCTGTTCAGCACCTCTGTTCTCTCTGTGTAACTTAGGATCGGGTGCCATCTCCGTCGGACTTGCCACCTCTGAGTGCTCTCTCTAGTTGCACTGTTTTTCCGTCTTCCGCCACGAAGAGTTGATGCACCAGTGCCTGGATCTTTTCCTTAACCTGCCTCGGTATCTCCCTGCAGATTCCTTCAACCCCAGTATTCATATGTTATTGCACCTTTCCCTGTTTTCGAGATCCATCTTGAGCATGACTTCTTTTTCACGAAGCTCTATCTCGATCATTCTGGCATCCAGTTTCATTTCTACCATGTCCGCGTTCAACTGGTTATGCTCAAAGTTGTCAATCTTTCCTTCCACTGTTGTCACTCTGCCCATCAAGTCTGTAAGGGAGGATTGTATGTCTCCCCTGAGGGCCTTTATCTCTGCCATTATAGGCCCTATATCTTCCTTAGTTGAGAACCTTGACGGGTCAATTTCCATAGGCTTGTCCATTTTTGCCTCTCCAGCTTTCTTCGCCATAGTCTTTTCCCCCTCTGAATTCTTTCTGCGCGGTCTGTAAGTTCAATGCATGGGTCGGGTCTCTGCCACAGGGTCTTTGGTGAATGGGGTGGTACTCCCAGTCACCGGTGTTCTCACCTGCTGTCCCTCTATTTTGCCTCTTCAGGACAGATCTTGGTCTGGATTATCTCTGTGGTGGTGTGTCCCCTAGTTTGTATGGTCTCTACCTTCACAGGGACTGATGCCCATCGCTGGGCTCCAACTTTCTCTTAGCGTGGGGCAGGTCCGACCTCTGCATCGCAGGTACCCCTTGGGCGGGGGGGCTTTGACTCCTTCCTTGGGTGCCACAGGGCCGGGGTTCCTCCTGGCTGGTGGGGCCCCTTTATCTCCCTTTAAAATGTGGCCAGTGTTTGGGGACGGCATGGACTTCTCGTGTTCTTCCCCTCCTTGAGCGCATCCCTGAAACTTCTGCTCCCGTGGTGCGCGTTGCTCTGTGGGAGACTTGTCCCAAAGGGCTCCTCCCCCAGGCCTTCTTTCTGCGGCCCTCTCTGTTACTCCAATGTGGTGATCACTTATCAGCCTTATAAAGCCAGCGGGTGTTGTGGGAGTCCCACCCTTACTATGTCACTTAGCTGTTGTTCTCTCATGGCTTCCCATGCACCGCTGCGACCTTCGGCGTATCTGCGATTTTATAATTGCCTCTCCTATATACGCTCACTGCAGCGTCTGTGTCTCAGCACGGGGGTGGATGCTCTCCCCTCCAAGTGCCCAGTTCAGGATATTTTTTATCTCCCCATTGTATTTGTGAGCTCTTGCATCTGCTTTTCTCCTCTAAGTTCCCCTTTTGTCTTCCTTTTGATCACTGTGTGTGCAGCGTTGTGACCATCAGTTTGAGCCCATCTGCCCCTCAAGCATCTCGCTTCCCTGTGTCCATCAGGGGGTGTTTGTGCTCCTTGCGTCTGCTGGGGCATGGGAGGGAAGGGGGGCGGATGCACCTGTAGCGCAGCAGCACTCTCTTCGTTTACCCGGGTCCTCCACCGGGGTTGCTCTGGTTGCCGCATTGCCCACGCAGTCCTGGGTGTCCTTTTGTTCGGGGAGCACGGCTCCAGCTGTGCCTCTGTTCCCACGTTCGCCAGCTCACTCCTTCAAGGCGCTCACAGGGGTTAACGTTGTGCCTTAGCATGCAGATCTCCAACAGCTTCCTGGTTTCTCTTTCTCTGCTCTCAGTCCGTCTGCACTCCTACTAAGCACCAATTATGCGGGTGGCCGCCTTCACTCAGTGTTCTGGGCCCGCTCTGGGAGAGGCTGCCTCTTTTTCCACTTCAGGTATCTCTTCACCATTATCTCCCCTGAGCTTCGTTCTGGGTTCAAACTATCTCTGCAGCTTTTACTACGCAGCTGATGGCTTCAGACATGGTTTCCCTGGGCTTTTCACGCTCAATCTCATCTCATCTTTGCTGGAGGGAGCGGGAGCTGTGGTCTCAGGCGGCCATCTTCTCCCGTGCCCCCTGGAGGTCTCTCGCAACTTCTTCTTTAACAAACAGCATGTGCAAATAATAACCAACTGTGCATGCGTAATGTACATTAACCAATCAGCATACAGAAACACTGCCGTACTTATGTTACAACAAATTGCTATGCTTTAGACAATGCCCAGACGAGCAACTTATTCGACGATGCCTATCAATAATATAAATTATGACGTCATTTATAACGCGTCTATACACAAGCGTTTCTAGGCGCGACAAGACAAGGCGTGGAAGACAGAGATAGGACAAGACAAACGATCTTACTAGGCCTTGTGTGATTTAGATTGTGCAAGTGTGACAGCACAAAAGTGCAGGGGGAAGGGAGAGGGAAGGGGAAGTACAATCAGTGCAGCAATGCTCTTAGTGAGTGCAACCGGGGCAGTGTGGCTCTGGGTAGTGGTTACAGTTTACAGCCCCTAAGTGCATGGTAGGCCCAGAGCCTAATTTTATTTTAATCCATGGTGGTGATAATGATCTTGTCTACAAAATAGGAACCATAACTTTGATATTAAAATGGATCTGCTATGAATTGCAGGATTATTTCCAGCAACAAAAATAATGTTTTCATGTTTGGCAGCACGTAAAGTGTGGATGCGAGGAAGTATGAATCATGTGTGATGTAATTAGTGATGTCAACAGTGATGTTATCTGTGATGTCATCATTGTTGTCATATGCTGCGCAATGATGGGGGCCATGGTTAAGGTTGACATATTTGAAGTGTGAGTGCTGAGTTTCATGGGTTTTGTTGCAATACATCTGATCACTTTAACTCTCTATTAACTAATATAGCAATAATCCTGCGTTTGGTAAAAGCCTGCAGTGCAAGTTACAGGCCCCAGCAAAGCGAGGGCTCTAACGCCGGGCCCTGGTGCCATTACTGGGACGGTGTAGGCCGCAGATTGTGGGATTATTACAATTAGCACCATAAGGCAAACCCTCAAGGTGATAATAGCAATAATAAAAAAAGAAACCCACCCACGCTGCTTCATACGCAGCAGCACATGCAGAGAGTCAGGCAGGGTTGCCCTGGAAATGGAAGGCGGCCCTCAGCTCCGAGCCGCTCTTCCATTTCCATGGTTTCATCAGGAAGTCGTGCAGCCTGGGCGAAAGAGCTTTGAAGAGGAAGGTAAGGAGATATTTGTTGGGGAGGGGGTCTGCAGAGGTGAAATGGATGGAGAGGCTGGATTATGGTGCGGGAGACAGAGGAGGAGGAAACACAGCAGCGCCAGGTGTGGCGATCACTCTGGTTGCTCCAAACCCGGGCTTGCATCAGTAGATTAAGCCCAGGTTTGGAGCAACCTCATTGACTGCCACATCAGCCGAGGATGCGCATTTTTTTTTCATGAATTTCAAGAGTTTTGTTATACTGTATTTTCCTCAGGGCCCACTAGTCATGGGCTTTGGCCATGGTCTCTGCATATGTTGCACCAATAGTTTTCCTTTGGGTCCCCTAGCAATGGCATGGCCTTCAGTCTTAGCCAGGGGCAACGGCCCAACATTTTACAAAGTTTGTTGAGGTGTCACTAGCCCTGGACTTTTGTCATGGCAACTGTACATGTTGCACCAACAGTTTTCTTTAGGGCCCACATAGTCATGGACTTCGGCAATGGACAGTTGCCATGTCCCTCTGTACATGTTGCATAGTGTCTTGAGGTCTCACTAGCCATGGGCTTTGTTTGTGACCTCTGTACATTTTTAACCACTAGCTTTCATTTGGGCACACTTGACATGGCAACTCCTCTGGTCATGTCACACCATGCCACTCCACTGGTCATGTCACACCATTAATTTGTTACCAAACACACACTGTCCCCTGTCCAGTAGATGTAGGTGCTGCAGATGTTACACCCTTTTTCCCTAACTCCTTATTCCCATGATAATTTCATAGTAATCGTTTCCAATAGAAATTCCTGCGGTAGCATGGCGGTTTGTCGCAATAAAGGGAAAAAATGCTTGAAATTAGAAAATATTCCCTGTACTCACATGTGTCCCACGTTATCAGACCAACTCCATAAGGAACTTCCTAAAGGATCTAATAGGTTCGTCTGATGGTACTGTCTCTTCTACTAATGGCCGACTCATCACCTTCTCCACCCTCACCTGTCTCCACTCTTCTCTCACAACTTCCCTTCTTTGTCTCTCTCTCCACATCCAATCCCTTGGACTTACTGCTCTCTCCTGCTTCTCCTATCTCCACCCTCCAACTGATCTCTTCCGACTCCACTTCCTGGTCTTATCCCTCTCATTCTCTCTCTCTCTCTCTCCCTCTCCCTCTCCCTCTCCCTCTCTCTCTCACTCACTCTCCCTCTCCCTCTCTCTCTCTCCCTCCCTCCCCATGATATGCCTTTCCCTGGTCTTACTGTTGTCTATTGCTACAAGGTCCTGGCTCTACCCACCAAGACATTTCTGGTCTTACCCTTTTCCAACCTGTTCGCTAGAACCACTACACCTTCCTCTATTCTCCTTTATCTCCCTGCCTCTTACTCTCTGACCCCCCCCCCATACACACCCTCTCTCACACAGTCCCACCTTTTCTATTCTCAGCTACCCCCTTTCCACTGTAAGCCTTCAAATCAGTCTCTGACTCGCCCACAAACTAATTGGTACCATCCTCTCTGACCCAACACATTACTTTCAGTCTCTCCTCATATGCCAACAGTGTCCTCCAGCTCATTTTGTGCTGCTAAACCCTCTTCCCTGCTCTCTCATCTAGCCCCAACCCATTTTCTGACACTTTTTTCCTGCAGGCATACATGTGCTTGGACAGGTCATTTGCTTCTGAGTTCTCTTCTGTGTTGTGTGCATCTCTGTATAAATAGGAGTTGGGGAGGGTTTCTGGGTCGTAAATGTTCCCCTGTATTCTCTTGCCAGTTGCAGTTAGGAAAAACACACTCTCATAAGTGCACAGCTAGAACACAAAGATTCACTGAACTTGTGCCTCCCTGCTTGTTGATGTATTACACTGTTACTATGTTGTCTGTCAGTACTCTATCACTGGCAAGAATGCCTGCAAGGCTTGGATGGCCACCTCCAATTCTAGGTAATGTATGTGCTCCTGAGTTCCCCCTTCGTTACACATCTCGTGGACTTGGAGATCTCCCAAAGTTGCTCCCCACCCTGATAGGGAAGGGTCTGTTGTTATGGTAAACTGATGAAGAGGGTCCTGCAAGGGGAAGCCTTTCTGGAGGTTACTGTGATTCACCCAGCACAGACTGGTATGGAAACCCCCTTGGTTATAGTGTTGGATACCTGAGTCTAATCTGCTGCCAGGTGTAGCTTGGTGTGGCACATCCCCAATCTTGCCATGTGCATTGGCAGATCACAGGCTGCCATCGGGACAGCAGACATAGGAACCTCCCTGCAGTTGTTGTAGAATGGGAGAGATAGAGTGTTACTCTCTCCTAGAGGTTGTTTATCCATGTTTCTGTGGGAAAGACTTTGCCTAGAGATTAATCCCAGAAGAAGCCAATGAACTCCAGCCTCTGTGTTCGGATGAATGTGGGTGCCTTTACATTGACCAACAGACCTAGAGAACACATCAGGTCAAGAAGGAACTGTTGGTGGGCAGAAGCTTGAACTGGGGATTCTGTCCTGATAGGCCAAGCATGATACAGGTGAATCCCTTTCTGGCACAGAAATGCCACAACCATTGCCATAAGATTGGTGAAAACCATTGGGGCGCAACTGAGGCCGATTTTGATCGGGGCCTACGGAGAACTGCATGGAGCATCTTGCAGGTGCACAGCTACAATTCAATCACTCGATTGAAGGGATGATCGAATGAGAGAGGCGTAATCATTTTGAGCTTTTCTTGGGGTAAGAAAGGATTGAAGGAGGACAGGTCTAGTCCTGTCTGCACCTTAGCCTTTTCCTTCTTCGGAAACGTAAAGAACTTTTAATATTAAACTCTTCCCTTCGTCTGAAGGAGGAACTTTCTCTATTGCCTATGAGCAACAATTTGGACCTATGAGAGGGAGCGTTAGCCTCTTTTAAGGAGGAGAGATGGTGGATTGGGAGACAATGATGGTAATAGCGCCAAGTGACCACCGATAGGAACGAGCTGTCACTGTTTATGATCTTCCATTGAGCAAGATGATGGCCTACTCCTCCTCCGGCTGTGAAGTGTGGATATGAGTGGGAGTGGGCTGGGAAAAGAGCCCCCAGGGGGCCGGTGCTCAGAGTTCTGTCTTGTCTTCTCCTGCGGTCAACAAAACCTCTAAAACCTCCTGAACTCTTGGCTCCGAAGGACTGTCTGTGAAGGCTTAAAGACCATGTTTTGCGAGGGGCTTGGTTGGTGCTGCTAAAGACTATGCTGCTTGTGCTCTCTTCTTTTTATTCAGCTCATCATCTCTATCAGGGATGAAAAGCTGCACCCCATCAAACAGCAGATCTATAATTCGCTCCTGCATGTCTGATTGAAATTTGGTGCGTTCGAGTAGCACTTGATGCCTGAGAGAGGCACTTGTGGCCATACTCCAAACAGCTTTGTCCAGGTGGTGATAGGAGGTCTTCATGTGGTCCTGCACTACCTGGCAAGCTTTTGCCAATTATGAGCAGAACCCTGCTTGATATTCTGGAGGAAGCAGAGAGTCTTAGTCACCCACCTCTTTCCAGAACTTAAAATTGGCTGCTGCTATGTCTTCTTTCCCATTAATCTGCCTCAATCTCAGGGCAGACTTTTGGAAGACTTTCTTCCATGTGTAATCCAGGAGGTGGTCCTTCCATCCCAAAAGGTCCTATGAGGAGGTAGAGGGAGACGCTGCCTGATGTTTTCCAAAGAGAGTATTAGACACCACAATAGTGGAGTGAGCTGGAGAGTGGTTCATCAATCACAGTTGTCCCGCTGGAATGGATCTGTACCTCATGTCCACCCTTTTTGCAACCAGTTGAACAGAAGCTAGTGTTTGACAGATTTTAATAGCTTCCCACACCACATCAGGCTGAAGGTGAATGACTGACTTTTCTGATGCTTTCCTCAAGAGGACTCATGAAAGGACTCCTACGAACATCTGTTGACTTTCCGGTACTGGAATCCCCAGGTACTCTATATGCCTTTGCATTTGTCATGGAATGCTTTAACTTAACAGACATGGGCACTTCCTCAGAGTCGTCTGACAGGCCATTTGGTTCATCCTATGGGTATTCATCTAGGGGACCAGGAGGAAGAGGTGGTATGAATGGTGAAGTGTCATTTGGAAGCTGAGGAGGAGCGGGCACAATGGGTTGAGAGCATGTGGCCGGTGCAGGAGGAGGAGGTGGCACACCTGCTGTCAATGTATAGGTGTTCTGGGTTGGTTTTGTGGTACTACCGGCTGAGGAGTGGGACCAAGCATTTCTTTCATGAGGGACTTAAAATATTGCCTCATGGGTCCTGAGTGAATTAAATCTTGAAACCTGTCAAACAACCTGTCTTTCCTCGAAGGCTCATGACTGGAGGTCTCTGGTGAATATCTCGGGGCCCAATTGCTACTGGGAACAGAAAAAGGGGGAACAGAATATCCCCTCACAATGGATGACTATTCTACCCGAGAGGTAAAAGGTGGGAGCTCAGAATCACCAGGGGGTAGCGGTGCAAGGAATCTATGTGCATCACCCGTTAGATCTGCTCACGTAGCAGGAGATGTTTCTCCTGGTGACTGGCCAGAATCTGACCCGGAGACAGTGACCGCTGTGGTGCAGTGAGCCATGGTTTCGTACAGACATTAATGCTCCCTGAGGAGTGACGCCTACTGCTACCTCAGGAGTTCTTGGGGCATCTGAGGTTTGCTCTGTGATCTGCTATCAGGCAAAACACCCCTGGGGTCAATGTCTCCTGTTCCAGACTTGTCAGGTACCAATGTCCCATCAGACCGATGCCGGTACTAGACCTTGTGGGCCCTCATTGTCTGTGCCATTCGAGGTCTCCTCAAAGACATTTTGGGACACTCAGGTAACACAGGTGCTAACTGCAACAGGCCCGAAGGAACCTTTCCACTTCAGCTAACCCCCAGGAGGGTGTAACCTGGGCAGGGTGCCAAAGTAAAAAGAACTGTACTTACCCTCTTGGACCTGGCATAATTCTTGGGGTGATCCAGAGCCGATGACCAAAAGATGTCCACCCACCATGTCAGCCATCCCTTGAGGGGCTTGTAAAAAAGTAGGTCACAGAGCGGTGTCTCAGCGATGAAGCAGATCCAAACACTTTAAGCAAAGAGTGTGAGGATCGGCAGCAGAGAACAACCTGTAAAACCTGGTGCACATAGAGAACCATGCGTTACCCGGCATAAATGTGATGACGCGAGTGGAGAAGCGGTAAAAATAATAATGTAAGTTACCTCTGGGAAGCAGTGAAAAAGAAATAATAAGAAGAGGGCTGAGTCCATTGTCGGACCCGTCCAACGCAGAGAAAGGGACTGAGGGAACGGAACATGAAAGTCATGGTTCAGGGCGTGGTGACTCTATGCTCTCATGTCGCTCTCTCCCACGCTCTCTCTAAATTCTTAAAGGGAAAGAGCGCTTGGTGTTGCTATGTCTCCAGTCTGGTCCCTGTCGGAATTCTCACAAGTATGGAGGAAAGGGCACTGGATCTAGGAGTACTTTGATTACTCCCCCCACAGCTCTGTGAGTAGTCTGTCTCAGGTTTTAGGGGCGGATGTTTAGTGTCTCCTTTAGTTTCGGGAGGTGACACTCCAGTTCATTTCCATTTTGGTATCCAATACATTCCTCAGGCTCCGGGTCAGGATATTTTGTTGAACCCAGCACGTGCATCAGTGGCAGAGCAAGGGGAGTGGCAGGGGGTGTCTACCTCCTTTTCCACTCTGGTGCCCAGTGCACCCCCAGACTCCCGCTGGTGCCATATTGACCACCTCCCCTGGCACCAAAAGCTTCCTCCGCTACTGAGGGGCACTCAAGCCATGGTAGTTTGTCTTTCCCTTCATCTTGTACTTTCCCCTAAATCTCTGATTCTTGTCCGGTTTCCGAGGGCTCGGGTGCTTGCTGCAGTTCATGTGCTCTGAAACAAAAGAAAAAGAGACCTGGCCAGAACAGAGATTGATAGTTATCTTTGCCCATATTCAGGCACTCTGGGGAGATAGGGTCCCTCTTAGCCTCCCTTCTCCTGACAGTGTCTCATCCATGATCCTGTCACATATGTCTTAGTTCCAACAACTTCTTATTCCCATTTTCAGTGACTTTGGGGGTTCACAATCAAACAGAAACATCACTGCAATAGAAAATTAAGCTCTTTTCTATTTTCAAGAAAGAAATACAGTGGTCTCCACCACCCAAGCATTACCATCTTTTAACCTTGAACGTAGATTCAAACAGAAACGTTTGAAAAATACTTTTCTGTGCAAAGAATTCAAATGAAAGCAAAATTTAGTATACCACGAGATCATTTGCTGTGGAGTATGGATTGTATTGTTATGCTTAAAACATGATGGGACAGTTATAATCTTGTGTGTTCTAATGATCAAATGCACAGGCACACACAAACATCAGGAGCCAGTGTCGCTCTTCTGACCCGCTCTCTGGATTGTGCAGGCTCCCCCTGGCCTCTCCTTCCCAAGTGTGTCTCACCCTTAGGCATGCTTCTCCATACGCATGTTGTGTGCACAGCTTCATACCTATCGACGCTGTTCCCTTTAGCAAAAAAAGGGATTTTTTTCTGGTATACAGTCTTTGTACCGTTCTGGGACTGGTTGCATTCTCAGTTGACCCTTCGAGTGTCAGTCTCCTTCCTTGATCAACTTCTTCTCTGGGTTTTTCTAACACCTGTCTAGAAGTGGAACCTATCAGGTCTAACTGTCAGGATCATTGCTTTCTTGGGTTGTGCTACACCGATCCCCTCCTTCTTCTCAAATGACAATCTTTTCCCCTGATACTTCTTCTCTGATTCTGGTGCTTGGCATGTTTTTCCCCTTGTTCTTTTCTGTGATTCAGTGTTATTCATTCTCCCATTCATGTTGTGCACATAGTGATATTTCACTTTGTGTATCTGGATGGGTGCACTGCAGCGAGACAAAGTCCTTCTGTGACGTATGTTTATTTGAGCCCAATCTTTTTTCTGAAACAAGCGTGTTCATTGCATTTCTTGCATCCTGAATTTCTTTCATTATTTTGTGCATCGTATTTACATTATTTCTTGTAATGGGTGAGGACAGGAGGTGGTGAAAGTCGTCAGAGAAACCAGAGGAGTGAAAAGATACCACTCGCGCGTGTGGCTAGTGTGAGGTCAAGTGTGCTGCGGTTGGGCTGCTGGCTTATTGCTATGTTCCAGAAGATATTTCCAGTTGCCAACCTTGCAAGGATTGATTTATTGATCGTGCCTGAAGCAGAATCATCTCCTCTGTGCTCGACTTTGGTGCCTGGGAGCATAGGCTCGGCTTGTGAAGACGTTTCTTGCCTGGGAAACTTAAAGCCCAGTCGAGCGCGTAGTACGGGTTTGGAAAGTGTAAGGTCAAGTGTGTTGCTGTTGTGCTGTTGGCCTGATGGACTGGAGGCAGAGGGTAAGCGGTATATCCTTTTCTCATATACTCACATTTTTTAAGGTATGAGTTGAGAAGTAGGGCAGCACGGTATATGAGTGGAGACATGGCCACAAATTTAAAAGATCGATTGGATTTTGGCCAAGCATTACCCCTACCACCATCACCGGTCGGGGATTTTTCTTGCAGCCACAGTTGTAAGCGGCAGCAGGAAATGTTGACAATAGTAAAAAAAAAGGTCCACAATTACTGCTTTCTTTGCACCACTAGCCACAAAAAACTGCCCTTGACAGGAAATTATTACTGGGGATGATTAATTGTAAAGGTTGAATAATGAAGAAATAGCGGACATAGACGTACTAGAGACAAACACTAGTAGTGAGGACAGTGGAGTAGACGACCGCTATATTGATACACCCCCTATTTGTAAAGATTTGGATTCCTCCTTTTCGGAAAGTGAAGAATCAGAAGAGGAACAATTGGCATCAAGGAGGCGTAGACACTCGACCTCATTAAGGCCAACAAAAGCACAAGATCACAATGCATCTGCTATCATTGGAGTAAATAATGTCTTGACAGAATTTGTCCATTTGTATAAAAAGGTTTCAGAAGGTGTTTCACGAAATACTGAATTACTGGGGATATTAATTTTGCGCTCTGAAACACTTGTATACGAGCGCGATATAAATAAAGTTTCATTTCATTTCATTAATGACTAAATTGGAGGGTCATGATGCTACTTTGTGCTGTCTACAGGATGGCCTGCTAAAAGCTGGTATTTTTAACTCTGCTCAGGATGCTACAAGTAATTTCAAGGAGGTTAGGGCTATTACAAAACAAAACAAATTGATAGCTAGTGACATGAGCAGAGTAAACACTAATGTAGAAGAATCATCTGATGGACTTGCAAATGAAGAGATAATAAACAAACTAATGATAAGTGTAGCATGGTTGGTGGTACAGGTTTGTTAAATCTGGATAATAGCATTAATATTCCGGCAGTTGTTTACATTTTGGATACACAAATAAAGGTCCCTACAATGTTTGAGAAAGTCAAAGTACCCGAGAATAATGGCAAAAAGCAAATAAAAAAAAAGAAACATTTAAAAATTGTAAAGAGCAATAGTAATGCTTCAAGAAAATATTTAAGCAATCTTTTGATAATTGGCGAAAGGTTGTTTCTAGAAGTGGCATTGCCGACTAAGATGGGAGAACCAGTTGTGGATAATTATATGCTGACGGAATCACCAATGGGCTCTCATAATGATGGGATAGCGCAGGAAGTACAGAAACCGGGTGACAGGCTACAAAATGATTTAGCATCAGTCCTAAAATAGGAGATTATTTTCTTTTTTAAATTATTTTTTATTTAAGAAAAAGTGTATTCCAGTTTACGTAGAACCGTTTCACACTAATTTCCTAATACCAAATACAATTATAAAAAGAACAAAATATACCCAATAACACTCACAAAAGGAAGGTAAATCAGGGTACGCTTTTCCAAACACTCTTTTCACCTTAGTCCCAGATTGCATGCCCCTCATCCTCCCCCTGCTGTACAATCGGTTTCAATTTGTCAAAAATGATTTCAAGTTCTTTGCTCAGCGCTAGTATCATAGCTTGATTATTGGTCATCATAAGCCTATCCCATAACAGATGGGTCAGGACCAATTCCATGGAGTGTACAAAGGAGCCTAATAATCGAATTCTTTCTTCCAGAAAGGCCAGACACTTTAGTACTAAGTGAAATAATGATTCCGAGTACCACATGCCCGACACCAGAACACAGTTCTTGGCAATTCCAGCTTTGGCCCAATGATTTCCATTGTAGGCAAAGCGTTTAGCCGGAATTTTAAATACCAGTTCCTGTATTTTTGGGAAGGGAATTTAAGTATGTATAGTCTTAGAGTGGATTTGGGCATCTAATGAATTTGTTTGCCTCTAAACAGCTCCAGTCTTTTCAAGTCGGACACATATGTGCTTCTATCCCATTGTCTGATCTAATTCTTCTTAACATAGCCAGATTCTGACATTTCAAGCAAGGTTACCTTATTTTATTTTTTATTCATTTATTTGGATGTATAAAGCGCCGGCGGCCCAGGGGCATCGTTGCGCTGTTACATGGATACTTGGCGTGTGCAGAGGATACAATTTTCATTTACAGTGATATGTAAATTACAGTAGGAACATATAGCCACAGCATAGGGTTTTAGCCTGTGCAGAGGATACATTTACATATATGGTTTTATATACATTACAGCGTGGATAGGTAAGGTAAATACATAGTAGCATAATGAACATATCAGGCGAAGTTGGTGCTGTACCTTCTCAAACAAGGTACAGCGTTGATGAAAGAGAAGACACAACTTCAACCTGTTTGTTAAGCCCTCACTCAGGTAAAACCCCAAACTAGGTTCTTCTGCCAATATTAGCCTATAGAACAGAGTCAGGCTGCATTTCATATACTGTGCCCACCATGACGTTAAGCCCAGCTCAAGATGAATTGCACTAATCGGGGTTGATTTAGGGAGTCCCAAGAATGCCCTCCAAATTTTTCCTTCCAGGGAGTCTAAAAATATTCGATTTTTAAAGGAAATCAATTCACATCCATATACAATGCTCACTATTACTTTAAGTTTGTACAGTTCAATAAGTGGTGCTAGGGAGAACATACACACTTTCCTCTCCAAAACCTTCCTGGGAGAAATACATGGCAGCACCTTCTCCTTCATTTTCTATTTTTGATTCTTGACTAGGCATTTAGAAGAGATCAGCAAATCCAAGGAGCTTATAGTAGTTACCCTGGTAAATGGCTGGTCATTCAGTCTCCAAACAAAAGGTTTATCTTACGTTTATTGAAGTTTATTGAATATTCACTGAAGAAAATACAAGAAGTGGGAGTACCCCCAATTGATGTTCACAAGTGGTGAAGAAGAAAGAATGGAGAGATTTTAGTGGCTTGAGAAAAGAGGGGATGGATGAGTGTTCTGAAAAATGTCCCTCTTGTTCCAATGCTACTGTAAGAATAGATGATGTGGGGGATACTTTTTCACAGAGAATATTAAACTAAGAAGCCTGTATAATGATACTAACAACAAAGTTGTACACTTAGAGGACTAGAACACCTCCCACACATAAAAAAAGAGCTTATTGAGAGGGGCGCGTTCAGATGATATTGCAGCAAAGGCCCCAAAAAAAAGTCCTCCAAGCAGAAGGAAGGATGGATATAAAAAGGAAAAGTCATATAGGAACACAGCTCCAAATAAGCAATCTAGCAATCTAGAAATTAATTTTGGTTGGAATATGTGGGGAAAGACGCTGGCTACTTTTCATTGAATCGCCAAAATATCCCTGCTCTATTCCCAGAATTCCCAGAATTAAGAGCTATAACGAGTCAGGACATTGATTGTGTGGAGTTTATGTATGATGACAGAGTGGATTTGGTATCAATAGAAATTGTGACGGGCATTGCTGTATGCCCAATTCTGAGTGAAACTGACTCCTTAGAACAGCTAGATGTTCTTATGTCTGAGGACGAGGAAGGTGGTTGGGAGAAGGTGGGATCGAAAAAAAGCCACCATCTTCCCACACAGGTCGCTTACCCCTCATAAATAACAGTTATGTGAACAAAAACTTGGAAAGCGAAAGATGGATTCACTCAATTTCTCAGACTATGGAATATAATGAGATGGTAGAAGACTGGTCATCGATGGAAATGGCCATCAATAATAAAGCTCTAATGTCGAGGCTTTGACAACAGCATATGCCCTAACCTGCTGAATTTAGTGAGCTGGAATTCAAGAGGAAATATTTATTTATTCAATAATCTTGCCCTCTGTAGATTCTTAAAAATATATAATATCATTTTTATTCAGCAATCCTGGCTGACCAAGTTTCCACTGCTAGATGGGTATTGCGTTTGTTTCCAAGCAGCTGAAAAGGGAGCAGGGGAAGGTACGCAGGTGGCCAATGAATTGCAATTAAATCAGAACCTAGAATAAAGAAATCAATGAGGGCATGATTCAGAAGGGTGCATGCTTTGCCATAATTGAAACAACATTTTGTCAAATCAGTATAAAATGTCTGATTAGTAATATCTACTGGCACAAGGGTATTTTTGTCCTAAAGGATTTTTTGAATACATTGGAGAAGTTTATACATACTTGGCAAAAATCTAATCGGGAAGGCTTGATGATTATTGCAGGTGACCTAAACTCCACATGTATAGAATTGGAAACTTTGGAGAACGCGAGGGGATACTTTTTTGTAAAAAGTTGAATACAGTTGAATCATTGCGACATCTCTTGGTTGATTGCCCAGAATTGAATTTTAAGAGAATGTTGTATTTTAGACAATTCTACTATAACACTGCTTACGCTGATGGAGATGCATTGGGGCACTATATATTAAATGGCCACTTGAATTCTGTGATATATGCAGTGATATATGCAGTTTTAAATGTTGTGACATTTTTAAAACTGGATAATGATGAGTCTTAAAATTCTGAAATTTGATTGCTCTTTTTTTCCCTTAATTGTTTTGTTTGTTAAATGATGATTGTGATTTATTCTTTTTTCTCTTCGTTTTGTTTTTTGTTATTGAATTTAGTGATGATGAATTTTGTATTGAAAAAGTAAGTTGAATGAAACTGTATTTTAAAGGTTTTTTTTTACCATATATGAAAAAATAAATAATTATTATTTCTTGTTTTTTCCATGTACACTTCTGGTCTTTCGTTCTTGAATGGTATCCATGGAGGTGACAGTCAAGTGTTGGTCTTTTCTGCATCATGAAGAATGGTGATATTCCTGGTATGCTATACACAGTGGTTTTTGTGCGCCGTCACTCCTTTGTGAACATCTTCTTACAGTCTAACCCACTGTGAAATGCTGCTTGTATAATTCGCTTGACATACCTGTTTAGTCTTTTGACTTTCCCATTGGCTTGTAGATGAAGTAATTGGGAATCTTTGGTATTTAAGGTCATTCTTCTGAAGAAATGCCCTCATTTCTTCTGAGGCAAACTGTAGTCCATTATCTGTTATTATGCACTAGCTGTCCCCAGCCACCCGTTGCTGTGGCTCAGTCTGGTTAAATGGAAAAGAAAGAAAAGAGAAAGCGCACGTTTGTAATATGTTTACTTTCACAATGGCTCTGGCGGTTCTCCAAGTTGAGGCAGTTTAATTTTCCCGGCGGCGCAACACATTCCTTTTGTTTCTCCATTAAATTTCAGAGCCTTCCAATAAGGACACACTTCAGTCATGGTGCCGATGAGAACATGCCGGCTCAAACTATAATCATCAGCTGGGTTGTACCGGAATGCAAGGTGATTGTAATCGCGTGATTGCTGAGCATGGCGTTGTGTTTGATGCTGATCTGCTGTTTCTCGTTGACGTCTTTGAGCCACTCCCAGCCTGTCGCGTTCGAAGCAGATCTGAAGCTGCAGAACACGATCGCTGTGCTCGCAACCGTGCATCCTAATGTCTGGCTGCACGTCGCTCTGCTGCTTCCTCGGCACGTATTTGAGCCAGCGTGTGTTGCTTTTTTACGTCCGACAGATGGCGCTGTTTTGTAGTAAAATGTTTAGTATAGTGTGTGTTGCTTTTACGTCCAACAGATGGCGCTGTTTTTCAGAAAAAGCATGTTTTTACCTGTCACAGGTCTGACATCTATGTATAGTAGGTATATAAAAACATGCACCTATTCGAATGCAACGTTGTGTCAAAATGTCAACGCAATCGGTGAAGAACTTTCAGAGATTTAAGATTTTGAACAAACGAAGAATTTTCATTTTTATATATATAGATTTCGGGCTGCCTTGCTGTCTGAATATTTCTTATTAAAACTTTATTGTCATTTTTGATGTGATTTCCTTTATAGATTTTAACTCCATTAATTTGGATTTGTAATCGACTAGAGCAGCATCATATTTTGACCCTGAATGGAGTCCATACGTCATTTCGACTCCCTGCGGTTTGTAAGCTGGACTGGCCTGGTTGTCAGCCTTTTATCTCCTTCCTTGAACACTGTGAGATTGCTTAACTGTCTCTCAATCTCAGTGCTCATTTGTGGTGACCAGTACTGCTCTCCTGTGCTTCTTTTCATTAGAGCCATCTCTGTATGTGCTCCATGCCCCAGCACCATCCGCTGATTTCTGAGACTTGCTGGAACCAGTACATCTCTCATGGCTATTCCTTCAAGCACTTGCATTTCTGACAATATCTTTAGGTCTTAACAGAGGGATCTTTCACCTGACCATCCTGTTTTAAGTTCTGTTGGCCCCTTTTTAAAAAAAATAATTGGTCTCCTTGAACCGCAGTGTCATTTACTGTTGCCCCTGCGCATTCTTTCTTCAGATATGTGTCATGCTTGTCTTTAACCCTTGGTAGGCTTGTCAGGTTTGGCTATTTTGTCATCTGGGGATGGGTTCCATTTTAAAATTGTTTTCTTGCATTTTGTAAGTTAGTCTAGCCAATCTAGGAGTGTGATTCAGTGTTCCTAGCTCCTGATATGTTCACTAATTGTTTATGATCTCTCCGTAGCATGCACCTTCATTCCCAAATGTAGGTCCTGAAGTGGTTTCATGTCCACTGCATGCCAGCATTTCTTTTTCCCAATGCCGAATAATGTGATTGCTGTTTAGTTATTGCCACCAAAGCAAATGCTACTGTATATGTCTCTCTTCCATCTGACTGTGTCAGTGCAGCTCCTACTCAATACACACTGGCATTCACTTCTTGTATAGTGTCATTATCTGCGTTAGAATGCTTCCAGTTTGGTGTGCTTGCTATTTCTGTTTTAGTTCGATTGAATGTTGATCTTTATTGATCTGACCCACAGTACAGTTTAGCTTTTCTTAGCGGCTTCCCGGGAATCCCAAATTACATTCTTGTATACATATATTCCTGAAGGGTGTAATGAAGGCTGTTCGCTGTTTCTGGGATGTAGTTTTATCTGGTGGTAGGCACTAGCAATGTCTACTTTCAAGAGCATGCCTGATCCCTGCAGTGACTGCATCACCTTCATTATGTTTGCTAGTTGGAAGTTACTTGCTACTTCTTGTCTTAGTGCCCCGAGATCTGTATACATTTAGAGTTTGATCAATCCGTTCCTTGTTCCTTCGTGTGATTGCAATAGGACGTAGCCATTCGAGGGCTTCCACTGTTTCCTTTACCCTTTCTTCTAAAAGCCTATTGATCAGGATTTGCAACTCTTTTCGAGTGGTCACAACACAGGTCTTACCCTTTGTTTACTTTCATGCACACATCCCTTGAGTGTTTCTCATCCAAGTCTGCCTTCTTAGTGTTTCTCTTAAAGTGGTGGGTCTTTAGTGTTTTTAAGTAGTTGTTTGCTTTGATTAATTTTATTAAAGTCCTTGAATGTACACCAATATAGTAGAATAAACACAGAAAACCTGTTGAGTGCAAGTTATTTACAAACATGTAAAGCATGCATACAATATATATACAGAAGACAAACAAAAATATAAAGTGTATTTTGGGGAATATTCGTTTTGTCTTTCTATTCATTAATGAGTACCCATGCAGGGATAGATAGTCATTGAGAAAGAATGGGAAGCGAACTTATTTAAAATGCTAAATTTAGTCTAGTTGATTAACTCTAAACATGATAATTGTTTGAACACAAAAGCAATTAAATCCATGAGGAAAACTCAAATGAAATTGCAGTTAAAGCTACGTAATGTTTATTTAGATACTTAAGTAAAATACTTTCTTATTTTATTTTACCATATACAGCAACCATATTGTATACTCAATTACAATGACCAATATACAAAATAAATACAGAAACATAATCTGCATATAATACAATATTATAAACAGTGGTGAGTGATAACTTGCAGATACATGTGTCTGGTCTTTTCAACATGCTATTATGTAGAATACATGCTATTACATGGCATACCACGCATTTTATCAGCCTTTGATGGATGAAATCTCTCACCAGAATTAAACCTCTGAATCAGTGGTACTCTAACTTACCAAACGTCCCCTGCTGGAAAGTTGAGCGTCTACGAGACATCTCGTCCCACCCTGTAAGCTACCTGCATGGCTTCCAAAGGGCTGATCACTGCCCCAGTTCTCAATGCTGAAAAGAGGGTCCCAGGAATGCCACTCCTCACCCCCATGAACATGACGGCCCGAAGAGTCAAAAACGCCCAAAGTCACTCATTATTTGGATAACCCCCAAGTGCACCACTGACTGACACGTATACAGAGAGGTATTCCCTCAGACAGTCATTCCAACCTTATCCAGTGCATGTCCTCACGGATACAGGTGACTCAACGGTGATCATGGATCCAAACACCATAATGGACTGCATCAATTAAATGCCAAGAAGCCACTGTGCTGACGTCATTAGTGACACCACGACGTAACTGCATCAGCCACGAAGAACCCTTGCAACCATGCACAGTTTACACAAACACTCACTCATGTACACGAAGAACATGCTTACACAGTTCTGTAGATAGAGGACAGATACATATGCATACTGTCAAAGCGTTTAATATTTTCCTCATTAGCCAAGTAGAGTAACGCTAAACGCAAGGCAACAAGAGATCCTGAGCAAGCTTGTAGATGCTTGTGGCAATTAACCCCATGGAACTACAGGACTAGATATTGAGCCTGGGAGGACCACATACGACTAACCTAGAGGAAACATAGCACAAAGTAAGTGCGTAGAAATCATATTGATATGATATGGTATTTGTAACGCGCCTATACACATGTGTTTCAAGATATTATAAGTCTAATGAAAATCACAGAAGGCCTGAAGCTGCAAGACACCAGACAAGGGAAGCAGACTCAGGCTGCATGAAGCGGGAAGATGGAACTCACAGCCAAGGTAAGAGATAAACAAGCACTATCCAAGCTTCAAACGACAAGGGGCCAGCTGCAGGATAACAGAATAAATCCTCATGAATGCAGCTCCAATGAGCCATATTTTGTGATCCATAACCATGTGATGCAGCCGAACTAGACAATAGGTATTCACCTGTGGTGGGAAGACAAACTGTTCTCAGCAACCTAGACAAGAAGTGAAACAAAAGTTGCAACATGGAGCGCACTCTCATAGGCAAAGGTGGTGTTATTAGCAGATACATTTGGCGCACATAGTCATTTCACATTACCTTGAAGAAGTGCATAGAGGGCTGAGAACCAATGTTATTTCAATATATCTTCAAGGTTAATTAACCAAATAAACAGTTTGATAGGAATGGAATTCTCACCTGAGCAGACTGATATATTCAATGCGAAGCCAATGCTCAAATGCAAGAATTACCCCGACCAACGCGTCACTCTCTGCCTGGTAACAAAACCCCGAGAGAAAGTGCGTGCCAGTCAGGGAATCCCTCTGGGGAAGAAAACCCTGGTCGAAAGCGGAATCCGATGGCTTGAGTGTGGCTTGCAGGATGTTCTCACGATGCAATGAAAATTCGAATGCGGGAAGGCTTCTTCTGGAGAGGGTGACAATAGGAAGAGATGAATAGGAGGAACTCAGAAAGGATGAAGAAAAGCAGGTAAGTAATAGTACTACTTTCCCCTAACCTCTTAACCTGCTGAGTCTGGAATACCAGGAGAGAAGCCGAAGAGGCGGGAACCAGAGAGAGCAACAGGGTGACAATTCTGCCAAAAAGAGGTAAAGGTAAGTGAACTCGTTAAAGCAGAAACCTAAGAAGCCCGGAGAAACACTTAGAATGTAGCTCAGACGGGAACTAGATATTACCCGAAAGACTGTAGCTTGGGAAACTAGAAATGGCGTCTCTAAACATGGCGCAGGTAGGAACCGGATGGATCGGGTGAACGGAGAATGCTGCGGGAAGAATCTGGAAAGTTTGAAGATAGACAGAGTTAGTATTAGTAAGGAGTAGGAAAGGTTTACCAAGGATTGAAGAGAACAATCTAGTTGCAAACTCACGGAGCATCAGCTAGAACAGTAGCGACGCGAAGAGCTGGAAGCCTTCGCGTCATATGAGGGATCACGTGAGCGGTACGCCGCACCTATGGCGAATGTGAAAAGACTAGAACGTTCATCGCAGATCTGCTTGCACTGTGATCCGCCATCTTGAAGATACCGCTCTGAATAGAACCACAGAGCCGGTTCCGGGACCAAAGAGACCACTGCTTTGTGTGTGTAACAGTATGCCCCCTTCTCCTGGGAGGTGACCCCGGCTTCCCGGGATGCAATCTAAAGAATTGTTGAACCAGTCGGGGTGCATGAACTCCTGAGGCCAGTTCCCAAGTTTGTTCTGCAGGAGAATACCCCTTCCAGTCCACCACGAATTGTGATTTCCCCCTACGATAACGGGAGTCACAGATGCTGGTGACTTCATATTCAGGGCCAGTATCTGTCGAGACTGGAGGAGGAGGAGTACGATCTGATTGATGGAATCGGTCTTGTACTGTTATCTTTATCTGGGACAGACGGAATACAGGATGTATCCGAGACCAGGATGAGGGCAGATCGAGCTTGACAGCAGCAGAACCTACTAATGATAGGATCTTGAAAGGACTGAAGAACCTTGGGGATAGTTTAGAAGGGACCAAGTGACGGGGTGAAAGCGAGAAGCCAACCAAACTAAATCTCCCGGGTTCAACGGTGGGATGTCTCGGCAATGCTTATCAGCAATAAGTTTGGCTCTGTCCTGAGCAGCTTGCAAAGAAATTTTAGCCACTCTATGCCCTTCCTGTATCTCGGAAATTAGACCATCTACTCTTGGGCAGCATGAGGGAGATTTGTTAACAGAAGGTACAAAAGACGGATGAAATCCATAGGTACAGTGGAAAGGACTAGTGTGAAGAGCCGTATGTCGGGCGTTATTGTAGACAAATTCGGCAAACGGTAATAATTCCAACCAACTGTCCTGGAGAGCCTATACAAAACACCGTAGATATGCCTCCAGGGTCTGATTAAGGCGTTCGGTCTGTCCGTTCGTCTGTGGATGATATCCAGAGCTGAGTGCCTGCTTGACTCCCAAGACCTGACAGACCGTTTCCCAAAATTTTGATGTGTATTGAGGGCCTCGATCGATCCACAGTATCCGGTAAGCCATGTCTGGAGAAGATTTCCGAAATAAAGATCTCAGTCATTTCTTCAGCTCCCGGCAGTTTGCTCAAGGGAGTAAAGTGAGCTAATTTGGTTAAATAATCTATGGTGACCATAATGGTGTACTTGTTATGTGAGGGAGGAAGATCTACTATAAAATCAGTAGAGATCACCTGCCAGGGTTTATCTGGGATCGGCATCCGGGTGAGTATACCAAAGGCGGGGTCCTTGGATTTTTAGATTGGGAGCAAACGATGCAGGCCGCTACATAATCTTGCACGTCAGTGCGGACTCCTGGCCACCAAAAATGTCTTTGCACTAAGTCTAAAGTGCCTTGAAAGCCACGGTGTCCAGCGGCTCGAGAGTCGTGGCACATTCGTAACACTTCTTGTTGAAGTTCCAATGTAGGAACTAAGACATGAGATTTGTAAAAGTAGTAAGAATTGTTCTGGACAAGATGGTGGGTAGCAGCTATCTTTCTGCAGAGGTCTTGATTAGTGGCAGACGCGGTCTTTAATTCTTGTAAAAAGTCGGTGATGACCGCGATAAATTTTGCTTTGGGAAATAGTTGTTCAGGACTGAATTGGGAGATGGGAGCATCTTTACGAGAGAGAGCATCCGCCCTCAGTTTTTGATTTCCAGGAAGGAAGGTGAATTCAATCCAGAACGGAAGAAAGAAATATGCCCAGCGTGCTTGTCGACTATTAGTTGTATGTGCATTCTGTAGGACCTTGAGGTTCTGATGATCTGTGCGTACTACAACGGGAAAGGATGAGCCTAATAACGAGTGTCTCCACTCCTCAAACGCCCTTTTGATAGCCAACAATTCTTTTTCGAGCACAGAATAGTTCTGCTCCGAGGCATTGAAGGTTTTAGAAAGATATGCCACTGGTCTTTCATCTCCTTGATCCATTCGTTGTAGTAAAACTGCACCTAGCGCATGATGAGAAGCATCTGTTTCTACAAACAATTGCTTATTCTGGTCGGGAGTTATCAAACTGGATGCAGAAGTGAACATGGTTTTGAGAGTCTGAAATGCATGATTGGTGGAATCGTCCCATACGAACGGAATTCCCTTTTTTAGAAGTCGAGTAAGTGGTAGAATAATTTCCGGAAAGCTAGGGATGAATTCTCTGTAAAAATTGTCGAACCCTAAAAAACATTGGATCTCTTTGACTTTATAAGGGATAGGCCATTCGACTACCACGGAGACCTTCTTAGGATCCATGGAAATGCCTTGTAATGACATCACAAAACCTAGATAGGGTACCTGTCTTCGATGGAATTCGCATTTGGAAGCTTTACAATAAAGCTGGTTAGACTGCAGTCGCTCGAGTACAGTCTTTACATGTATAAGATGCTCTTCTTGACAAGAGGAGTATATTAAAATGTCATCTAAATAGATGATAACAAAATGGAATAGAATATCCGCAAACAGATGGTCCATGAAGCGCTGGAACACAGCAGGTGCGTTAACCAATCCAAAGGGCATTACATGGTATTCGAAGTGTCCGAATGGGGTTCTGAATGCTGTCTTCCATTCGTCTCCAGGGGCAATGCGGATGAGAGGGTAAGCTCCACGAAGGTCCAACTTAGTGTAAAATGAAGCTCCTCAAACTGCTTCAAGGATGTCTGGGATCAATGGCATAGGATATTTGTCTGCCACAGTAATCTTATTGATTCCTCTAAAGTCAATATAAGGTCGAAGTTCATTTGTCTCTTTTTTTGGGATGAAGAAGAGTGAAGCTCCTGCCGTGGATACCGATTCGGTAATGAGTCCGTTCTTTAAGTTAGCTTGAAGGTATTCTTTGAGGACTTCCTTTTCTCGTTGAGAAAGTACGTAAATTCTCCCAAAAGGAATAGGTTTGTCAGGAAGAAGTTCGATATGACAGTCGTCTCTCCTATGAGGTGGTAGGGTAGGGAACTCGGGATTGGGAAACACGGACTGATACTTCGAATAGCATTCTGGGATAACCTCCAAGTTATTTATTGTGGAAACTAGAGGGGAGATCGGGTTTTCAGTCGGGATGTATATGCCTACGGATTCCTTGGCTAAGCAATGGCTAACACAATATTCAGAGCCGAAGAAGAGAGTACCTGCTGTCCAGTTTATAAAGGGGTTATGCCTCCTTAACCATGGGAGACCAAATATAATGGGAAAATAGGCTGCCTTGATTAGATCAAAAACTATGGTTTCTTTATGTGAGGCAATCTTGCAGACGACAGGTTCTTTCTGTTCTCGGATAGGACCTGAATTTAGCGGGTGACCATCGACTCCTTGGATGGGAGTGATCATAGCTTTGGGTATACAATTTATTCCATGTTTATTGGCCCATTTTTCATCTACAAAATTTCCTGCAGCACCACAGTCTATTAATGCAGGTACACTCTGTACGACCTGTGTGGGAAAAACAAGAGTAACAGAAATAATGACCATATTCTGAGTGGTTGCCGCAGTGTCCAGATTTAAGTTAATCCTCTTTGGGGAATCAGACTCTTGCACCCCTACCATTGTTCCCCTTGCGGTAGGGCTTTGAAGTTTCCTGACCCCACAGCTGGAGTACATCGGGCAGGGACTAGGAGACAATCTCGTAACACGTGAGAGGAGGCTCCGCAATACATGCATAACCCCAAGCTCTTTCTTCTCTCTTTTTCTGCTACGGATAGAGGTCCTTTCACTGCTCCTATTTGCATAGGTTCATCAGTAACTACAGGTTTACTAACTACAGAGTGATAATCGATTTGGGATTGTATCCCTCTAGTCTTCTTCTTTTCATGTGATCGTTCATGTAAGCGGTAATCGATTTGCATGGTTAGAGTTATCATATCTGCTAAATTTGCCGGACGAGGAACTTTAGCAACCTCATCTTTAAGCAACCTCATCTTTAAGCTCTTCAGATAGTCCTCGCCTAAATAATGTGAGTAACCCGTCACCTGGCCACCCTAACTCAGAGGAAAGCTGCTTGAAGAGTGTGATATAGGTCAAACGGTCTTTACTACCTTGTTTAAGATCTAGCAGTTTTTCTTGCCTGGATACCGAGATCTCTTGTCTACTAAACATCGATTTCAAGCTGTTTGTAAAGGCAGAGTACGAGTCCAAGATCACATTTTTTGAAGTCACTAAGGGTGTTGCCCAAGCTAAGGCAGGCCCGGCCAGATGAGAAATCACGAAGCCTACTTTGTCTTTGTCTGTAGGAAAGAAGCTGGACTTAAAGGTAAACTGCACAGTGCAGCTATCTAGAAACTCCTTGAGTTTGTGTGGATCTCCGTCAAATTTGCCAGTATTTAAACTTAATGGGGGTGAGTCTGAAAAAGCACGAGCAACCTGTTGTCGCAACTGTGCGTTATCCTGTTTGAGGGTTTGCATCTCTAAGGACATTGTTTGCATGGCTGCAATAAGTTGTTGCATTTGCTGATCCATTGAATATCAGTCTGCCGCCTCTTTTTAGGCGTCGCTATCTGTTATCTCAATATATCTTTAAGGTTAATTAACCAAATAAACAGTTTGATAGGAATGGAATTCTCACCTGAGCAGACTGATATATTCAATGGGAAGCCAATGCTGAATGCAAGAATTACCCCGACCAACGCGTCACTCTCTGCCCGGTAACAAAACCCCGAGAGAAAGTGCGCGCCAGTCAGGGAAACCCTCTGGGGAAGAAAACCCTGGTCGAAAGCGGAATCCGATGGCTTGAGTGTGGCTTGCAGGATGTTGTCACCGATGCAATGAAAATTTGAATGCGGGAAGGCTTCTTCTGGAGAGGGTGACAATAGGAAGAGATGAATAGGAGGAACTCAGAAAGGATGAAGAAAAGCAGGTAAGTAATAGTACTACTTTCCCCTAACCTCTTAACCTGCTGAGCCTGGAATACCAGGAGAGAAGCCGAAGAGGCGGGAACCAGAGAGAGCAACAGGGTGACAATTCTGCCAAAAAGAGGTAAAGGTAAGTGAACTTGTTAAAGCAGAAGCCTAAGAAGCCTGGAGAAACACTTAGAATGTAGCTCAGACGGGAACTGGATATTACCCGAAAGACTGTAGCTCGGGAAACTAGAAATCGCGTCTCTAAACGAGGCATAGGTAGGAACCGGATGGATCGGGTGAATGGAGAATGCTGCGGGAAGAATCTGGAAAGTTTGAAGATAGACAGAGTTAGTATTAGTAAGGAGTAGGAAAGCTTTACCAAGGATTGAAGAGAACAATCTATTTGCGAACTCACCGAGCATCAGCTAGAACAGTAGCGACGCGAAGAGCTGGAAGCCTTCGTGTCATATGAGGGATCACGTGAGCGGTACGCCGCACCTCTGGCAAACGTGAAAAGACTGGAATGGTGATCGCAGATCTGCTTGCACTGTGATCCGCCATCTTGAAGATACCGCTCTGAATAGAACCACAGAGCCGGTTCCGGGACCAAAGAGACCACTGCTTCGTGTGTGTAACAACCAAACTGGGTCCTAGGTCAGAAGAGACCAGATCTAACTAATCAAGAGATAGAAATCTATTGGTGGATGGCAGAGGGCAAAGGCCAATGGTAAGTCTACGTCACTGCAACAATGTAATAGATAGGTTCTTGGGGACGGGGCAGATTAGCCACCTGACATGGAAGGTCCTGTAGAATTTGATGTATACTGACCCGCTATAGGGTATACTACTCCAAGCACCCAACCAGAAAAGGGCATAGATTTTTGGGGGAGAACCCAGGTGATGACGCCATTTGGTATCAAAACTGTGAAGCGCGTCTTGTGAAATTGAGAATTACTGGAGAATTGTGATTGTCCTGTATTTCCCCTGTTGGTTTTTGCAATAAACAACAGTTCTAACTTGCTCTTGGCTGAGTCGTCCGTTTATTGTGGGGAAAGTGTTGTTGGACCCTTGGGAGCTGAACGGGTAAGCTCCTAGCCATCCCCAGACCTCTGGTATACCGTGTTTCTCTCCATAAATGCAGGGTTACAGAGATGTCATCCAATGGGAAGGTCTGAAACTCTGGAGGGAAGTTCAACCATCCAGCCCTAGGCCCTGAGGGCATTTAAAGGGCCCAGCTTGCTTTGTGCTTAATACATGGGTTTTGTTTGACTGTCAGTAAGAATTGGACAAGACAATCTCATAAATTGGTGATTTTGGAGACATTTTGGTGTGCTTTTGATGGGTTTATATGTGTTTGGCAGTGTTTCTTCTTTTTCTGTGGTGTTTTTGGTGTTTCTTGATCCCTGTTTTATCTCCTTTTGTTTTGCTGTGTGTATTCTTTAGGCTCTGTGTTTAATCTAATAATGTCATCACTAATTTCCCCAGGGAGAACCTCCCCTCATGTGGTCAGGAAAGGTCAGAGGCTACCTGACTATGACCCTGGGGGTGGATATCTGCAGGAGGACCTCATGGGGGGGCACCCTCTGGGAAATGGGGGTGATTCAACAGAAGATACATGGTATACCTCCCCATCTCTAAGAGATAATGACATGCATTTGTTTCCATCTAATCTATGTATGGCATACTGTGAGATAGAACATCCTAGAGAAGGTAAGAGAATCAACCATTCATAGCCTATCAGAAAACTGGGATTAGGAGGAGGAGGGATTGAGTAATGAAGATTACTACGACTGCAAAGAGCAGTGTGTGTACTAGTTGTTGGGAACATGTGACCACTACTAGGAGGTTCAAAACTGGCAATGGAAAACCAGGATGGAGAGAAGGAGAAATCGACACAAGAAGGAAGTAGACAGTCTTACAGTTTGAGTTGTGGCAAACCTGGAGATGCCATCCAGAGCAAACCAGAGGGAGGAGCGTTCCCTTCTGCAGCACCGTGACCAGAGAAGACTGGTGGAAGGAGGCAGATGCGGAGCGGAGGCCCGGGTGTGGACGACGCATCAGCCCGAGCCGACGGTAGGAGGCAGACAGAACCGATGGATGCGAAGAATGACTACACTGCCAAAGAAAGCTGATGAGCCACACAGAAGGGCTGGGAAGCTGGGGTGCTTTGTCCAGTCTACCACGTACCGGAAAGAGTATCAAATAGAAGCTTGGGACGCTTCAACAGTGACATAGGAACCCTGGGAATGTGTGTAAAGGTCCAAGACCTGTATGGAAAAGAAATGGAGAACCATTATATGATTGGAAAGCAAGTTGAAGCTAAAGCCAATATACTTGGGAACAGTGATAGAAGTACGTATTATAATTTGGAAAGGCCTGACAAGGAAGTGTACAGGGCACAGAAAGTAGCACCCAATTTTGAACTGTGCAAAGAGAAGATATTGAAATTACTATTCAGGGGAAGGGAACATCCCTGAAAAGACTGAACTGTGAATCAAAGTTTTACAGAGTCCTGGCAGGAGAGTATGCCAGGAAGCAAAGTGGAAGTGAATTGTGAATGAAAGTGTTGCTGCTTTCTGGCAGAAGAGTATACCAGGAACCCACGTGAAAGTGAATTGTGAAAGGCATTATTACACAGTCCCAGCAGGGGAGTATACCAGGAACCCAAATGAAAGAGAATTGTGAATGGAAGTATTACAGAGTTCTGGCAGGAGAGTATACCAGGAACGCAAGTGGAAGTGAATTATGGATGGAAGTGCTACAGAGTCCTGGCAGGAGACTATACCAGGAACCAAGTGGAAGGAAAAGATAAACTGTGTGTGAATGAAAATCAAGAAAAGACCTATACCCCTTTAAAAGTAGAGACCATTGTAATTGTAATCTAGGAGAAGAGTTAAACCCCTAAAAGTCTTGAAGTTTAATACGAGATGAAAAGTGGAAACTAATGGTGAATGGTATAAATTGAATAGATCTGAGAACATAATAGGAATCAGGAGGAGAAAGCCTCTCCTGAAGTGGATGGAGCTTTGATTCATTTATCTGCACCTTTTGGAAATTTACTTTGAACTGCTGGAAAATAGCTGCAGGTGGCAGCTAAAGAGACTCTCCTTTGCACATTATATTAGGTTTAGCGTGTGAGGGTCAGGTTAGGGATTTGGACACAAGACAGAGGACTTTGACTACTTTGGACATTCTGACAGTAACCTTAGTTTTTTTGAGGCAGGGACCCCCCCATAGAGTCTGGGAAATATAAGACTGCATCCAAACCCCTTTTTTTCCATAAAATAAAAGTCGATAGCAACCAAAATAATTCCTCTGTGTCTGACTCTTACTCTTGACTCCTTACAGCTCCCTTTTTAATCCTCCTTACTCACTTGTGGACATTTTATTTAGAGTTCCTCTTGTACTTTTCCCTTGTGACCTTGCGACAGCCCAAAAATTAAACAAAAGAAACTAAACAATTTTCCAAACACCTTTCCGTTGTTGTGCTTGTAGAAAAAACGTTTTCGGGAACCTCAGAAATCTTCATGTGCTGTCACCTTCCCTACTGTTTTTGAGTGTTGATAACCCTTTCCCATTATAGAAGTCTTGAGTGAATCCCTTTGTTTGACTTGTTTGTGTTTTGCACACTGACACTTTAGGCACACTAGGCACATTTGGATTTTGCACATTGAGATCTTGGGCAACATGTCATTTTATTTCAGGGGACTGCTGGGCGATAAGACGAGGAGCTAGGCTACTCCTCAACATCCATGTCAGATGCTGAGGTAGTCCACCAGCATGAAGAAATGGAGAACAAGGAGGCTGGGCAGACACAGGCTGAGACTGAGCGTTAGGACAGGAAAACTGTGGTTGAGGGGGGAAGACATTGAATGAGGATGAGGAAAGGGTGGTTGAAGATGGAGAGATGATGCTTGAGGGGGAGAAGACAGGGGTTGAGGAGGGGGGCTTATGGTAAATGAAGGCAGAGTCCCACTAACCTGCAGATGTGCAGTCCTTGACGTCAGGAGAAACCCCCCAGGAACCTTGCTGGCCTCCGCCTGAATGTAACGGAAATGGAGAGAGGCAAGCCCCCCCAGGGAAACCCTCTGGGGAAATAAAACCCTGTGCTGGATTGAGAGCGTTGGTCTGAGTGGGAACCTCTCGGTATCCTAATCTTGACAGGCTGAAGTCCCTTGGAGGATGTTGGACGATTTCTATTAATGAAAGATGCACAGGTGAGTCTCAGAATGGATAGAGAAACAGAGAAAGAAATAACTTTAGTGAACTGCAACTGTGGCAGTGTAGAGAGAGGTCTGAAGGAAACGTGTCCCAGGAGAGGAAATGGTCTGCAGATTGGCCGGAGTGCCTTGATAAGACTGTGGAATGGAAATTATATAAGAAAGAATATCCTGGGAAGAATGGTGTGTAAACTTGCTCTAAAGAACTACCTACTTGATATACTGAAGGCAAGAATGCTTCGATCGGTCTCAGTGTGCTCAGAGTCGGGAGTACCCTGGTCCGTTAACATGAGCTTCTCAGGTATGCTGAAATAGGAAACCCAATGAATGTCGCCTCGTAAACGACATAGAGAAATGTAGAAAGATACTTATGAGAAACCCTACCGTAAATACTCAGGATTGGATTGGCAGGAAAGAACTCCCGAGAGCGACGGAAGGGACGGTCTGTCCTTGGCAGGTAAGGGCTGCGGATTGCAGCGAACGAAGGGGGGCTTCAAAAAGGTTAGCATTGAAGCGTCTTTACAGAGAGTAGCAACGCACTGGTATGCTGGAGCAGTGTGCCTATATCCTGTCACGTGACCGCACAGCGATGGAGTCACCAGAGAAGCTGGAACGGGCAAAACAGCATTACTGGAGTGGGACATTCTGACGGCCATTACAGAGTATGCTAATGCCATCGTATAACGGAGCCTGCCACAGCGCCACCACGACCACGGCTCATAACAGGACATGACAGAGAAGGAGGTTTTGGCTATCAATGTGGACAAGGTTTTGGTAGCCACAAAGTCACTTGAGGAGTGCCTGAAAAAGGTGATCAAGTAGCTTGACCTTGGAGTTGGGGGAGAATGGGGTACTCTAGGAGCAAAATCGAGGGGTAGCCAAAGATATGAAGGGCAGAACGGTGAGGAGGAGATGGTGGTATTGTTGAAGACTGAAGCACCAATTGAGGATTTAGTGGATGGTCTCCCAGTAGATGCTGAGAAGGAGACAGAGGTTACTGCAGCATTGCCTGCCTATGCAGAGGTTGCAAGAAAGTAAAGAAAGTTCAGGCGGCATCCCCACCCATGATATCACCACCGATCTGGTCATGGGTGTGGGACCACTTCAGCTTGCCAGAGGGTGTGACTCTTAGGGGAGAGGCAGGAAGACAGTTCATCAGGGTAACATGTGGGGTGTAGTCAAAGGCCCCAAACCTGCCAGGATTTATGACAACACCTTCACACTGAAAACGGGCCTATTAAGACAGACTGTGGGGATCTGCAAGTAGCACAGGGAAGGGCCATGTGAAAAAGTCCTAGCTGTCATTACAAAAGGAAAAGCAGCATTTTAATTCACAAAGGTAGAAGAAATTCAAAGGTCCCTTTCACATGAAGAAACAGGAGTTTTAAACACTGACACCAAAACAGCTTTGCATGTGTGTTTGCAGTTTAAAGCAAGACATAAGAAAAATGTAGCATTGCTAGCATAAAAAACGTCAGGGAAAAGACATGGTGCGCGTTGACAAAAAGTAATGTGTATTATGCTTCATGTGCAAAATACCGGAAAACATTTGAAAAGCAAAGCCGTTTCCATGAAAGTTTCTTTTAGGCCTGAGGCAGACTATGTAGGTGTCTTTCTGGAGTGAAAAAACAGAGAAAGTTAAAACAAAAATGTAATCCAAGTACAGATTAGAAAAGCACATAACGTTACAGGCTGAGAAATAAATGTAGCATATTCACTGAACCATAAAAAGGTTGTGCACTGTGACAATTCAGACCCACTTTTCAGCAGAAAAATGAACAGCAGATAATTAAAAGGTATTTTATTCATGAATGAAAGAAACAACCCTGTACTTTCAGCGCGGAAGCAAATATGAACCCTGATCAATAAAACATACCATATGTCAAAGAATCAAGGCTGATGTTAGTAAATGCAATATGTGTGTTCCTTTCAGCCAGGGAGAAATGGTGGGTCTCTGGGCAAAATTCACAAAGGACTCCCCACTGAAATCCTGGCTTTCATCCCCACTATTTACAACTGCAATAAGATGTGGAGTACTCAAAGGGTGTCAAAAAACAAGCTTCCCTTGACCTGCTGTCTCTGAGGGCAGGACAAATGTTGTAGCTGGTGCATGACCAGAATATAGGGGGAGGTGTTAAAACAGCAGCTGCAATCAAGGCTGAACCAACTTCAAACAACTCAGAGACTAATAAAAAAAAGCTCTGATCACAGGCTGGCCCATTGTGGCAAATGGCTTCGAGGAAGGGAACCTCATATTTGCACATATGAAGTTTTACTTTGTTTAAATGCACTGTCACAATTGTTGCATTTCCCAGAAGCCACAAGTTGCACTGATTACTTGTTTGTTTTATTTTTTGGATAATTTCCAGGTGATTCTGTTGATATAAAATTCCTCCACCTGCAATTTAGGGAATTGTAATGACCAGCTTAAAGGTGTTTCTGGCTGCTCTGAACATGTTCCGATTTTGAGTGTGTCACACTCAGCCCCTTTTCTCACCTGTTTGTCCTTTGTTGTTTTCTTCTTTGGAGATCTTCTTTGTTCCTGGACGTCCGGAACTTGTACAGTTAAGGGCAGGTATCCTCAGCGTGCAGTGTGAGGACCGCGACCAGCCTCGTGGAGATGGTAGGAGTTCAGAATTGCAGGAAGGTAAGAGATGGGGCAGTCAATGTCCGGGATGGAAATTGGAACCAGGAAGGGATTTGCTATACTTTCAGAGTGCAGGGTTCTGACAGCGAGGACGGAAGGACTGGACAGGGGTCCGGGAAGGAAGAGGAATGAACGGCCCACACGCAGAAGCGTAAGGGCAGCACTTTAGAACAGCAGGAAGGAATAGGGAGCCGAAAATATCAGAGAAGGAACACTGAAAGGAGGAAGGTAGTTATGAGCACACTTGCCGAGAACTCAGAAGAGTAGTGTTGAGACTCGCAGAGCCGTGGGAGCGTGCCTGTTTTCTAGGAAGCAACGGGTCTTGCACAAACGCTAAACTGCAGCATTTCTGAGGTGTCGGCCATGTTGGGAGGATAGCAGATCCAACGTTGCGGTGCATAATGGACCATGAAGTCCAAAAGGGGCGGAAACGGCGAATAAAGACAGCATGCCCCTTCTTAAACCCCGATCCACTGGGTTTACCTGGATGAGTTAGATGGAATCTCCATACTAAACGGGGGGGCATTCATGTTGGAGACTGGCTACCACGTTCGTTCGCTGGGGGATATCTTTTCCATTCCACTAAGTACTGGAGTCAACTTCTTCTATATCTGGAATCACATATCCTGGAAACCTCAAATTCAATCTGATCATTGATGAGCACAGGGTTAGGTCGATGAGCTGATTTGGTGGATTGAACATAGGGTTTGAGCAATGAAGTGTGAAAAATGGGATGAATCTTCTTCCAGGATTCTGGTAGCTGAAGTCGATATGCCACTGGGTTGATGACCTCCTTGATAAAAAAGGCCTGTAGAATTTGGGAGCCAGTTTATTAGGTCGCAGATGTCGAGGCAAGAGTTTAGAAGACAGCCAGACCTTGTCACCAATTCCATACATGAGATCGGGTCTCAGTTTAGTATCAGCATGTCTTTTGGCATCCATTCTGGCCTTTTCCAATGTACAGTGACCAGACGTTCAATCTAGAAATCAACCGAAGGAACCAGGGTGGAATGAGGTAGGATTGTTGGCAGGACAGATGGATGGAACCCTTGACTGCAAAAGAAGGGGCTCATCTTGATAGCAGAGTCGTCAGAGTTGTTGTAGGCGAATTCAGCAACTGGAATTAAAACCGACCAATCATCCTGGACCTTGGCTGCAAAGCACCGCAAATACTGTTCTAGGGTCTGATTTACGCGCTCTGTTATCCCATTGGTCTGAGGATGGTATCCAGAAGACAAGGCATCTTGAATACCTAACATTTGACACAGTTGCTTCCATAATTGGATATGTACTGAGGCCCACGGTCTGAAATGATCTTGGAAGGGAGACCTTGCAGTCTAAAGATGTGTTTTAAAAATATTCCTGCCATCTCTTGTGCTGAAGGTAGCTTGTACAAGGGGTGAAGTGAGCCATATGTGTGAATAGATCGATGGTAACCATAATGGTAGTAAACCCCATGGAAGGAGGTAATTCCACAATGAAATCAGTGGCAATTATTTGCCAAGGACGCTCTGGCAATGTAGGTTGGTGGAGAAGACATGCAGGTTTTCTATTATCGCACTTATTCTGACTGCAGACAGCGCAGGCTTGGACATATGCCTTTACTTCTTCGATCATTTTAGGCCACCAAAATTGTCTCTGAATGAGGCAGAGAGTGGCAGTAACGCCTCTATGCCCAGAATGGAAGGTATCATGACAGAGGTTTATAATCTTGGTTCTCTGTTTTTGCGTGGGTATCACCAATCTCTTGCCTTTAAAAAGGTAACCATCTTTAGCGACTAAGGTCCATTGGTTGGCCTTGATGTAATCCTTCCAGAGATCAGAAAGTGGTGTTTCGGCACGGACATTTTCCAATAAGGAATTGGCCTGGGCCGCGAAAACTGTGTCGGGAAACATCTTCGGGAAGACGCGTGCCTCAACTGGCTCGTAATCAGGGCATCTGGAGAAGGCATCAGCTATTATGTTGTTCGTTCCAGAGATGTGATGTATGCGGAACTTTTTCTGGGCAAAAAAGAAGGCCCAACGAGCTTGACAACTGTTCCTGCACTCCAGGGATTGCAGGATCTGCAAGTTTCTGTGATCGGTTCGCACTTGTACAGGGAATTTGGCACCCAGAAGTAAATGACGCCACTCAGTAAAGGTCTGCCGGATGGCGAGCAATTCTTTCTCCAGGACTGAGTAATGGGTCTCGCTGGGTGTCAGTGTTGGGGATAGGTAAGCGATGGGATGTTCCACTTTGTCCTCGGATTCTTGTTTTAACACTACCCCAATTGCATAATCTGAGGCATCAGTTTCTACCAGGAAGGGTTTATTGATGTCAGGTTGAGCCAGGATGGGACCTTGAGTAAATCTTTGTTTTAGCTCCTGAAAGGCTGTCCCTTGAGCATCAGACCAATTGAAGGGAATGTCTTTCTTTAACAATGCAACTATAGGATGTACAATGTCAGAGAATGTAGGAATTAATTTCCTGTAAAATTGTGCAAGTCCCAGGAAGGATTGAATCTTTTTTACTGTTGTAGGGGCTGGCCATGAAAGAATAGAGTTTACCTTAGCAGGATCCATTTCTATTCCTTTGCAACTCAGAACGAATCCTAGGTAATGAACGGTTTGGACATGAAATGTGCATTTTTCTGATTTAGCCAGGAGCTTATTCTCTCATAGGCGTTGTAAAACCAAGGTCACATGCTCCTGATGTACTTGGGGATCGTTGGAATAGATCAATATGTCATCCAAGTACACAATGACAAAGAGAAACAGCATATCCGAAAAGACTCTGTCCATGAAGCGCTGAAAAACCGTAGGGGCGTTGGCAAGGCCAAATGGCATAACCAGGTATTCAAAATGACCAAAGGGCATCCTGAAGGTGGTCTTCCACTCATCGTCTTCCTTTATACGGATGAGATGGTAAGCACCCCGTAAGTCGAGTTTAGTAAAGATTACAGCACCTCGAACAGCTTCCAATATGTCAGAAATGAGTGGCAGAGGATAACGATCTTTAAGGGTGCATTGGTTAAGGCCCTGGTATTCCAGGCAGGGCCAGAGTTCCTTAGTGTCCTTCTTGGGCACAAAGAACAAAGAGGCACCGGCTGGAGATTTAGAAGGACGGATGGTTCCATTGGCTAGATTGATGTCCAGGTATTCCCGTAGTGCTCTTTTCTCTGGTTCGGAAAGAATAAACATTTTCCCAAATGGTATCACTGCAGAGTCTTCAGTATCGATTGCACAATCCTCTGGTCGATGAGGTGGTAGTGATTGGACAATGGCTGTTGAAAACACATCTGAGTATTGTTGGTAGATCTCAGGTACTTGGGTAATGTTGGAAACACATATAGATGGTTGTTCAGGGATCCGGGGTTCCATAGATATGGTCTGCACCACGTTCTGGGATAAACAATGAGACAAGCAGAATTCAGAGCCTAGAAATAGAGATCTGGCCGCCCAGTTGATATATGGGTTGTGTCTTTGAAGCCAGGGCATGCCCAGAACCATGGGGTAGTGTGCTGCCTTTATGATATCAAAACAAAACATCTCCTGATGGTTGTATGAGCAACAATACCGTGGTCTGCTGGGTTATGGGTCCTGAAGACAGTGGTTTCCCGTCAATCCCTTCGACTTGAGGAATGTTGTGCTTTAAGGCCCATTTGTGGTCCAAGAATATTCCCATGGCACCGCAATCCACTAGGGCCAGGATGGAATGTGTCTCCTTATTGGCGGAAGACAAGAATGTTTGCAGATCCACCAAGGTATTTTTTTGGGGACAGTTCAAGGAAGGAGCAGAAGCAGAGCAAGTATCTTTCTCCCGAAGCTGGGCTCTGCTCAAAATCGGGAGCTGGCATTTCCCGAACGCCTGGGTGGAGCTATAGGATGATTTCTTACAAGATGTTTATCAGAAGCACAATACATACAGAGTCCAGTATTGATTCTACTAATCCTTTGTTGTCGAGAAATCAGACCTCGCAAAGAGCCCAATTGCATAGGTTCTGGATCAGGAGAGTGTGGAGTGGTCGTTTCCTTAGGGCTAGGGTAATCCACGGAAACCTTTGGAGGAACAGTTCTTGTCTTTCTTTCCTCTGCCTTTCTCTCCTGGATTCAGAAGTCGATTTGTAGAGACAAATCTATTAAAGCCTGGAAAGAACTTGGACGGGCTACTCTCGCTAGTTCGTTTTTGATTTAATCATTTAACCCTCTCCGAAACAGAGTAAAACCTGCCTCCTGAGACCAATCGGCCTCTTTAGCCAATTGCTTGAAGCATGTTACATAAGACAGCATGTCTTGGTTCGCTTGTTGGAACTCCAGGAGCTTTTCCTGAGCACTGTAAACTTGGTCAGGGCGGTCAAACATCGTTTTGAAGGCTTCCACAAATCCGTCATAATTGTCCAGTACCAGGTCTCCTGCATTCACCAAGGGAGTTGCCCACGGTAAAGCATTACCAGAGAGATGTGAGATTATAAATCCCACCTTAGCCCTGGGTGTAGAAAAATAGGGTTTAAATGTGAAATGCACCAGACAAGAATCGGGGAAAGAATGCAGTGCTTTGGAGGAACCATCGTATTTGTCCACTATGCCCCTTACCAGGGCACTTTCCTGGAATGCAGAGTCTCTGGATAGCATGAGTTGTTTTAGTGCTGCATTTTAGGCTTTGAGGTTTTGAACCTCTGTTGTCAGTTCTTGCATTCCTCTCATGAGGTCCTGGACAGCAGCCTCCATGTTGAATTCAGTATTAAGTCTTGGGCGTCTCAAACTGTCACACTCAGCCCCTTGTCTCACCCGTTTGTCCTTTGTTGTTTTCTTCTTTGGAGATCTTTCTTTGTACTTGGACGTCCGGGACTTGTACAGGTAAGGGCGGGTATCCTCCGCGTCCAGTGTGAGGACCGCGACCAGCCTCGGGGAGATGTTAGGAGTTCAGAATTCAAGGAAGGTAAGAGATGGGGCAGTCAATGTCCGGGATGGAACTTGGAACCAGGAAGGGATTTGCAATACTCGCAGAGTGCAGGGTTCTGACAGTGAGCACAGAAGGACTGGACAGGGGTCTGGGAAGGAAGAGGAACGAACGACCCACAGGCAGAAGTGTAAGGGCAACACTTTAGAACACCAGTAAGGAATAGGGAGCTGAAAATATCAGAGAAGGAGCACTGAAAGGAGGGAGGTAGTTACGATCACATTTGCCGAGAACTCGGAAGAGTAGCGTTGAGACGCGCAGAGCCGCGGGTGCATGCCTGTTTCCTAGGAAGCACGGGTCTTCGTAAACGCTAGACTGCAGCGTTTCTGAGGCGTCGGCCATGTTGGGAGGATAGCAGATCCAACGTTGCGGTGCATAATGGACCATGAAGTCCAAAAGGGGCGGAAACGCTGAATCATGACAGAGAGATGACAAACTGGTGGTGTGTAAAATTCGGAATGTGGGGAATAAATTGCATGTTCCTAACGATTATGTTTTTTGTAAAAACAGTGGAAAATTGCCAAATGGCTGTGCAACATGGTGCGGACCAGGGCTGTTGTTTTATTATATCCCCCATGATTAGCTGAATCAGAATATATATAGTATGTGAACTAGCAGTTAGATTACTGCAAAAAGCATTGTACTGCATTATTTTTGTCTCTGTCCGCCCACCATGAAATACATTTTTGCATACTATTACATAACGGTACAGGGATTCTTGCAGAACGTCTATCTCCACCTTGATCTACTGCTTTGAAGAGTGAAATTCATTGTGTGCTCCAGCACGCCAATTCGAACATATATACATATTACACAGCCACAGCAGTGGCTGTGTAGTTATGGTTAAGTTGCTGTTTCCATAGGAAGAACACTTTTTGGGCGGCCTATAGCTCCCCGTGGACAAATCCTCACCAAACTTTGCAAAAAAAGTATATGGGCCACTCTGAATTTGGTGAATTTGCAAAGTTTGGTGATGTTTCGTCCAGGGGGGGAAAAGTTATAGGGGGGGTCCCAAAATGTCTTTTTTTCCCCATAGACTGAATGGGGGAAAAACTTTGCACATGCCTACAGGCCAAACCGCTGGACGGATTTTCACCAAATTTGGGGGAGGGGCAGGGGCTTGGTCCCGAAAGCGTGCTTTTGTAAATTTGGTGACAATCCGTCTAATACTTTCCTTTAAAATGATCGAAAAGTATGTCTCTAAAAATTAGTGATATCTATGTCCGCTCTGCGGTCACACTTCCCTGTTCGCTCCGCGCACATGATACCGATTGGCTAAGGGGCTGGCGGACACGCGACATCTCCGCCGATTGGCTGCAGTGAGCCGTGATGTACGTCATGTTGTGTGGATGCGCCCGACATCTTGGATCCGCTGACAGCACGGCGGCGACCAGAGACAAAATGCTGTTTCCGAAACTGTGTTCATGATGCATTCCCTATGCCCGCCTTGTTAAATGTTAAATGTTAAATGTTAAAGGTATTTGTACCGCGCACCGTCACCAACGGAATTGCTCCCCAGGCGCTCTGGCGGATCTGTAAACGATAAGGTGGGATGGGTTAGTAAGGTGATGATGGAGTAGGATACTGAGAGGAGTGGTGTTCTGTTGACAGCTTCAACTCGGTATACACCAGGTGCTGAGCTTTGGTGCGGGTATTGGATCGATGTCAGTCCGCGTGTGCTGTTGCTCCGGCTAATGTGTTGTTGCAGTGTTGTGAAGTGCGTGAAGCTTGTTGTGTGAGAGATGGTTGTGTGAGTTGTTGAGTGAGATAAGTATGCAGAGTTTGAGGTTATATTGGTTAGTGGGTTAACCTGACCTTTAGCATGCTAACATTCACAGTTCTGTCAGGAATGTTTGTAAGTACTGAAAATGAGGGGTCTCATAAGGATCGTACTTCAATACGTGCTGTTTGCAGGCAACTTGAAAGTATTGTAAGGACACGCGTGGTGTCAGCGAACATTAAAATTGGGTACATGCCGTACTTAACATTTTTATTAGTATGAGTGTGCTCCTCATTTCTACGCCACCAGGGGGTTGATATGCTGCGGTGGTTGTTGTGGCCAGCTCCTAGAGTCTTGGGTGCATGGCTGAAGGGCATGCACCCAAGAACTAAGTTAAAAACACTAGAGTTATTATCCACTACGGTTTTCATACATTACACACCCACACCTTTATGCCCTTACACCCAAGCCTCTAGCCTCTGGGCACAACCACTACAGCACATCACAGCTACAGATACACCAGGCCATGCACCAAACAACAAAGTTATAAGCACTGCAATTATTTGCCATTGCACACCCATACATTGAAATATCTATGCACATACACCCAAGACTCTAGGCCCTGGCAACAACCACTGCAGCATATCACAGCTATACATACACCCGTATTATCAACCTTCTCGTAATTGGTTGTGGGAAGGACGTACAGTCTTGCATGCATGGCCGAAGGCCATGCACCCAAGACCAAATTTGTACGTAGTGCAGTTATAAGCCACAATTGGTGTGATATGCTGTGGTGGTTGCGGCCAGACGTACAGTCTTGCATGCATGGCCAAAGACCATGCACCCAAAAACAAAGTTAAAAGCACAGGAGGTATAGTCCACTATGGATTTTACATACTGCACACCCATACATTGCAATATCTATGACCTTACGGCTGTGTATTTACGGTTAAGTTGCTGCTTCCATAGGAAGAGCAGTTTTTTGGAGGCTTATTACTCCACTCGCCTTGGACTAATCCTTACCAAAAAAAAGGATTTGGCCAACTCTGATTTTTTTTGCAAAGTTTGGTTATGTTTGGTCCAGTGGGGGAAAAGTTGTAGGTGGGGGATCCCAAAACATCTTTTTTCCCCATCGACTGAATGGGCGAAAAACTTAGCGCATGCCTACAGACCAAGTCACTGGACGGATTTTCCCCACATTTGCCGCAGGGGCAGGAGCTTGGTCCCGAAAGCGTCCTTTTGTAAATGTGGTGACAATCCGTCTAGAACTTTCCTTTAAAACGACCGAAAAGTATGTCTTCAAAAATTAATACTATCTATGTCTGATCCGCTAATCCATAGCGCCATGTCCGCAGACATGATAAGATATGGTATTTGTAACGCGCCTATACACAAGTGTTTCAAGGCGCGACGAGGCAGGGAGGGAGGGAAACAAGGGGAAGACAGACAAACGATCCTACTAGGCCAGGTGTCATTCAGATCGTGCAAGTGCAGAGGTAAGGGGAAAAGGAGGAAGTGCAGGGGGAGGAGGTGGGGGGGAAAGTGCAGTACAAGGTAAGTAGCGTAAGAAATAATAATTAATAAATAATAAATAAAAAGGGCCAGCTGGTGGCAAGTGCGAGGTAAGTGCAGAGCAAGTGCTGGGAAGGGGGCTGTAGGGTACAGTGACAGTCCCACAGTGCACGGGGAGCCAGGGAGGCAGTGCAAGTGGAGAGTGGCTGGGCCCTGGACCGAGGTTGCTGAGAGTGGCCCAGATGCAGGTTTAGTGCTGAATTCAGTGGGGGGTTAAGCAGGTTTAGCAGGGGAGAGGGAGAGAGAAGGCAGAAGCGAAGAGGAAGGTCCCTTTACTGATTGGTTGTGGAACAGCGTGAAGTGCATGAGATTCTTTTGCTGTGATTGGTTGTGGAACAGCGTGAAGTGCGTGAGATTCTTTTGCTGCGGCTGCCATCTTTCGTTCGTATTTTGGTGTACGCAGATGTCGCCCCTAACACATACAAACGCAGCCATCCTTGCAACTTGTAACTCTTATGACACACTGTCGGTAAAGTGGCAGTAGATGCTCAATATACGGCGAAGATTCACTGCGTCTGTCTTGCAATGCTTTACCAATACTATTGCTGTGAGACTGGAGTCCTACAGTTTACAATCTGAGACAGCCACCTGCACTATTTGCTGTCAATAGTGATTCAGCACGTGTATGGGAATAGCAGTTCTCAAGAATGGATTCTGATATGTTGTTGCAAAGTGATAATGTATTTGCATACTGAGTGAAGGTTACATGCTGTGCTTTTTTGGTTTTGAGCTCAATGGGGCCGCGCATATAACTGATATCTTAAGGGCCCATTGTTTTTTGACCTTCAGCTACAGGGAACAATTTGTAAGAATGCAGGGAGAGAGAGTTTGCCTCACATACCATTTGCTAAGGTTATGTTTCAAAAACGTTTTTAAGGCACATGAAATATCACTTCACGAAGATTCTTTGGGCCGAAAACATTGCTGTCTGACTTTACCTAAACCAATGGAGCCGGTACATATCATGTAAGTTTAATTTTGACAACTACTCACCGCACGGAGTTTGAATTTTTATATTACCAGAACATTACTTTTTAACAATATTACTGCAGTATTTACTTTCTATGCAGTTGTTATTTTTGTCCCCTTACCGAGAGTGCAGTTTCTCCACGTTCTTAGGCTATGCGTTCATTCACCCTTGTTGAACGCTAATATTTTCACTTTAAAATGTCCTGGTTGGCCATATCGGTTGCTGTATCACTTTGCACGTTCTGTTGGTCTTCTCTGAAATCATGAGGTGGCATTTTCAAATGCTTGCCCATTACTTTTGCCTTGGTACCTGTAGTAGTATCTTTGTGTGTAGTTGTCATTTTTTTTAAACTCATGGAGAGTGCAAATGGTTGACATTTGTATACTGTCACTAGCTTTACCCATGTTGAAACCTACTATTTACTTAAAATGTTATGTATGGCAATTTACATTTGTGCCTTAGTTCCTACGTTCTTTTTGTCTTTTTTTAAATTGTTTGGTAAATGTTGGTTATTGATACGTGTTTTGTTTGTTCTTTACTGACCAGCTACATCCTTCCATACTGTGGTTTCCAGATGCCGAGTGATGGCTTCTTCAGCCGCCAAATGCAGCTGCTTGTGACCGGTTGCCTGCCCGTAATCATTCTGTGGGATGATAGCGCCGGCCCCCTTTGTCCGTACGCTGAAGTGTCTATTAGGAGTAACATTCCATCTTTTACGGTGGTGTAGCCGATAGTTCATAGCGACGTTTTGACAATCATTGCGCAAACAAAGGGGTTGCTTTATCAAAAACGCATATTTTGCGTTTTGGGAAAAGAAGAACGTGTGCTTCACCATTAACATTTTTGCTGACGACTGAAGATTCAAATTTATTATGTGATTGAATAAGAGATTACTCTGATGTTCTTGCACAGTTTATTGTGAAATAAAAGTACTTTACAAATTGAAAACAGTTAATGTTTCTTTTAAAAACTAATTTATTACTTCAAAATGTCACGTGCTACGTTGTACGTTCCTGTGTGGTAACTTTCAGGTGCTGCGTCACGGTACGTAGGTGCTTATGAGCGCATTTGGCTATGCTGGAGAGGAACCTCAATGAGAAAGGTACTGCATATCACTAGGGGTGCTTATGTGAGGGTCAAGGGCGGCCCATATGCTTAATTGATGGCAGGGCCATTTATGTTAGCCACCTGCAGCAATGGCGAAGATTAGCACAGACTGAACACGCTCTGCTGTCAGATTTAGTATGTTTGTCAAAGAGGAGAAATGAGGTAAGGTACACTGCAAATGTTTGTGATCCATCAATGTTTGTGGAAACATACATGGTTCCATCCTCGGTACAATCGTATCTTCTGACCTTTACACCTTTGCAGTTTATGAAAATATGTCTACGAAGGTGAGTGCTGATGCTCATGGTTTCAATACGTCTGCCATGATTGCGATTGCGCTCACCGTGTTTGTAGAGATTTTTTCCACATGTAATATGACAATTCATTTGCGCAGTCATTTGACAGTTTTGGGGAAAAAAACTTGGTATATTCACTGAAAATGTGTCTATGGCAGATTGGCAATGCCCGAAAAGCCTGGTGTTGGAGATGTTGCAGTGTTTTGGTGTTTGCCAAGTGTTGCTCTTTACATAAAAAAACACTGCTACAACTTGAATGGCTGAGGGGTAGGCTGTACCCATGGGTAGTGGCCACAGTGTCAGGGTAATGGTATAAGGTCATGATGCGCGCATTGTGGCTACTGGCCATGACCGGAACAGAGAAAAAATGATCCAGAGACCTCGTTATGCACTCTCGGTTGCTTTGCCCTCACAACTTGCCCTGCTGGCCCTTTGTACACTGTTCCAGTTCCTGGAACGGAGGATGCACACTACAATATTCCCATTAGCATAACAGAAACTATAAATGGAACTGTTTGAAAATCTTATTGCGTCTATGTACTTTACTACAAAATATAAAGCAGATGCAGTGTATGCGTTTTTTTTACTTCTTTTTTGTGACTGTGAATGGTGGGTCACAAAGGAACATTTTGTTTGTTTATGTATGGCGTTTGTTTGGGAAGATACCTAAGACCGAAAGTTGCGGACGGAACTGAGGAAAGAGGCAGTAAACAGTAATATGCAGGGGTAGGTGGAAGGAGGAAAATGTAGTGGGTGTGTTATTTGTGAGCTAGGGCAAGTGTTTCTCTAGCTGTTTCTTCACAGCACTAGTGGTGTTTCTTAGGGAGAAGGGATGGCTTTAGCTAATGTCGTTTTAAGATGAATAGCAATTTTGTAAGCTGTGTACGATTAGGTGTTGGAGTTCTGCACAGAAAATGTTGCGGTTGCAAGTTCACACAGCAGCACAAAATGTACTTCCACACTGTGATATCATCAGTGATGTCATCAATGACATTTGTGATAGCATCTTTCATGTCCTGGGTGTTAGTGTTAGCAGTGCACGGCAGTGGCGCAAGGTATGGATGCTTAGCTTACAATAACTGGTGAATTTCAGGGGGTTTTCGATTTTACCTAGAACCATAATGTCCCCTTAACAAAGTTTTTTTTATTGAATTTCATAGGTTTTTAGTAGTGCAACTTAACCATAACGTCCCTTTAACAAAGATTTTTTTACTGATATATATGTATATATATTATGGAGGCTAATAGTAAATCGGAACGTTTTTGACACATAACTAGATTTTTTGCCA